>NW_028270177.1:75004992-75324644 GCF_037043375.1 Chiloscyllium plagiosum
TGTACGACGGTGAGGGTCAGGCTAAGGGAAGTATGTGGACGGCGGTAAGCGTCAGGATTGGGGGTGGTGTGTAGACGGCGGTGAAGGTCAGGCTGGGAGAGGTGATGAACGGCAGTGAGGGTCAGGCTGGGGGCGGAGTGTGGATGACGGTGAGGATCAGGGTGGGAGCGGTGTTGTATGGATGTGATGGACAGGCTATGGGAGTTGGACAGTGGTGGTGGTCACGCTGGGGGCTGTGTGTGGATGGCGGTGAGGGTCAGGCTTGTGGCGGTGTGTAGACGGTGCTGATGCTCAAGCTGGGGAAGGTGTGTGGACAGCAGTGGTGGTCAGGCTGGGGATGGCGTGTCGGAGATAGTGAGGGACAGGCTGGGGGTGGTGTTGAACGGTGGTGAGGGTCAGACTGGGGACGGTGTGTGGACAGCGGTGAGGGACAGGCATGGGACAGTGTGTGCACGGCAGTGAGTGTCAGGCAGGGGGCGGTGTGTAGACGGCAGTGAGGGTCAGGCTGGGGGCAGTGTGTGGACGGAGGTGAGCGTCAGGCTGGAGGCAGTGTTGCATGGCGGTGAGGGACAGGCTATGGGAGTTGGATTGTGGTAAGTGAAAGGCTGGGGCAATGTGTGGATGGCAGTGAGTGTCAGGCTGGGGGCGGTGTGTGGACCGCGGTGACGGTCAGGCTGGGGGCGGTGTGTGGACCGCGGTGAGGGTCAGGCTGGGGGCGGTGTGTGGACCGCGGTGAGGGACAGGCTGGGGGCGGTGTGTGGACGGCAGTTAAGTTCCGGCTGTCGGCGATGTTGGACAGCGGTTGGTCAGGCTGAGGGGAGTGTGTGGACGGCGGTGAGGGTCAGGCTGGTTGCAGTGTTGAACGACGGTGTGGGTCCAGCTGTGGACGATGTTGGACAGCGGTGGGTTCAGGCAGGGGGCAGTGTGTGGACGGCCGTGAGGGTCTGGCTGTGGGCGGTGTGTACACGGTGGTGATGTCAGCTTGGGGACGGTGTGTCGATGGTGGTGAGAGTCAGGCTGGGGGCGATGTTGGACGGTGGTGGTGGTCAGGCTAGTAGCGGTGTGTGGATGGCGGTGTGGGTCAGACTGGCAGCGATGTGTGTACGGCGGTAAGGGTCAGGCTGGTGGCGGTGGGTGGAGGCGGTGAGTGTCAGGCTGGCGGCGGTGTGTGGATGGTGGTGAAGGTCAGGCTGGGGGGCGATGTCTTGTCAGCAGTGAGGGTCAGTCTGGTGGCAGTGCTGGATGGTGGTGAGTGTCAGGCTGGGGGCGTTGTGTGGACGGCAGTGAGTGTCAGGCTGGTGGCGGTGTTGGAACGCTGTGATGGTAAGGCTGGGGGCTGTGTGTGTGTGGCATTGAGGGTCATGCGGTGTGTGGACTGCGGTGAGGGTCAGGCTGGGGGCGGTGTTGGACGGTGGTGGTGGTCAGGCTAGTAGCGATGTGTGTACAGTGGTAAGGGTCAGGCTGGGGGCAGTGTGTGGATGGCGGTGAGTATCAGGCTGATGAAGGAGTTGGAAGGCTGTGATGTTAAGGCTGGGGGCGGTGCGTGGGTGGCATTGAGGTTCAGGCTGGGGACGGTGCGAGGACAACGATGAGGGCCAGGCTTTGGGTGGTGTGTAGACAGCGGTGATGGTCAGGCTGGAGGCTGTGTGTGAACGGTGGTTAGGTTCAGGCTGAGGGCGGTGTGAGGGGCAGTGAGAATCAGGCTGGGGGTGGTGTGTGTGCGCTGGTGATGGTCAGGCTGGGGGTGGTGTGTTTGGCGTTGCGAGTAAGGCTGGGAGCGATGTGTGGGCGGCGGTGAGGGTCAGGCTTGGGACGATGGGTTTAGCGTTGAGGGTCAGGCTGGGGGCGGTGTGTGGATGGCTGTGAGGGTCAGGCTAGGGGTGGTATTTGGGACAGTGAGGGACAGGCTGAGGGACCGGTGGTGCGGGTCATGCTGGGGGCGGTGTGTGCACAATGGTGACAATCAGGCTGTGAGCGGTGTGTGTACGGCGATGAGTGTCAGGCTGCGGGCGGTGTGTGGACCGCAGTGAAGGTCAGGCAGAGGGCTAAGTGTGGACAGCGGTAAGCGTCAGGCTGGGGGCGGTGTGTGGACAGCGGTGATGGTCAGGCTGGGGGCTGTGTTGGACGGCGGTGAGTGTCAGGCTGAGCATGGTGTGAGGGTGGTGTTGAGATTCAGGCTGGGAGCGGTGCGTAGGCGGCGGTGAGGGTCAGGTTGTGGGCGGTATTGGATGGTGGTGAGGTCAGACTGTGGGCAGGGTGTCGACAGCAATGAGGGTCAGGTTGGGGGTGGTGTGTGGTCGGCAGTGAGGGTTAGGCTGGGGGCTGTGTGTGGGCAGGGGTGTGGGCAAGGATGGGGGCGGTGTTGCACTGCGGTGAGGGACAGGCTGGGGGAGTTGGCCTGCAGTGAGGGACAGGCTGGGGATGGTGTGTGGATGATGGTGAGGGTCATGCTGGGGGCGGTGTGTGGACATAGAACATAGAACATAGAAGAATACAGCGCAGTACAGGCCCTTGGGCCCTCGATGTTGCGCCGATCCAAGCCCACCTAAACTACACTAACCCACTATCCTCCATATACCTATCCAATGCCCTCTTAAATGCCCATAAAGAGGGAGAGTCCACCACTGTTACTGGCAGGGCATTCCATGAACTAACGACTCGCTGAGTGAAGAACCTACCCCTAACATCAGTCCTATATCTACCCCCCCTTAATTTAAAGCTATGCCCCCTTGTAATACCCGACTCAATACGCGGGAAAAGGTTCATACTGTCGACCCTATCTAACCCCCTAATCATCTTGTACACCTCAATCAAGTCACCCCTAAACCTTCTTTTCTCTAGTGAAAACAGCCCCAAGTGCCTCAGTCTTTCCTCATACGATTTTCCTTCCATACCAGGCAACATCCTGGTAAACCTCCTCTGCACCCGTTCCAATGCCTCCACATCCTTCCTATAGTATGGCGACCAAAACTGCACACAATATTCCAGATGCGGCCGTACCAGAGTCTTATACAACTGCATCATGACCTCAGGACTCCGGAACTCAATTCCTCTACCAATAAAAGCCAGTACGCCATATGCCTTCCTCACCGCACTATTTACCTGGGTGGCAACTTTCAGAGATCTGTGTACATGGACACCAAGATCCCTCTGCTCATCCACACTACCAAGTATCCGACCATTAGCCCAGTACCCCATCTTTTTGTTATTCTTCCCAAAGTGAATCACCTCGCACTTAGCTACATTGAATTCCATCTGCCACCTTTCTGCCCAGCTCTGCAGCTTCTCTATATCCTGCTGTAACCTGCCACATGCTTCCTCACTGTCAACAACTCCTCCGACTTTCGTGTCATCCGCAAACTTGCTCACCCAACCTTCTAACCCCTCTTCCAGGTCATTTATAAAAATGACAAACAGCAATGGTCCCAAAACAGATCCTTGCGGAACACCGCGAGTGACGGCACTCCATGAAGAAACTTTGCCATCAACTACTACCCTCTGTCTTCTTCCATCCAGCCAATTCCTAATCCAAACCTCCAACTCACCCTCAATGCCATATCTCCGTATTTTCTGCAGTAGCCTACCATGGGGAACCTTATCGAACGCCTTACTAAAATCCATATATACCACATCTACCGCTTTCCCCTCATCAACCTCCTTCGTCACCTTTTCAAAGAATTCAATAAGGTTTGTGAGGCACGACTTGCCCTTCACAAAACCATGCTGACTATCCTTGATCACATTATTCCTATCTAGATGTGCATAAATCCTATCCCTTACAATTCTCTCTAAGACTTTGCCCACAACAGAAGTGAGACTCACCGGCCTATAGTTACTAGGGCTATCCCTACTCCCCTTTTTGAACAAGGGAACCACATTTGCTATCCTCCAGTCTTCTGGGACTACTCCTGTAGACAAAGAGGACATAAAAATCAAGGCCAATGGCTCTGCAATCTCCTCCCTTGCTTCCCAGAGAATCCTAGGATAAATGCCATCAGGCCCAGGGGACTTATCTATTTTCACCTTTTCCAGGATTTCCAACACCTCTTCTCTACATACCTCAAAGCCATCCATTCTACTTATTTGTGCCTCAGTATTCTCATCGACAACAATGCCCTGTTCCTGAGTGAATACTGAAGAAAAGTATTCATTCAGTGTCTCCCCAATATTTTCCGCCTCCACACGCAACTTCCCCCTACTATCCTTGACTGGACCTATTCCTACCCTAGTCATTCTTTTATTCCTAACATACCTATAGAAAGCCTTAGGGTTTTCCCTAATCCTATCTACTAAGGACCTTTCATGTCCCCTCCTTGCTGCTTTTAGCTCTCTCTTCAGGTCCTTCCTGGCTACCCTATAACTCTCAATCGCCCCAATTGAACCTTCACGTCTCATCTTGAGATAGGCCGCCCTCTTCCATTTAACAAGGGATTCCAATTCCTTATTAAACCACGGCTCCCTCGCACGACCCTTTCCTACCTGCCTGACAGGTACATAATTATCAAGGACACTCAATAGTTGCCCCTTGAACAAGTTCCACATATCATTTACACTCTTGCCTTGGAGTCTACTTTTCCAAGCCACACATCCTAAGTCATGCCTCACCGCATCATAATTTCCCTTACCCCAGCTATAATTCTTGCCCTGTAGTACACACTTATCCCTCTCCATCACGAGTGTAAAAATCACCGAATTATGGTCACTATCCCCAAAGTGCTCACCTACCTCTAATTCTAACACCTGGCCTGGTTCGTTACCCAGAACCAAATCCAGTATGGCCTCACCTCTTGTTGGCCTGTCTACATATTGTGTCAGGAAACTCTCCTGCACACATTGAACAAACACTGACCCATCTAACGAACTTGAGCTATAGCTTTCCCAATCAATATCAGGAAAGTTAAAGTCCCCCATAACAACCACCCTATTACTGTCACTCATCTCCTGAATCACCTTCCCAATCCTTTCTTCAATGATTCTAGGACTATTAGGAGGCCTGTAAAAGACTCCTAACAGGGTGACCTCACCTTTCCTATTCCTAACCTCAGCCCAAACTACCTCAGATGGCAAGTCCTCATCCATCGTCCTTTCCACCGCTGTAATACTATCTTTGACAAGCAATGCCACACCTCCCCCTCTTTTACCCCCACCTCTAAACCTACTAAAACATTTAAATCCCGGAACCTGCAACAGCCAATCCTGTCCCTGTTCTAGCCATGTCTCCGTAATAGCCACAACATCGAAGTCCCAGGTACCAACCCACGCTGCAAGTTCACCTACCTTATTTCGTATACTTCTTGCATTGAAGTATACACACTTCAAACCACTTCCCTGTTTACAGGCACCCTCCTTGGAAATTGATGCCATGTTCCTCACCTCCCTACACTCCAGGCCCTGCACCCTGAAGCTACAATCTGGGTACCCATGCCCCTGCCGAGTTAGTTTAAACCCCCCCCAAGAGCACTAGCAAACCTCCCCCCAAGGATACTGGTTCCCCTCAGGTTCAGGTGTAGACCATCCTGTTTATAGAGGTCCCACCGTCCCCAGAAAGAACCCCAGTTATCCAAAAACTGGAACCCCTCCCTCCTGCACCATCCCTGAAGCCACGCATTTAATTGTTCTCTCTCCCTATTCCTCGAATCTCTATCACGTGGCACGGGTAACAAACCAGAGACAACAACTCTGTTTGTTCTAACTCCAAGCTTCCAACCTAGCTCCCTGAAAGCCTGTCTAACATCCTCAGCACTCCTCCTACCTATGTCGTTGGTGCCAATGTGGACCACGACTTCGGGTTGCTCCCCCTCCCCCTCCAGGACCCGGAAAACACGATCAGAGACATCACGTACCCTTGCACCTGGGAGGCAACATACCAAACGTGAGTCTCTCTCGTTCCCACAAAACCGCCTATCTGTGCCACGAACTATCGAGTCCCCAATTACTACTGCTCTGCTCTTCTTCACCCTTCCCTTCTGAGTAACGGGGACAGGCTCCGTGCCAGAGACCTGAGCCCCGTTACTTACCCCTGGTAAGTCATCCCCCCCACAAGTATCCAAAACGGTATACTTGTTCTTGAGGGGAATGGCCGCAGGAGGTCCCTGCACTGGCTGCTTCCTCCCAGTCCCCCTCACTGTAACCCATCTAT
Organism: Chiloscyllium plagiosum; assembly: GCF_037043375.1. Taxonomy (NCBI): domain Eukaryota; kingdom Metazoa; phylum Chordata; class Chondrichthyes; order Orectolobiformes; family Hemiscylliidae; genus Chiloscyllium; species Chiloscyllium plagiosum. Next base: position 75,011,132 of record NW_028270177.1, read on the forward strand.
CTGCCATCTTTGGAGTTACTACTTCCCTATAACTCTGATCTATGACCCCCTCTGCCTCCCGAATGATCCGAAGTTCATCCAACTCCAGCTCCAGTTCCCTAACACGGTCTTGGAGGAGCTGGAGATGGGTGCACTTCCTGCAAGTGTAATCGGCAGGGACGTCGATGGCATCCCTCACCTCATACATGTTGCAGGAGGAACATTGCACTGCCTTCACTGCCATCCCTCTAAAGCTAACTCTTTAAACAACTCAGTGCCCAGCTAACTCAGTGGTGAGGGACGGTGGTGAGATACAAGCTGGTGGCGGTGAGTGGATGGCAGTGAGATTCAGGCTACGGGCGGTTTGTTGACGGCGGTGGGGGTCAGGCTGGGGCGGTGTTGAATGGTAGTAAGGGACAGGCTGGGGGCCGTGCGTGGTCGGTCGTGAGGGTCATGCTGGCGGCGGTGTGTGGACGGCGGTGCGGGTCAGGCTGGCGGCGGTGTGTGGGCAGTGGTGAGGGTCAGGCTGGGGGTTCTGTGTAGAAGGTGGCGAGGGTCTGGTTGGGGATGTTTTGGATGGCATAGAGGTTCAGGCTAGGGGCGGTTTTGTACTCCGGTGATGGACAGACTGGCGGAGTTGGACAGTGGTGAGGGACAGGCTGGGGGAGGTGTCAGGACAGATATGAGGATCAGGCTGGGGGTGGTGTGTGGACGGTGGTGAGGGTCAGGCTGAGCATGGTGTGAGGGTGGTGTTGAGATTCAGTGTAGGACGGCAGTGGGTGTCAGGCTGGAGGCAGTGTGTGGACAGCAATGAGTGTCAGGCAGGGGGCGATGTGAGGATGGCAGTGAGGGTCAGTCTGGGGGCAGTGTGTGGATGGCGGTGAGCGTAAGGTTTGAAGTGGTTTGTGGACTGTAGTGAGTGTCAGGCAGGGGGCAGTCTGTCGACGGCAGTGAGTGTCATGCAGGGGGCGGTGTGTGGACGGCAGTGTGATTCAGGCAGGGGGTGGTGTGTGGGTGTACGGTGATGGCCAGGCTGGGGCGCTGTGTGAACAGAATTAAGATTCAGGCTGGGGAAGTTGTTGTATAGCGTTAAGGTCAGGCTGGGGGCGGTGTGTGGACGGCGGTGAGGTTCAGGCTGGGGGCGGTGTTTGGATGGCGGCGAGGGTCAGGCTGAGGACGTTGTTGAACGGGGGTGAGGGTAAGGCTGGGGGCGGTATGTGGACGGCGGTGATGGCCAGGCTGGGGGTTGTTTGTTTATGGCAGTGAGCGTCAGTCCGGGGGCAGTACGTGGACGGCGGTCGGGGTCAGGCTGTTGGCTGTGTGGGGTCGGCGGTGAAGGTCAGGCTGGGACGGTATGTTGACGGCAGTGAGGGTCAGGCTGGGGGTGATGTATAGACGGCAGTGATGGTCAGGCTGGGGGTGCTGTTGAATGGCGGTGAGAGCAGGCTGGGGCAGTGTTGAATAGCAGTGAGTGTCAGGCTTGGGGGTGGTGTTAAACGGCAGTGAGGGTCAGTTTGGGATGGTATGTGGACAGCGGTGAGGTCCAGGCGGGGGGGCGGTGTGTGGACGGTGGTGAGATTCAAGCTGGTGGCTGTGAGTGGATGGCAGTGAGATTCATGCTGCGGGCAGTTTGTGGACGGCGGTGGGGGTCAGGCTGGGGCGGTGTTGAACGGTAGTGAGGGACAGGCTGGGGGCCGTGTGTGGGCGGTCGTGAGGGTCATGCTGGCGGCGGTGTGTGGACGGCAGTGCGGGTCAGGCTGGGGGCGGTGTGTGGTCAGTGGTGAGGGTAAGGCTGGTGGCGCTGTGTAGACGGTGGTGAGGGTGTGGTTGGGGATGTTTTGGATGGCATAAAGGTTCAGGCTGGGGATAGTTTTGTACTCCGGTGATGGACAGACTGGCCGAGTTGGACAGTGGTGAGGGACAGGCTTGGGGAGGTGTCAGGACAGATATGAGGATCAGGCTGGGGGTGGGGTGTGGACGGCGATGAGGGACAGGCTTGGGTCCGAATGTGGATGGTGATGAGGGTCCGGCAGTGGGCGAGGTTGGACAGCGCTAGGTTCAGGCTGGGAGTGGTGTGTGGACGGTGGTGAGGGTCAGGTTGGGGGTGATGTTGAACGGCGGCGAGGGTCAGGCTGGAGGCGGTGTGTGGACTACGGTGAGTGTCATGATTGTGGGTGGTATGTGGATGGCAGTGAGTCTCAGGCAGGGGGTGGTGTGTGGACGGTAATGAGGGTCAGCATGGAGGAGTTGGACAGCATTGAGTGTCAGGCTGCGGCCGGTGTGTGGATGGTGGTGAGATTCAGGCTGCTAGCGGTGAGTGGATGGCAGTGAGAGGATGGCGGTAAGGGTCAGGTTGCAGGTGGTGTGTGGACGGCGATGGGGGTCAGGCTGGGGGCGGTTTTGAACAGTGGTGAGTGCCAGGCTGGGGGCGGTGTGTGGGCGGTGGTGGGGGTCAGGCTGGGGTGGTATTGAACAGCAGTGAGGGGCAGGCTTGGGACGGTGTGTGGACAGCGGAGGGGGTCAGGCTGTGGGTTGTGAGGGTCAGGCATGGGGTGGTGAAGGTAAGGCTGGCTGCCCTGTGTGGATAGCGGAGGGGTTCAGGCTGGCGCGGTGAGTGCCAGGCTGGGACGGTGTGTCGATGGCGGTGACAATCAGGCTGGGGATGGTGTGTGGACGGCGGAGACAGTCAGGCTGGGGCAGTGTCGGACGGCATTGAGGGTCAGGCTATGGGTGGGGTTGAACGATGTGTGGACGGCGGTGAGGTTCAGGCTGGGAGCGGTGAGGTCAGGCTGCAGGCAGTATGTGGGCGGTAGTGAGGGTCAGTCTAGGGGCGATGTTGGACGGCAGTGAGGATCAATCTACTGGCGGTGCGCGGATGGCTGTAAGGGTCAGGATGGGGCCGGTGTGTGGACGGCAGTGAGGGTCAGGTTGGGTGCGGTGTGAGGATGGCAGTGAGGGTCAGGCTGGGGGCAGTGTGTGGACCGCAGTGGGGGGTCAGGCTTGGAGCAGTGTTGAATGGTGGTGAGGGACAGGCTGGGGGAGGTGTATGGGCAGTGGTGAGGGTCAGGATGGGGGTGTTGCATGGACGGTGGTGAGGGTCAGGTTGGGGATGTTGCGTGGACGGTGGTGAGGGTCAGGTTGGGGATGTCGTGTGGTCAGAGAGGTTCAGGCTGGGGATGGTTTTGTAATCCGGTGATGGACAGGCTGGGGGGAGTTGGACAGTGGTGAGGGACAGGCTGGGGGAGGTGGATGGACGGATGTGAGGGTCAGGCTGGGGGTAGTGTGTGGACGGCGGTGAGGGACTGGTTTGTGTCTGTGTGTGGATGGTGATGAGGGTCCGGCTGTGCGCGATGTTGGACGGCGTTCGGTTCAGGCTGGGGGTGGTTTGTGAACGGCGGTGAGGGTCAGGCTGGGGGTGATGTTGGACGGCGGAGGAATCAGGGTGAGGGCAGTGTGTGGACGGTGGTGAGGGTCAGGCTGGGGGCGGTGTGTGGACGGAGGTTAGGGTCAGGCTGGAGGGCGGTGTGTGGACAGGGGTGAGTGTCAGGCTGGGGGCGGTGTGTGCGCGGCAGTGAGGTTCAGGCTGGAGGCGGTGCATGAACGGCGATGAAGTCAGTCTGGGGACGGTGTGTGCGTGGCAGTGAGGGTCAGGCTGGGGGCGGTGTGTAGACAACGGTGAGGGTCAGGCTGGGGGCGATGGTGCACGGTGGTGGGGGTCAGTCTTGTGGCAGTGTGCAGATGGCGGTGAGTTTCAGGCTGGGTGCGTTGTTGGACGGCGGTGAGAGTCAGGCTGGAGGCAGTGTTTGGGCGGCAGTGAGTGTCAGGCAGGGGGCGGTGTGAGGACGGCAGTGAGGTTCAGGCTGTGGGCAGTGTGTGGATGGCGGTGACCATAAGGTTTGAGGTGGTTTGTGGATGGCAGTGTGGTTCAGGCAGGGGGCGGTGTGTGGTTGTGCGGTGATGGTCAGGCTGGGGCGGTGTGTGAACAGAATTAAGATTCAGGTTGGGGATGTTGTTGTATAGCGTTAAGGTCAGGCTGTGGGCGGTGTGTGGACGGCGGTGAGGTTCAGGCTGGGGGCGTTGTTGAACGGGGGTGTGGGTAAGGCTGGGGGCGGTATGTGGACGGTGGTGATGGCCAGGCTGGGGGTGGTGTGTATGGCAGTGAGCATCAGGCCGGGGGCAGTATGTGGACGGTGGTCGGGGTCAGGCTGTTGGCTGTGTGGGATCGGCGGTGGAGGTCAGGCTGGGACGGTGTGTTGATGGCAGTGAGGGTCAGGCTGGGGGTGATTATTCATTAGTCAGCTAATTACCTATATTTGTTATTAAAAATTGCAATTCGTCTAAATATTGTTATGACCTTTGATCAAATTAAATTTTTAATTATTGTTCATTCGTGAATTGCTGGGATTTTGTTTTTTTTTTTGTTTTCAATACAATTATTCGTATTGAATGTAAGATTGACATGCTTTGACAATATCGGAGAGTGTTCATTTGAAACTTGTTTTTTCGTATCTTTCACTGATTTTACTTATTGCATAAGATTACATGGTACCTCAGTGGTTAGCAATGCTGCCTCACAGCGCTAGGGACATTGGTTTAATACCCTCCTCGGGTGACTGTGAGGACTTTGCACGTTCTCCCCAAGTCGATGTGACTTTGCTGTGGTGTCCTCCCACAATCCAAAGATGTGCAGGTTAGGTGAGCTGGCCATGCTAAATTGCACATTGTGTTCAGGATATGTGTATTAGTCAGCAGTAAATGTGAAGAAATATGATCGGGAAAAGTGTTTGGGTGGGTTACTCTTTAGAGGGCCATTTTTTTTTCAAACAAATGGCCTGTTATCAGACTGAGGTAACAGGGTTGCTTTCGTGGCGTCGCTCGTATTACGGTCCGCTCCGAGACCTAAGTCATGTTGGAACTGAAACGGAGGAATCTACAGAGAGGCTACAGAATGACATCGCATCCATTTGGTTTTCTTTAAATCACTGACGAGCAGGGAAATGTAAACGGGGAGGGCGAGTGGGGAAGTGAGGCAGTTGCAGCTCTGGTGAAAGTCCAAAGGTTCCTCTAAGAGTGTAATTTCTTTCATTGCTGTTGCTGATTGAATGAGCCACTAACGAGTGAACTGCTCCAAAACATGACTCAGGACCTCTGGTGCCAATTCTCGCACGTTCAATAACGACAGACAGCTTCCAAATGAGGCCTTTCAGAGACGACTTTGGGGTACATTTGACAGACAGACAAGTTCAGGAATCCGTGGTGCGCTGTGACACCAGCGCATCAGCTTCTTCTCTGTCTTTGAACCGAGCCGCCTCCGCAAGGAATGCAAATGCGGTACTGCTTTTTGTGGAAGGATCAGAACTCTCAAACAGAATGGCATATGATCAGAACCAGGTTGGAGAAAAACTTTACAATGCTTTGCACAGTAATTAAATGGAATTGCCTTACATTTCACTACGAGAGCAGATTTGTTCAAGCAAAGTCGAAGGCAGGTTTGCAGATGGGAAAGCAAGCAAGAAAGCTCCGTTCTTGTCCATGTTAAAGGCTGCAGTTGAAGAACAAAGCAGTTTCCTGCCCAGTTTCGAACTGGGGATACTTCCCATGTTAGGCGAACGTGATGACCACGACACTACACAAACAAGCCTCCTCCACCGGCCGTGCTGCGGCTCACTGGCATCCAGCACTGAAAGTTGAAGCCATTCTACGTTGCACCTTTCTGTTTCCAAAAGCTCGTTGTTGTCCAGCGTAATTGACATCTTGAAAACGTAAAAGAAAAGACACGTGAAATTGATGACAAAATATAAACAAAGATGTCGTCAATGTTTGGACGGTAGGGCGAGGTGGAATAGGTTGGGACGACTGCGACATGATCTTATGGAAGGGTTGTAAACTGAGCATTTACGTGTTTTACCCAAGTTGGGGTGAGTTGAAAACTCGAGAGCTTAGGTTTAAGGTGACTGAGCTGAAATTGACAAATGACCTGAGGCACATTTCCCACACAGAAGGTTGTGCGTGTTTGGAATGAGCTACCAGAGGAAGTGGAGGGGGCTATTACACTCAGAAAATTGCAAAGGTAATCGGATGAGTTTCTGTAGGATGGGTTCAAACGGATTGGGGCCAAATGCTGGGGAACGGGACTTGTTTAATTTTGGCTATGTGTTGAGCATGGACGAGATACACCGAAGTATCTGTTTCCACGCGGTGTACCCCAATACCGTCGTGTCGCTTACACCGGATTTAAAGGATTACTTTTTAGCGGAGCTTGCCGTCGCACTCTGTGGCACAATCATTTCGTGTGTTCTACTGCACACGGGAAAGGTAGTATTGTGAAACACTGCAGAAACGAACGACTTCCTTACTTTTGCTCCAACTGACCATACTCCGTGAAATTTTCCCAGATTCTCAGTTGAGGATTTTTGCTGCTGGAAGTTACCTCAGAAACCCTGTTAATTCGTAATGTATTGAAGGATCTTGGTGCAAGCCAGTAACTCCCTGAAAATGGCAACAGAAGTGTTTCAGATGGGAAAGAAAGCAAATGGAACACTGTCCTTCATCGGTCACAATGTTGGGTACAGTGGTTTGCATCTGATGTTGTAATTGTATAAAGCTTCTCTTTGGCCACATTTGGAGTACTGTGTGCAGTTCTCATCTCCTCACAATAGGAAGGATGTGGAGGCTTTGGAGAAGGAATAAAAAAAGGGGTTCATCAGCTCATTGCCTGTGTTTGGGTTTTTAAGGGTGTGTTAGGTGTAAGAGGAAATTAAACAAAGTTGGATTTGTGACAGTGTCAGAGGCTGACAGGCTACTAGGTACAGGAATATAACATTAGGGTAGGGACAGATAATGTGGATAGTCAGAATGTCTTGTCCAATGTGTAAATTTCAAATTCTGGTGTAAAGTTTTGAAGTGACATTTAGACAGACGTGTGAACAGGTAGAGAATGGAGGGATATGGAACAGGTGTAGGCAGATGTTATGAGTAGAGAATAGCATTATGGGCAGCACAGCCATGGTGGGTCGAAGTGCCTATATCTGTGTTGTACTCTTCTATTATTTTACTTTCCAGGATCTACCCGATCAAAGCATTTAAAATCTTGGATATTTCTTTCCATTTCTCACCAATTTTTCCAATCTTCAATGGGTTCAAATTCAATCTACTCCTCTTCTTCTCAGTAGAAAATCCATCCATTCCCAGAACCAGCCCAGTGAACCTTCTCTGGCCTGCCTCCAATGCAAGAATATATTTCCTTCGGGCACTCACACTGTTCATAATATTCTAGGTGTGGTCTCTCTCGTATCTTGTATAATGTCAGCAAGATTTGAGTAAGATCTCCCTGATTTTAGACTCCATTTCCTTTTTAACAATGGCAGCATTTAATTTGCCTTCTCTATTATCTGCTAACACTGTAAGCTATCTTTTTCAGGTTGAAAAGTAAGAACTCCCACATCCCTTTCAGTTGACAGTTTGAAACCAATTACTGTTAGCCTGATAGTAAGTCAGGAACATGCTGAAATGTGTTAGAAAGGATATGTAAATATACAATAACTGCACCCTTCGAAACACATTTTATAAAATACAATTTGTTTTTGTTGGATTTTGTTTGTTGGGTGACGAGGTTTTGGAGGTCCTTAATGAATTCTACTGCTGTAGGTTGCAACGGGACAATGCTAGGATTCAGAACTTGTCTGAGAAGTGGCAGATGGAGTTCAATCTGGAAAAATGAGAAGTGATTCATTTTGGAATTTCGAACTTGAATGCAGATTATAGAGTGAAAGACAGGATTCGTGACAGTGTGGAGCAACAGAGGGATCTTGAATTCCAAGTCCATATATCCCATAAAGTTACCATGCAAGATGACAGGAATGTTAAGAAGGAATACGTTGTGCTGGCTTTCCTTACCTGAGGGATTGAGTGAAGAAGGGTGAGGGGCGACTTGGTGCGGATGAATAAGATGATGAGAGGCACAGATAGTATGAATAGTGAGATTTTGTTTTCCTCTGGCAGAAATGGCTATTATGAGGGGGGTATAATTTTAAGGTGATTTGAGGATGGTTAAGGGGAGATTTCAGAGATAGGTTCTTTACAAAGAGAGTTGTGTGTGGGTGTAATGCACTGCTAGCGGTGGTAGTAAATGTAGATACGTTATGGGCATTTAATAGACTCTTGGATAGGCACATCGATGATAGTAAACTGAAGGGTATGTAGGTTAGATTGATGTTACAGTAGGATAACTGGTTGGCATGACATCAAGGGCTGAAGGGTGTTGTGCTGTATTGTTCTATGTTCTACGTTCCATATGGTAAACTTGGTAAGGAGTTCAGATCAGTGTAAAAGGATATGGCATTCAGGAGGAGCTACTCAATTGGATACAAAATTGGCTTGATGGTAGGAGACACAAGGTGATGGGAGACCTGTTGTTTTTCTGACTGGGGGCATGTGACCAACGGTATAGTGTATCTGATTATAAAGGAATTTTGAGACCCATAACGTTATAACGTAGAAACTGAGTTTGAGTTCAGACCATGGGATGGAGGAGCGGAATTAGGCTATTTGGCCCACTGAGTAGATTCTGTCCTTCAATGAGACCATGTCTGATCTGAGATCTTCAACTCTACTTTCCTGCCTTTCCCACAAAACTCTTGTTTCACTGATTAATTAAAACCTGACCATCTCTGCTATAAATATTCTTAATGATCCAGCCTCGACAGTCCTCTACAGTCAGAAATTCCCACACAGTCACGATCCTAAGATATTCTTCCTCATCTCCGTTTTGAATGAGTGAGCCCTTGCTGGGACTTTATGCCCTCTGGTTGTAAATTCTCATACAATTGAAATGAAAAGGAGTGACAAAGATAACTATTGCAGATGACATGAAAATTAGTGTAGTTGGGGTTAATGACCAAGCATATCCAAGGTTGCAGGAGGTTACTGATCAGGTGGAAAGGTGAGCAGGGAAATGGCAAATTGAGTTTAATCTGGACAATTGTGAGGTCATCGTAAATGCAAGAAGAAAATTATCATACTGAGGGACATGGATATATAGAAGGATCTTGGTGCAAGTCAGTAACTCCATGAAAATGGCAACAGAAGTATTTCAGATGGGAAAGAAAGCAAATAGAACACTGGCCTTCATCAGTCACAATGTTGGGTATAGTGGTTTGTATCTGATGTTGTAATTGTATAAAATGTTTGTTTGGCAGCATTTGGAGTACTGTGTGCAGTTCTCATCTCCACACAATAGGAGGGATGTGGAGGCTTTGGAGAGGGCGCAAAAAGGTTTTCTTACGTCGATGCCTGTGTTAGGGTTTTTAAGTGTGTCTTGGGTGTAAGAGAAAATTAAACAAAGTTGGATTGCTTTGTGAGAATATCAGAGGCTGACAGGCGACCAGGTACAGGGATATAACATTGGGACAGGGATAGATCATGTGGATAGTCAGAATCTCTTTACCAATGTGCAAGTTTCATATACTGGAGCGCATCGGTTTAAGGTGAGAAAGAAGAAGTTTATACGAGATGTGTGAGGCAGGTTTTTTTTTAAATGTAGACAGTTGAAGATACTGAGGGAGGCTGCAGAAGCAGAAATATGAGCAATATTTGATTTTGTATTTGGACAGACACATGAACAGGTAGAGAATAGAGGGATATGGACCATGTGCAGGCAGATGGTATGATTTGAGAAGAGCATCGTTGTCGGCACAGACATGGTGGGCTAAAGGTCCTATTGCTGTGCTGTACTGTTCTGTTTTCTAATTTCCCAGCATTTAACCTGGCAAAGCCCCTCAGAATCTTGAATGTTTCATTCAATTTCTCTCTCATGTTTTTCTGAACGTCAATGGGTTCAACCTCAATCTACTCCACCTCTTCTCATTGGAAATTCTCCCCATTCCCAGGATCAGCTGAGTGAACCTTCTCTGGCCTTCTTCCAAAGCGACAATAGTTTTGCTTGGGCAATCAGACTGATCATAATATTCTAGGTGTGGTCTGACATATACCTTACATCGTTTTAGTAATATCTCCCTATTTTTAGACTTTGTTCCCTTTGTAATGATTGGCAGCATTTGATTTGCTTTCTCTATTACCTGCTAACTCTGTAAGCTACCTTTTTCAGGTTGATAAGAAAGAACTCCCACAACCCTTTCAGCTGACAGTCTGAAACCAATTACTGTTAGCCTGACAGTAAGTCGGGAGCATGCTGAAATTTGTTGAAAAGTATATGTCAATATACAATAACTGGACCGATATTAACACATTTTATACAAGAGAATTTGTTTTTGAGCCTATTGGATTTTATTTGTTGGTGTGAATATAAATGCCAGAACAGATAAGAGTGTAGGAATTGTGCGGTGGTACGAAGGATATGGATTATTTGAAATTTCTGAAGGCCTTTATACAAGGTTCAATAAGGGCTAAAGAGTAACCTGACAGAGAAAGGGCCCCTCAAAGATCAAGAAGGTCGCGTATATGTGGAGCCAGGGGGGATGGGTGAGATATTAGACAAAATAGTCTTGTCTGTGTTTACTGTGGAGAAAGACATGAAAGCTCGGGAACATGGGGAAATAAATAGTGATGTCTTGGAAACAATCCTCAACAGAGACGAGAAAGTGCTGGAATCTTAAAACAAGTAAAGTTAGATCAATCGTCAGTAGCTCATTGGGTCGGTCCGAGAACATTGTGGGAAGCCAGTGTCCCTAGCAGAGATATTTACTTTATCAACAGACGCAATGATATGCCAGAAGACTGGAGGGTGACTAATACTGTTCCATCACTTCAGGGCTATAGGGAAAAAAACAGGAAATTACTGCCCAGTGACGCCAGTGATAGGGAGGATTTTGGATGAGATTCTGAGAGAAAGGAGCGACGCATGTTTGGAAAGGCAAGGGTTGATTAAAGAGAGTCAGCTTGGTGTTGTGAATGAAAAATCATGTTTTACAAACCGGATTGACTCTTCAAGGAGGTGGAGACAGTGAGGTCTGCAGATGCTGGAGATCAGAGTTGAAAGTGTGTTGCTGAAAAAGCACAAGGGGCCAGGCAGCATTCGAGGAGCAGGAAAATCGACATTTCTGGCCAGAGCCCTTCATCAGGAATGAGGAGGTTACCAAAAGATAAATAAAGGTAGAGCAGTCAATGTTGTCCACATGGACTCCATCAAAGCATTCGATAAGTTTCCAAGTGATATAGAACATCTAGTCAAGAGGAAGAAATACGCTTCCTTGAGTTTGATGAAGCAAGGATCTGATAGACATCTACAGGGTTACATGGGGTGGCATAATGGTTCAGTGGTTAACACTGCTGCCTCATAGCACCCGGGAACCGGTTTTGATTCCAGCCCCAGGCGACTGTATGTGGAGTTTGCACGTTCTCACACCGTCTGTGTGTGTTTCTTCCCGGTTCTCCACTTTCGATTGACAGCTCATAGATGTGCAGATTAGGTGACTCAGCCATGCTAGATTACCCATAGTGTTCAGGGATGTGTAGGATTGGCCCTTTAGTGGGGAAATTGAGAGTAATCGGTTGAGGGAATGGATCTGGATGGGATAGTCTTTGGAGCGTTGGTATGGAAGTGTTTGGGCCAAATGCTCTGTTTCCACACTGTTAGTATTCTCTGACGGTAGCCAGGGAGGAACTGAAGACTGGACTTAGGAAAACTAGAAGTGGGCATGGAAAAGCTTTGTTGGGAAGCATTAAGGAAAAGCATAAGACAGTCTCCACTTACGTGAGGAACAAGAGGATAGCTAGAGTGAGGATAGGGCTGATAAGGGATAGTAGAGGGAGCTTGTGCCTGGAGTTGGAGGAGGTAGGCGAGTTCCTAATAAATAAATACTGAGAGGGATCTTGTCTTTTATGAGGACAGTGTGAAACAGGCTGATATATGTGATCAAGTTGATATTAAGACGGAGCATGTGCTGAGAATTTTGAAAACCATAAGGATAGATAAGACTGGTGCACCAGATGGGATATACCCAACGTTACTTCAGGATGCGAGGAAAGAGATCGGTGCGCCTTTGGCGATGGCCTTTGCATCGTCACTGTCCACTGGAGTCGTACCAGATGATTGGAGGGTGGCAAATGTTATTCCCTTGCTCAGGAAATGGAATAGGGATAATCTTAGAAATTACAGACCTTTCAGTTTTATGTCTGTGGTGTACAGATTATTGGTGAGGACTCTGAGAGACAGGATTTATGATTCATTGAAAAAATATAGTTTGATTAGAGATAGTCGAGCATGGCATTGTAAGGGGCAGTTCATGCTTCACAAATCTTATCGAATCCTTCGAGAATGTGACCAAACATGTTTATGGCTCATTCAGAAAGCACGGTGGCATGGGATACAGGAAGCCTGTCTATTTGCATACAAAAATCCTGGCCCACAGAAGACAGAGTGTGATGATAGATGGAAAGCATTCAGCCTCGAGCTCGGTCACCTGTGGTATGTTGCAGGGATCGGTTTCAGGACCTATGCTCTTTGTGATTTTTATAAATGACTTGGATGTGGGAGTGGAAGAGTGGGTTAGTAAGTTTGCCAATGACACGAATGTTGGTGAAGTGATGGGTAGTGTGGAGGTCTGTTGTAGGTTGCAATGGGACATTTACAGGATGCAGAGCTGGGCTGAGAAGTGGCAGATGGAGTTCAATCTGGAAAAGTGTGAAGTGATTCATTTCAGAAGGTCGAACTTGATTTCAGAATAGAAGGATAAAGGCGGGATTGTTGGCATTGTGGAGTAACAGAGGGATCTTGGTTCCTTTTCCATAGATCCCTCAAATTTGCCACCCAAGCTGATAGGATTGTTAGGAAGGAATATGTTGTGTTGGCTTTCCTGAGCTGGGGGATTGAGTTTTAAAGCCGTGAAGTTATGCTGCAGCTCTATGCGGCCCAGGTTAGACCCCACTTTGAAGATTGTGTTCAGTTTTGGTCCCTTCATTACTGGAAGGATGTGGAAGCTTTAGACAGGATAAAAAGGAGATTTACGAGGATGCTGCCTGTATTGGAGAGCATGACTCATGAAGAAAGTTTGAGGGAGCTAATGCATTTCTCATTGGAGTGAAAAAGGTTGAGTGACGATTTGGTCGAGGTGAGCCAGATGGTGTGAGGCATAGATAGAGTGAATAGTGCGAGACTTCTTTTTCGGGTGGCATAAATGGAATACACGGCCAGCTGTGGCATTAAAATTAGATGCATTTGGGACATTTAGTAGACTCTTGGATAGGCACATAGAAGATGGTAAATTGAAGGGTATGTACGTTAGTTTGATATTACAGTCGGATAAAAGGTTTGCATGACATCATGGCCGAAGGGTCTTGTGCTGCACTGTTCTGTATTCTACGTTCCGTATGGTAGACTTGGTAATAAGCTCAGATCATGGAACAATGAGTGCTGGGTGAGTGATATGCACTGCCAGCGGTAGCAGTAAAACTAGATGTATCATGGACATTTAATATACTTCTGGATAGGCACATGGATTATACTAAATTGAAGGATATGTTGGTTAGTTTGATCTTGCGGTCATATAAATGATTGGCATGGCATCATGACCTAAGGATTTTGTGCTGTACTGTTCTGTGTTCTACGTTCCGTATGGTAAACTGGGTAAAAAGCTCAGATCAGTGTAAAAGGAAATTGCATTCAGGAGGAGCTAGTCAACTGGACACAAAATTGGCTTGATGGTTGGAGACAGAGGATGATGGGAGACATGTTGTTTTTCTGACTGGTGGCATGTGACGAGGGGTGTCGTAGGTCGACTGTGGTTGTCATTTCGATAAATGGTTTGGATCGGATAATTGGTTTTCTGGTAAGTACGTTTTTTGGGTGACACTGAAATTGGTGGGAAAGTAGACAGTGAAGAAAGTTATCTATGATAAAACAGGGCTAACAGTACTATTGGGATTATGAGCTGAAGAATTGCAGATAGACTTTAATTAGATAAATGTGAAGTGATCCATTTTGGTGAAACAAACCAGGACTGGACTTGTACTGTGAATGTTCGGGCCCTCGGTAGTGTTGTCAATCAGAGGCCCAGGGATGTTGTTGCACATTTCTTTAAAATGGTGTCACAGGTAGACAGGCTGGTGAAGCAGGCGTTTGGGATGGTTACCTTCATTGGTCAGAGCATTGAGAGTAGGAGTTCGGATATCATGTTGTGGCTGTACAGGACATTGGTGAGGCCACCATAAAATCATTGTTGATCAATAGGAAGAATCTTATTGAGTTTTTTGACAAAGTGGCCAAACAGGTAGATGAGAGTAAACCAGTTGATGTGGTGTATATGGATTTCAGCAAGGCGATCGTTAAGGTTCCACACAGTAGGCTATTATACAAATGCGAAGGAATGGGATTGTGGGAGACATAGCAGTTTGGATCAGTAATTGGTTTACTGAAAGAAAACAGAGGGTTGTAGCTGATGGAACATGTTCATCTTAGTGTCCAGTTACTAGCAGCGTACCGCAAGGGTCGTTGTTGGGTCCACTACTGTTCGTCATTTTTATAAATGACCTGGATGAGAGCTTAGAAGGGTGTGTAAGTAAATTTTCGGACGACACTATGGTCGGTGGAGTTGTGGATAGTGACTAACGATGTAGTAGGTTGCAGAGAGACATAGATAAGCTGCAGGGCCGGGCTGAGAGGTGGCAAATGGAGTTTAGTGTGGACAATTGTGAGGTGATACACTTTGGACGGAGTAATGCAAACTATTGGGCGAATGGTAAGATTCTTGGGAGTGCAGATGAGCAGAGAGATCTGGGTGTTCATGTACACAGATCTCTGAAAGTTGCCACCCAGATTGACAGGGTTGTTAAGAAGTCATACAGTGTTTTGGCCTTTATTAATAGAGGAATTGAGTTCCAGAATCAGGAGGTTACGCTGCAGCTGTACAAAGCTCTGGTGCAGCCACACTCGGAGTATTGTGTACAGTTCTGGTCACCGCATTATACGAAGGATGTCGATGCTTTGGAAAGGGTGCAGAGGAGTTTTACTAGGATGTTGCCTGGTGTGGAAGGAATGTCTTACGAGGAAAGACTGAGGGCCTTGACGCTGTTCGCGTTAGAGAGAAGAAGGTTGAGAGGTGACTTAATAGAGACATACAAGATAATCAGAGTGATAGATAGTGTGGACATGGAGAACCTTTTTCCAAGTATGGGGACAGCAAACAGGAGGGGATACAACATTGAAGTGAGGGGAGATAGGTGTAAGACAGATGTTAGAGGTAGTTTCTTTACTCAGAGAGTAGTACGGGTATGGAATGCTTTGCCTGCAACGGTAGTAGTTTCGCCAAGTGTAAGT
The DNA here is from genome assembly GCF_037043375.1 of Chiloscyllium plagiosum. NCBI lineage: Eukaryota > Metazoa > Chordata > Chondrichthyes > Orectolobiformes > Hemiscylliidae > Chiloscyllium > Chiloscyllium plagiosum. The sequence continues at coordinate 75,026,382 of NW_028270177.1, forward strand.
GCATTTAAGTCGTCATTGGACAGGCATATGGACTTACAAGAATTAGTGTAGGTGGGGTGGGCTTCAGATTAGTATGACAGGGCGGTGCAACGTCGAGGGCCGAAGGGCCTGTTGTGCGCTGTAATGTTCTATGTTCTATACCTTGGTCAGTTTTCCTCTCAAACTTATGTAATTGGCTATTTTTGTTTCTAGTTGTAGCTTGTCCTCTCTGTGATTCACTTTAAATCTTTATATTCCTTTAGACTGCTCTATATCGCAATTTCCCGGAAGATCTCTTCAGGTGACATTACTCATTCACTAAGTTTCATCACCCAACGGTCGATCTGAGACAGTTACATCTCTAGCCTGTTGCACAATGTGTTATTCAACGAAACACTGAAAAATAAATCTCCGAACTCCTCTTCAAATATCACTCTTGTCAGTGTGGTTGCCCAGATAATGCGAATATTGAGGTTTCCCAAAATTATCACAACACCTTTGTTAATAAAATTCTGATGAGTTCCTGTTTAATGTAGTGCTGAACAATGTAATGCTGTTAGGTGGCTTGAAACTGTCCTGTTGCTTGTGTCCTTGCAAGTAGTAGCTAAAATTTACATTCAGCCTGAGTCTACTGCGTGATCTGCGGCCAAATGCTTTCTCTGTCATGCCTTTATTATCCATTATTGTTAGCATTACCCATTTTGCCTGAATTTCCGCAAGGTTGTGAACCATTGAATATTTATGTTCGCCCTGTAGCCACGTCTCCCTGGTGTCTAAATCTCTTTTATCTCTGTTTCGCAAATCCATCTATCATATTGACGAGACATGGTCCTTTCCAAAAAAATATAATTTATTCTTTCCCACAAGTTCCTGTCACAAACCTATTGGCTGATGTAATGTTTTAGTTAAACTCTGCCCCATCCTGTTCCTTTCTGCTTGTCTTCAGCCACAATCCCATGCTGTTCCGATGCTTCACCTTTTCTCTTTGGATTTGGAAAGCTCCTTTCACCTGAACCCTGTCCTTGTCCCTGCATCATCTTTGTCAGTTTAATACCCTGACCATAAACCTACCGACATGATTAGCCAGGATACAAATGGGTTATTTTTTAAAATCAGGTATGGGATTTGGGTGTCACTGACTGACCAGCCTTTCTTGCCCAGCTCTAGCTTCTCTTGAGCTGAATAGCTTGCTCGGCTATTTCAAAGGGTAATTGAGAGGCAAACACTTTGCTGTGGGTATGTCGTGCAGACAACGTGAGGATGCGCAGACATTTTTCTCTAACGAACAAGTGTTTGGATTTTTTGTACATCAGCAATTGTGTCATACTTATTTGTGGATTGTTAATTACTATGTTTAGAACTATCGATTTCGAATCCCCCCATTTCTGATGGTGGGATTCAAATCTGCCTCCCCTGAACATTAGCTGAGGTTTTGGGAAACATGCTCTCACAATAATACCAATAGGCTATCACTTCGCCTGCTCACTGGTTGCTTATTCCTGCGCACTAATACCAGTATATCATGAAGCTAAACCCGTTCTTCTGTCACAATCGTTTGATTCTGAAATCGTCCTGCACTCCGGTTGTATCACTCAGTATCTCTCCATGTGGTATCCCTCACTGTGTGGATTTAATGCTGCCTCTGTCAGCACCTCTTGCTCTTGCAGCTACTCCAGATCCTAAGCCAACAGAATTCTCCACTGAAGAGAAACGCATCAGCACAGGCCAGTAATCGAAACTGGGATTTTCCAGATCTTTGTGGGACTCAATGCCATTCTCCATGTGTAACCCTCACTGCATCAGTCTAACTTCCCATTCTGCCTATTTCTCTGTCTCCTGTAGGAACTCAGGAAGTTCCAGACTCATTAGACTTCCCACCTTCTGGGTGTCTTGTCCATCGCCTCATTAAAGATGGTTGGTTTGCCAGAGAGACTTAGGGGAGGGTGATCTGGAGCCTTCAATATATCCTTCAGTGAGGTAAGATCACTCACTGTGCACAGAGCAGAGAGCAATGAGCTGGCTCCAAACATCGCTTAACAAGACATGACATAGATACAGTGCTGAAGGGAGAGCACAGTACAGACAAACCCCAGGCTCAATCACCACCTCTACTCTAAGTTCTGTTTGACTAAGACTCACTACTCTGCAACACTGTATCTATAACATTTCTTGGTGACCACTGTCTTCAATAAGTTTTTAAGTTCTATAACAGTTGCTATCTCTGAAACCTCCTCCCCTCCCTACAGTTCCTCCATATATTTGAAACGTACTATATTTCAGACAACCAATCCTATCGCTGCAACTTGCTTCAGTGTCTGCAACATGCCTTATCTCAGTAGTCTCCTCCTCTTTAACTGGTTACAGAGTCATGCAGCATGGAAACAGAACCTTCGGTCCAACTCATCAATGCTGACCACGACTCATATTTTAAATGTGTCACATTTGCCTGTGTTTGACCCATATCTCTTCAAACCTTCTCCTCTTCATGTACCGTTCCTATGCCTTTTCCATGTTGTAATTGTACATGTTTCTCCCATTTCCTCTGACAATCCCTTCCACCTATGCACCATTCTCTGTGGATAATGTTGACCCTCAGCTCATTCTTTCCATCCTTGCTCTCTCACCTCACGTTTATAACTTCAATTTTGAACTCACCTGCCCTGGGCGTTTCACCTTCCTAAGGCCCCAGATGGTTTTATAACCATTTAAAAGGTCAATCCGTAGACCAGTCTGCCCAAGGGAAATATTTAAGACACTGTTACAAATATCTCCAACTCATGTATGAAAACTCTGGATAATGATAGTAAGTGTGCCAAATGCCGCTTTCACCACCCTGTCGAAACTTGATGCCACTTCCAAGGTACAATGTAACTGCACCACTTGGTCTCTCTCTGTTCGGCAACACTGCCCAGGACCCTACCATTAACTGTGTTAGTCCTCCCTGGTTTGTCGAAACAAATTCCATCACCATACTTCAACTCCATCTTGCATTCCTTGGTCCACTGGCCCCTTGTTCACGATTCCCTTTGAACATCATATTCACTGCCCACTCTACCATTAATTTGATCATCTACAAAATTACTAATAATGGCTCCTATATTCACAACCAAATCCTTTACGTAGGTGATGTAAATCAGTTGACCCAGCTCCGATTTTTATAGCACACTGCTGGTCACATGCCTCCAGACTGAACAACAACCCTCTGCCACCACCTTCTGTCTCATACTGTCAAGCTAATTTTGTACCCAGTTTGCCAGCTCTCCATGATCAGATGTGATCTAACCTTATGAACCACTATATCATGCTAAATCCTGTCAAAGACCTTGCTGATATGAATGTAGACAATGTTTAGTCACCACTTCAGCAAAAGCAATCAAGTTTGTGAGACCTGAATTTGTATGCACAAAGCTGGGCACATTATCTTGCAACAATCCTTGCATTTTCAAATGAATGAATTCCTGTCTGGCAGGATCACTTCCAGAACGTACCCACCATCGACATTGGACTACTTGCTCTTTCGTTCCATAGAGTCACACAGCATGGAAATGTACTTCGGATGATACCAACTATAATCTAAAACTAAGCTTGTCCCAGCTGCCTGTTGCTGTCCCATATCCCTCCTACCCTTTCCTATTCCGTACTTGTCCAAATGTCTTTTAAACGCTATAATTGTTTTTGAACATCTCCCTATTCTAACATTAAAAATATTTTGCCTTCTCTTGAGACTCCCCCATCCTGGGGAAAAGGCAACTGCCATTAACTCTATCTATATCACTAATTCTTTAACATAAACTTCTATAAGGTCACGACTCAATCTCCAGGCTCCAGTGAAAAAGGTCTCAACCTATCCAGCCATTTTTCATAACTCAAGCCTTCCATACCCAGCAACGTCCTGGTAAATCTCTTCTGAACGCTCTGCAGCTTAATAATATCCTTCCTATAACTGGGCGATCAGAACTGGACAGAGTACTGCAGAAAAGGCCTCACCAATGTCTGTACAATCTCAACATAACGCCCCAGATCCTACACTCAATGGACTGAACAATAGTCAAGCATGCCAAGCACTGCCTTATCCATCTTGTGATGCAAGCTTCAAGAATTATGTACTTGAACCCGGGGGTCCCTCTTCTTTAAAACACTAACCGAGCCCTAACATTAATTGTATAAGCTCTACCCTTTTGTTCGTTTTACCAAATACATTACTTTACATTTATTCAGATTGAATTCCATCCATAGTTTTTCAGCCCATTCACCCACATCATCAAGATCCCTTTGTAATCTTAGCAAACTTTCTTCACTGTCCACTATGCCACCCTCCAGGTTCCAGCACATCGCACATGGCTGTCAATGGTACAAATACCTTTGCTCATGGCTCCACGATTTGTTGCCAGCACTCCACAATGTTCTATTGTACACTTAATCAGGTCCTGGGGTTTTCCATACCTTTGTGTTTAAAACCTCTCGCACCACCTCTTCAAGAACACACACACTTTTCAAGTCATAGAGATGCATCGCATGGAAACAGACACTTCGGTCTAACTCGTCCACGATGACCAGAATATCTAAAAAATATGTCCCATTTTCCAGCATTTGGCCCATGTACCTCTAAACCCTTATTATTCATATACCCATCCAGATACCTTTTACATTTTGTCATAGTATCACTCTCCGTTACATTTTCTTTCAGCTCATTCCATACATGCATCACCATGTGCTTGAAAAAGCTGTCCCTTAAGTCTCTCTTAAACTTCTGCCCTCTTGTTTTGGACTCCACAACCCCTGGGAAAGGACCTTGAATGTTCATACAATCCATGTCCCTCATGTTTCTACAAACCACTGTGGGGTCACCCCTCAGTCTCCGACGCTTCAGGGAAAATAGCCCCAGCTTACTCTTCAATAAAACTGACAACACGTTGATGATCTTCTCTGAGGCCTTTCAGATTTCACAACATCCTTCCGAGACCAGGGAGACTGGAATTGCACAGAGTACACCAATTGTGGTGCAATGTCGTTCTCTTTAGTTCCCTTAGTTCCCTAGTCTTCCTGCACAATAAGTTCTGGAGTGAAAATATTTTGTTTAGGATCTTAGCTATGTCCTGCAGTTCCACACATCGATGGCTTCATTGATTTTTAGGGCCCCATATGTGGTCCTGTTTCTGATTTCCATCCTCCAGCCCCTGTGGTCGCCATGGATTCCTTTGATCCAGCTGTCTATACCTGACATGTGCCCCCTTTTCCTTGACAAAACCCTCAATAAACGACCAGTATTTCCTAATGCTGTCATCTGTGACCTGCGTACAGACAGGAACATGCTGGTGTTGAATGCTCAATTTGTCTCACTTTTAAAATATTCTCAATTGCTAGACTTCCCTTTCCTTGCAAGTAGACACCTCAACCACGTTCTGAAATTTCCTGGCTCATACTATCTTGATTGATCCGGATCCATTTTATGCCTTGAACTTGTTGACCAGGCCTGTCCTTTTCCATCGTTATTTTCACACTTATAGAGTTGTGGTCACTTTGGCAAAATGCTTTCCCACTAACACCTCAGTCCCTTTCCCTATCTTGTTTCCCAAGGGGAGGTCAGGTTTTGCCTCTTTCTCTTTTTAGGCAATTTTAATAATGATTGGGAGTTTTCTGGAACGCAATTCCCAAATTCCTCCCTTGCAAACACTGAACACTGGCCTACCTAGTCGAGATTAGGAAAGTCAAAAAACCCTACCTAGCAGGCGGTAGCACGGTGGATCAGTGGCTAGCGCTGCTCTCTTACAGCGTTCAACAACCCAGGTTCAATTTCAGCCTCAGGGGGCTGCCTGTTTGGAGTTTTGCACATTCTCCGCGCATCTGCATGGGTTTCCTATCACAGTCCAAAAATGTGCAGATCAGGAAACTTGTCCAGTGTTAGGGATAGATAAAGGGGAATAGGTTTGGGTGGGTTGCTCTTTAGAGGGTAGGTGTGGACTAGTTAGGCTGATATGACCTCTTTCCACATTGGAAAGAATCTAATCTAACCTAACAGCCTTATTATTATGATTGATATTTCAGTTTTCCTGATAAATTTGTTCCTCCATCTGCCACTGATTATTCGGGTTCAGCAGTACAATCGTATCAAAGTCTTATTTCTCAGTTCCACTAACATTGCTTCACTGGCCGATCCCACGCGAATATCTCTCTCAGTACTGCTGGGCTGATTCATACAATCAAAACCCAACATCTAGTGTCCTCCCTTGCCTCCGCTTTGATGCATCATGCAGCCTTGAAACAATGAGCAGCCAGTCCCGACCCTCCCTCAGCTGTGTTTCTGTAATAACTAAGATATCCCATTCCCATGTTCCAATCCATGCCCTGAGTTCAACTTCCTTAGCAGTCAGGTCCCTTGCGTTGAAATAAATGCAGTTTAATCATCGATTTTTCTCCATTCCCTGTTATGTTCTTGCCTGTCTTGTCTGTTGAAATTGCTCTCTTTACCTTGTGTTCCAGCCTCAAACTTATTTCTGGGCGAATGGCTATTTAAGGTCCAACACCCTGCCAGACTAGTTTATATTCTCTGGAGCAGCTTGAGCAATTTTGCCCACCAAGATATAGGTCCCCCTCCCACTGCCAGTTCAGTCCCCACCCTGTTTCCCTGTGCTGTCACATTCATGGATCTAGGGATTTGTCCACTATGGTCCCTGTGTTCCTCAGTTTTCCACAAGGACCGACCATACATTATGTCTGTCCTTCGCGTATCATACCTCCCGCAGGATAAGACATTGATCAGTACTAAACTCTGCTCAGATTATCATTTGATCGACATTGGACTGTAGCTTGAGACCATCCGCCTCACTGTGAACAACATCCACAACTTTAATTACATCTTCAAACCGACTAATGATGCCTTCTGCTTTCAAATCCAACTTTATTATTCCACAGAATGGCCAGCAATGGTTCCTGCACGGACCTCTGTGGTATACCCGCTTGTGAAAGAATTTCAAACAGAAAGAAGTTTATCCACCAATTTTGTACCTAATTTACCAACTTTCCTTGGATCCCATAGGCTCTTTCGTTTTGGACCAGCCTTTCATGTGTGATCTTGCCAAAGGCCTTATTCAAGTACATGTAAACCACATCATCTGCACTGCCCTCATCAATATATTCAGACACCATTTCAAAAGAATCCACTGAATTCCACAGATACTATCTTCCTCTGGCAAATCCGTGATGAGTCAGCCGATTTCATCCTTGCCTGTGCATGTGTTGATTCATCCTCAGAATTGTTTCCAATACTTTCCCTCCCATTGCTGTCAGGCTATCTGCTCTGTAATTACCTGGCCTATCCCTGCTGCTCTTCTTGAGCAAAGGAACCATATTAGCTGTCCTCCAGTCATGTGGCACCTAACCTTTGGCCAGCAAGGTTTTAAATATATCACCAGGGCCTTCGCAATCTCCTCACTTACCTCCCATTGCTGCCGGCAGACAATTCATGGGGCATTGGGGATTTCTCCACCTTTAAACCAGTGGAATCATTTAATACCTCCTCCTTGTTGATCTTAACATGTTCCAGAACCTCACCATCCCGACTGAAAACCCTCGCTACAATGCCTTTCTCCGATTTGAATACAGATGAGAAGTATTCATTGAAGATATCACCTACTTCCTCTGGCTCCATGTACAAATTGTTCCTTTGGTTTCGAACAGCCCCCCCCCTATTTATCTGAGAACCCTCCTTCTCTAACTCTATCTGATAAAATACCTTGTGGCCTTTCCTTAAAAGTATCTGCCAAGGATATTTCAAGGCCATTCTTTCCACCTCATTTTTAAGGATTCCCCTTGCGGTGGCTGTACTTTTGAAGGGCATCACCTGTTTTCATCACACTGTACTATTTTTTAATCAAGCTCACAATATCGCTTGACCAGTTTTATAACATAGAACATCCAACATTACAGCGCAGTACAGGCCCTCCAACCTTCGATGTTGTGCCGACCTGTCATACCAATCTGAAGCACATCTTACCGACACTATTCCATGTACGTCCATATGCTTGTCCAATTACGACGTAAATATACTTAAAGTTGGCGAATATACTACCATTGCGGGCAAAGCATTCCATACTCTTACTACTCTCTGAGTAAAGAAACTACCTCTGACATGTGTCCTATATCTATCACCCCTCAATTTAAAGCTACGTCCCCTCGTGCTCGCCGTCACCATACTTGGAAAAAGGCTGTCCCTGTCCACCCTGTCTCACCCTCTGATTATCTTCGATGTCTCTATTAAGTCACCTCTCTTCTCTCTAATGAAAACAGCCTCAAGTCACTCAGCCTTTCCTCGTAAGACTTTTCCTCCATCTTTAGCAACATCCCAGTAGACTTCCTCTGCACACTTTCCAAAGCTTCCACATCCTTCTCATAATGCGGTGACCAGAACTATACACAATACTCCAACTGCGGCCGCACCAGGGTTTTGTACAACTGCAGCATAACCTCATGGTTCCGGAACTCGATCCCTCTATTAATAAAAGGTAAAACACTGTATGCCTTCTTCACAACCCTGTGAATCTGGGTGGCAACTTTCAAGGAACTCTGTACCACGACACCGAGATCTCTCTGCTCATCTACATTACCAAGAATCTTACCATTAGCCCAGTACTTTACATTCTGGTTACTCAGACCAACATGGATCACCTCACACTTGTCCGCATTAAACTCCATTTGCCACTGCTCAGACCAGTTCTGCGGCTTATCTATCTCTCTCTGTAACCTACAACATCCTTCGTCTCTATCCACAACTCCACCGACCTTAGTGCCGTCTGCAAATTTACTAACCCACCCTTCTACGCTCTCATCCCAGTCGTTTATAAAAAATATGAACAGCAGTGGACCCAACACCGACCATTGAGGTACACCACTCGTAACTGGATTCCAGTATGAACATTTCCCATCAAACACCACCCTCTGTCTTCTTTCAGCAAGCCAAGTACTGATCCAAACTGCTATATCTCCCACATCCAATTCTTCTGCATTTTGTACAATAGCCTATTGTGGGGAACCTTATCGAATGCCTTGCTGAAATCCATATACACCGCATCAGCCGGTTTACGCTCATCTACCAATTTAGTCACCTCCTCAAAGAACTCAGTAAGGTTTGTGAGGCACGACAAACCCTTCACAAAACCGTGCTGACTATCCCTAATCAAATTATTCTTTTCTAGATGATTATAAGTCATATCTGTTATAACCTTTTCCAACACTTTACCAACAACTGAAGTAAGGCTCACTGTTTGATAATAATCTGGGTTGTCTCTACTCCCCTTCTTGAACAGGGGAACCACATTTTCTATCCTCCAGTCTTCTGGCACTATTCCTGTAGACAATGACGATTTAAAGATCAATGCCAAAAGCTCGGCAATCTCCCCCCTGACGTCCCAGGTGATCCTAGGTTAAATCCCATCTGGCCCGGCGACCTAACTATTTTCACGCTCTGCAGGATATCTAGTACCTCTTCCTTGTTAACCTCAATCACACCTAGTTTAGTAGCCTCTGTCTCAGTATTCTCCTCGACAACATTGTCGTTTTCACAGTGAATACTGTCGAAAAATATTTATTAAGTGCTTCCCCTCTCTCCCCTGACTCCATACACAACTTCCCACTACTATCCTTGATTGGCCCTACTCTTACTCTCGTCATTCTTTTATTCCTTAAATCCCTAGAGAAAGCCTTAGGGTTTACCCTGATCCGACAACAACTTCTCATGTCTCCTCCTGGCTCTTCTGAACTCTCTCTTTAGGTCTTTCCTGGCTACCTTGTAACCCTCCAGCGCTATAACTGAGCCTTCACATCTTATCCTCACATCAGCCTTCTTCTTCCTCTTGACCAGAGATTCCACTTCCTTCGTAAACCACGGCTCCCGCGCTCTACAGATTCTTCCTGACTGACAGGTACATACTTTTCTAGGACACACCGGAGCTTTTCCTTGAATAAGCTCCAAATCTTTAATTTGCCCATCCCCTGCAGTTTCCTCCCCCATCGTATGCTTCCAAAATCTTGCCTAATCGCATTGTAATTGCCTTTCCCACAGCTGTAACTCTTGCCCAGACGTATACACCTATCCCTTTCTATCACAAAAGTAAGCATGACAGAATTGTGATCGCTATCATCAAAGTGCTCACCTACGTCCAAGTCTAACACCTGGCCGGGCTCATTATCCAGTACCAAATTTAATGTGGCTTCGTCCCTTGTTGGCCAGTCTACATACTGTGTCAGGAAGCTATCCTGCACACACTGGACAAAAACTGACCCATGTATTGTACTCGTACGATGGATTTCCCGTTCAATATTTAGAAAGTTGAAGTCCCCCATGACAACTACCCTGTCTCTTTCACTCCTATCGAGAATCATCTTTGCTATCCTTTCCTCTACATCTCCGGAACTATTCAGAGGCCTATAGAAAATTCCCATCCGGGAATTTTCCTGTTTCTTACCTCATCCTATACTACATCCTTTCTGCAACTGTAATACTGTCCTTGACCAACAATGCCCCTCACACACTCCCCTCCGCCCCCCCCCCCCCCGCCTTTTACCATCTTCTCTGTTCTTACTGAAACATCTAAATCCTGAAAACTTTAGCAACCATTCCTGTCCCTGCTCTATCCATGTCTCCGAAATGGCAACAACATCGAAGTCCCAGGTACCAACCCATGCTGCAAGTTCACCCAACTTATCCCGGATGCTCCTGGCATTGACGTAGACACACTTCAAACCAACGTCTTGCTTGTCGGTGCCATCTTGCGTCCCTGAAACTTGATTTCGGACCTCCCTACTCTCAACCATTTCTGTACTCGAACTACAATTTTGGTTCCCACCCCGATGCTGGATTAGATTGAACTCATCCCAATAGCCTTAGCGAATTTCCCACCAAGGATATTGGTCCCCATCTGGTTCAGATGAAGACCACCCTGCTTTTGGAGATCCAACCTACCCCAGAAACAGCCCCACTTATCAAAGAATCCAAAACCCTCCCTCTTGCACCATCCCTGTAGCCACGTGTTCAACTCCTCTCTCTCCCGATTCCTTGCGTCACTAGCACGTGGCACGGGCAACACACCAAACACAGCACCTCTGTTCGTCCGAACTCTAAGCTTCCATCCTAGCCCCCAGAATTTCTGCCTTAAATCCCTTTCTCTCTTCCTACCTATGTCGTTTGTGCCGATGTGGACCACGACTTGGGCTGCTCCCCCTCCCCGCCCCCCTTAAGGATCCCAAAAACACGATCAGAGACATCACGAACCCTCGCACATGGGAGGCAACACACCAACCGCGAGTCTCTCTCGTCGCCACAAATCCTCCTATCTCTCCCCCTTTTCGATGGAGTAACTGTCTTTCGCATTCACTGTTCACTCTGACCCCGGATTCTCACTGTATCACGTTAACATACTTCCACTTTCCGAATATGAACCCAACTGCAAATAGTTCCTCAGAATCTGTGTTTGCCAGATCCTGTCTCGTTATAGTGATAATGCCCAGTGACAGTGATATTGTAACGAATCGGGTGTTTCCCCAAATTTGGCCACTTCGCTTCTGCCCTATCCTTATATCATTCCAAAATGACTTTAAAACCAAGTGTTATGTCCACGATCGCCAAATCACTATAAAAATCCTCATGTCTGTCACCTTGTCCAGCACTTACAGCCCACTGTGTCTGTAATATCCAGCCCTTACTGACCTCCCCATCTGTGTAATTTTTTGCAGCCTCTCCAGCACATGGTGTCACTGTAACTTTCACCAGTTCCGACAGCACTCCTCCATCCTGTCGTATAGCACCTCATTACCTCTAACCTTCCACCATCCATTTCACCTCCCTGTCTGTACAGAGTCCTCCAGTTCCTGCAGAGTTTCCAGCCAATCCTCCCTTTGTGTAACGTTCTGAACCACTTGAACGCTTCCGTGATCTGTATCCTTGCCCTCTCTCTTGAATATTGTCTGTCTCCGTGACTAACTCCCATCACTACAATGTTCCTTACCTCTGACCACCTCCAGTTAATACTAGCCTTCCTCCTCTCGAACATCCTGCAGACACGAAATTCATCCATGTGTCTGAAATGTCCTTTCAGTTGTTGTGACAACTTTCGTTCACACAACTGCCTCTGTCTATAACCTCAACCAGTCCATAGAATCCAAGCTAACTCGGTAACCTCACCCACTGTGTACAACTCAGCATATTACTAACTTCATCCAGTCTCCCCAACTGTCCCAAAGCATGTAATTGTCTAGACAGTCCACATCCCTCCCTATTGCGTTAAGCTCCTCCAGGCCCTCTCATGGGCATCTTCTCCTGTTCCTGACTATATTCTCCTTCAGTTTCAATAAACCCTTGTGAACTTTGTGACCTGGTCTAATGTCTGCAGTGCTCTGTGTAATCAGGTACAGGGTGGCTCAGTAGTTAGCACTGCAGCCTCATAGCGTCAGGGAACTGGTTTCAATTCCAGCCTTGGGCGACTGTCTGTGTGGCCGCATGTTCTCCTCCCTGACTGCGTAGGTTTCTTCCGGGTGCTCTTGTGTCCTCCCACAGTCCAAACTTTGCACGATAAGCCGGTTGGCCATCATAAATTGACTGTAGTATTCAGGGATGTGTGGAATAAGTAAGTTCACCATGAGAAATGCAGGGTTTAATGGATAGGTAGAGGGGTGAGTTTGGATAGGATGCTCTTCAGAGGTTTGGAATGGACTGCTTGGGCTGAATGGCCTGTTTCCACACTGTGGAGTTTCTATTCAGATTATTGTCCAGTTCTCTCAGCTATCCCCGTCTCTTGAACCTTGCCTCATCCCCAAAACTCTCCTTATCATCTGTAATCTCCTCCAGTCTCTAAAACACTCCTTGTCGATGTAAGATTCTCCAGTCCTTACAAAGATCGATATGACTGTCACCTCTTCCTGCTCTTCGAACCCTCCCTAAAATTATTTACATTCTTGACAGCACCCCCAATCACTGTTCCCTCTTGAAACTCCCATAGACGTTTGGATCTCTGAAAACTCACCTGGACTTTGTCAACTTCGTTTTGACAGTTACGTAGTGAGACTTGCTCAATATCAATAAAGTAATTAAATATTGGCAACACTCACTATTATAACCGCCTTCCATGATCTGTAGAAGCACTTTTCAAATCTACAACCATCTCTGTGTCTGTAATCTCCTCTACCCCCCATAATACATTCTCACTGAGCTCCTCTGTAGTCCATTAAACATTCCCCAACACTGTCTGTATCAGTGTTACCTTCTCCAAAAACGCAACGTTCCCTATCTGTTCAAATCCCTACACCAGTCCCTGTCTCTCTCAGCTCCATCTAACAATAAAACCCTCCATGTCTGTGTATTCACCTTCAGTCCCTACTCACCTCCCTATCTGTATAACCTTCTCCATGCATTTTTGCTTCTGTCTCTTCAACAGTCCCTGTCAGTGTAATCTCTTCCAGAACCGAATACCCCCCCCCCCCCTTTAACTTGCTCAGACCACACAACCCTCACTATCTGGAACCCACTACTATCTTAGAAACCTCCATATGTAAGCTGCTCCAACTCTACAACTCTCCATAAGCTCCTGCAGCTCTTACAGTTATCCCTGTCGACAAAACCTCCTCCAGTCCCTAAACACCATCAGACCCGACCACCATCCCTATCAGTGTAATCTTCTCAGGTCCGTGCAGCACTCCTGATCTGGAGAGCCCACTCCAATGCCTCTGCCAATCCAGTTCCTGCCAGACCCACTATCTCTTTAACACCCTCCCGTCACGATCACCCACCCTTTCAATGTGAGCTCCTCCAGTCTCGTCATCCATCTACCCATATTCATATCGTTCTCCAGCTCTTACACCCCAATCTGTGTCAACGTCAACTTTCCCTACAACCCTCCCCGCAGCAGGAACTTCCTCCTGTTTGTGCAATGCACCCATATCTGTGAAACTGTCTTCAACCAAATTTGCTACCCCAATCTCTGGGTAAAACAATACAGATTCCACAGCCTCCATGTCTAAATAACCCCGTGAATCTAAGCCTTTCTTTTTCTATAAACATCTTCCGTCAGGTCGACCCACGATATGTTTGTTTGTTCTTCCTGTCAATACAAACATTTTTATTTCTGTAATTTGCTCAGCTCTCTAAAACACTTCCTGTCTGTGATCCAACCCTGTCCTACAAGCATTCTTACCCCCGTAAACTTCTCCATCCCTCCCAACATTCCCAACTCCATGAACCCCTTTCAGCCCTACAGCTCTCCACATTCCTGTGACATCCTGTGGCTCTATGGTCCTCCTTCACTGCGAAACCACCTCTAGTCCCCACAACCCTTCCAATCTGGGTCCTCTTCCCCAGATCAAACTATTGCTGTCTTGTAAATACCTCCACTCCTGACTACTTTTCCCATTTTTGTAACCTCGTTCAGACCGCATACTCTCCAGTTTCCTGAATCCTCTTCCTAACATTGCTACCAAAACCATATTTCTGTAATATCTACCAGGGCTTAAACATCCCCAACTCAGTAACCACTTGCCGTCCTAACAAAACACCTAAAATGTGAAATCTCTCAACTTCCGAAAATCCTCCCTCCCTTCAGCCTCAAATGTCTTCATCATCATGAAACCTTGCAATTACTGAAGCCTGCTTTTTGCACTGCAAACCTCCTAATGTCTGCAAAATCCTCCTGTCCTGATATCCCTCACTATCTCTGTAATCCCTACTATTCTCCAGTGCCCTTCTGGGTAATATGGCAGAGGAGGGTAGATTTGTAGAGTACGGGCCATGTTATGGAGGTAGAATCCTGGGAATTACAGATTCAGTCTAATGACTGTGGCGTGCAGATTATTGGAGAGGACTCTGAGATACAGGGTTTATGACGACTTGAAAAACCACTGTTAAATTAGAGACAGTCAGCATGGGATTATGAGGGGCAGATCATGATTCACAAACCTTATTGACTTGTTTGAGGAAGTGACAGAATACGTTGATGGTTCATTCAGATAATAAGGAGTCATGGGATACAGGGCAGTCTGTTTGTCTGGATACAGGATTGGATGGCCCAGAGAAGACATCGGGTAGCAACAAATGGACAGTAGTGAGCCTGTAGCTCAGTGACTAGTAGTTTTCTGTAACAATCGGCTCTGGGACTCTGCGTTTTGTGATTTTATAAATTACTTGGATGTTGATGTTGGAGAGTGGGTTAGTAAGTTTGCCAATCACACGAAATTTGGTGGAGTAATGAGTAATGTGGTGGGCTGTTGTATAAGTTGCAATGGGACATTGACAGGACGCAGAGCTGGGCTGGAAGTGGGAGATGGATTACAATCTGGAAAATTCTGGAAGGTCGAATTTGAATGCAGAATACAGGTTAAAAGGCAGAATACTTGGCAATGTGGAGGAATAGAGAGATCATGGGGTCCATGTCTATATATCCCTCAAAGTTGCCACGCACGTTGATAGTGTTGTTAAATAGGCATATGCTGTGTTGGCTTTCCTTAGCAAGGGGATTTATTTAAAGAGCCGTGAGGTTTTACTGCATCTTTATAGCGTCCTGGTGAGACCACACTTGGAATATTCTGTTCACTTCTGTTCCCTTCTTTAAAAGAAGGATGTGCAGATTTTAGAGAGGATACACAGGAGACTTACCAGGATGCTTCCTGGAATGGAGGGCATTTGTTATGAAGAAAGGTTGAGAGAGCTAAGGCTTTGCAAATTGGAGTGAAGAAGGGGTCGGGGCGACTTGACAGAGGTGAACGAGATGATGAGAGGCACAGATAGAGTGAATAGTGAGAGACTTTTTCTCCTATGGCATAAGTGGCTGTTACACGGCGGCATAAGTTTCAAGGTGAATGGAGGATGGATAAGGGGTGCTTTCAGAATTCGGTTCTTTACACTGTTGGACCGCACTGCCAATTTCGGTCGTAAAATTAGATACATTAGGGGCACTTAATAGACTCTTGGATAAGCACATGGATGATCGCAAAATGAAGGGTATTAAGCTTACTTTGATATTACAGTCGGAAAAACGGTTGGCATGGCATCATGGCCGAAGGGGCTTGTGTTGTACTGGTCTGTGTTCCACTTTCGTATGGTAGACTTGGATAAGCTCAGATCAATGGAAAATAACATGGCATTCAGGAGCAGCTAATCGACTGGATACAAAATTGGCTTGATGGTAGGAAACAGAGGGTGATGGGAGACATGTTGTTGTTCTGACTGGAAGCATGTGTCCAGCAGTGTCGTGGATCGACTGTTGTTTGTCATTTCGAGAAATGGTTTGGATCGGAATAATTGTTTCCTGGTAAGTACGTTTTTTTTTTGGGTGACACTGAAATTGGTGGTAAAGTGGACAGTGAAGAAAGTTATCTATGATACAACAGAATTAAGAGTACCGCTGGGATAGTAAGCTGAAGAATAGCAGGTGTACTTTAATTAGATTGTTCAGTTATCAGGCTTCAATGTTGTAACTCGTTCTTAATGACTTGGAGAAATGGCAGAGTGAAATGTGTCCAATTTTGATGCCGATGCACAATAGGTGGACGAGCACATTGTGATATCTGCAAACAGGTATATACATAGTATGAGTGAGTGGAGAAATCTTGGCAGGTGCAGTTTCAAGTAGGGAATGTGAGGTGACATTCTTCCTTCGGAAGAAGCAAAAGACAGACTGCTATTAAAATCGATAGAAACGCAAAAAAAAAAGTGCAGTGTAGAGGAGTCTGAGTGTTCTTGGAAATGAACTCCACATAGGTTAATGACAAATGTATTTCTTTCTTGCAAGAAATGGCTTTTTCTGGTGCTCGCAATGAAAGAGATTGTTTCCAAGAAAATATGAAAGCTAAGTCTCCTGTAAAGTAATCGATTACCAATATATGCCTCATGTTGTTCGATGGGACATGTGTGATTTATTTATTATTGGTCTCCAAACTTTCTTTATAATGGAACCCGGAGGTGGAGAGGGGAAATTACGATCAAACACGATTATTGCCATCTTTTATCACTCATACACAGTTTTATTTTCTTGTACGTTTTATTTCGCATTGTGGTTCCTGCGAGTGTGCTTTTAAACTACACCTGCTGGTGACTTCTTTCCTCACTGTTCCTCAACTCTAACCAAACAGAGTTTACATCTTTATCTCCTGAATCAAGGTAATCTCTAACCATTGCATAAATTTCATTAAAACCTCGGTATTTCATACGCGTTTGTATGTCATCTTACAATATTAATTGAATCTTTACTGTGTTGCAGTTGCGCATAGTAAGAGGACAATAAAATAGAGATTGATGGATCGGGGCTTGACATGCACGTTATTGTACCTCAAACGCAGATTACTGCCCATCATACGATCATGGAAACGCCCACTGAACCATCAGGAACGACTGAATAAGTACAGTGCCAAGGGCATGTCGAGAACAGTACCAAAAATACAACAGAAATACTGCTCTGGGCTACTATTTTGGGTGTATTACTCAATGTGCAACAGAGTTTCATATGTATTCCATCAGGGGTTACCTTGCACAATGAAGTAACCAGTGCTACACACAATCCCAATTCCAAGCCCCAGAATCAGCGACATTCAGTGTCCTGCGTATAACTACAAGGAACAGCTGCCCATGACGTTTACGGGCTAGATGTACTTTATCAATCCACTCGCTAGTTGTCTGCCTCTTTCTTGTGCAGTCCCTGCGTGGAGTTTCGTCAACCACGTTTGTCTTGCATATGATGGGTATTGGGTCTTATGTTCTGGAGAGTTGTCGGTTTCTGTGCTGTCGTAAGTCTAAGTGTTCGGAGGAGTCTGGATATCGTTTCACAGATTTTTTTTTAAAATACAGGGACGCATGATTTTAAAATTACCGCATGGCATATCCTCGTTGCGAAGTTCATGTGCAATGCATCTGCGAATGAAGCAGTGGGGATAGCGGTTCTTGACAAAGAATTTGTGTGGCATTCACTAATTGCCACGACGAGCTGTCCCGAGTAGCAATACCTACAGACGGCAAGGACCACAAGGTCATTGAGAACAGCACAACAATAAAAGGACAGGGCAAACAGAAGGCAGCCGGAGAATTTCTGGAAACAGGGCACTCATCCACGGATTCCATCAATAAACAATTTGATTAGGAACCAATCTGCAGTCCCTAAAACCGGAAGCAGCGGGAACGAAACCAAATGAATTCGTACCAAAACAGGAGAGCAGAACTTCACAGGAGCCTCTGCAGCCCCGAGCATGACACCCAAAAAGGTGAGGAAAAGGCAGCAAGCCATCTTCCTAGCTCCACCGAACTTTTCAACAATAACTCCAGAGGCACCCGAGCATCACACCTTTCTGCTTCAGAACACTCCGCTATTCCGAAGCAGAGAATTGCAACCAGTACTCCCGTGTGCAAGGTAAGGATACCAAATCCTACAGTACCAAAGACGGTAGTAAGAGTGAAGACAACAGCTGCCACTGTCAGTGAAATGCCACAAACGCCTTCCTTGAAAGATACCTTTTCATATCAAAGTCGGTGCAGCAGTAGAATACGGGACCCAAACAGCCTGCACTTGGTATTCACATTCCAGACAGTTTGCGTTGTTCACCGTTTTTCCTGAAAGTGAATGGAGGTCGTAATTTCACCGCCGTTGTGAAGCCAAATCCTGCATTGAATCTGCTCGCTGTTTTTTTTTACAGTGGCGAAACGGTGGGAAATCGGGATTGAAACGTTGTTATATTTCTCTTATTTCCTTCATTACTGTCCTGGCTAGGGATGCTGGCGTTTGGCCTTCTCGATCAGATGGAGGCACCAGGGCATTGTTAACCCAATTTAATCGAGAAAGTAATTGTTCATCTTCACTTTTCATGGTTCATTGTTGTTCTGCTTTATTTGCTGTTACTTGAGCACTTTCTGGGACTTGGCAATGCACTAAATCTCCAGTATGCCTTGAAGCAACGTTTGGAATTGCGCCGCTGCGATTTGTGTGAGCAGTTCATGACATACACGACTCGTACTGCCTCACAGACAGAATTCATGATTCGGTGTGACTGATCATGTTTCTGCCTTTTCAGTTTTGCTTCTGCTCCACGTTAAGAGCTGTCAGTTTTTGGATTCGCTGGAGAGCTGAGTGGGTAACACGATTTTTGAGGGTTTTTTTTTATCAACCAAAACCTTTGGTGGAGAACTTGGGAATGTGTCAAGGAGAGTGGTCATTGGCAGAAAAAGTCCAGAAAATCTTCAGCTCTGGGTCGGTTCAAACCATCTAGCCTCCAACAGAAAAAAGCCAAACAATCTCACTGAGTTGCAAACAGCATGCGCTTTTGCAAATAGTATATTCAAAATTGTGTCAGCAATTGGAGCGTGTCAGAGTTGCCGAACACGGAAGCAAATCTTCCAACCCAACTTGCCCCTGGTTAACAAATAACCGTAAATAATCGAAACATATTTGCCAATAGTTGTCCAGTATCTCTCCGAATCCTTCCTGTCTACCCATCCAGCTACATTTGAAATGTCATGAGTGCACCAAACTCTGCGAATAAATGTGCAATTCATTCCACATGCAAAAAGATTTCTGTGTGAAAAGCAAGTGTCTCCCACATCCCTTTAAACTTCTACCGCTCCCACATTATAACTATGCTATCCAGCTTGGAACTCGCGTGCCTTGTGAAAAAGTACTGCTTGAATATATTCTCTGTCCGTTTCCTTCATGAATGTATAAACTTTTCTAAGGCTATCCCTCAGCCATGAAGCTGCCGGGAAAACTGTCGTAGCCTAATCTTTGTAAACACTTTCTAAATTATGCTAATTTTAGTCATTGAATGCGCTAGGGGTAAGTGCCTGAAGTGAAGCGATGCTTAAACGTTAGTCATGACACATTTGGCACTAAGCTGTTGTTTGGTAGTGTGTTCGAGTCGTTTAAGGCGTTGGGTTTGTGCTGCAGTCTCCAGTGAGTCGTGGGTTCGAATCCCACTGTTTTCAACTTTGCGAGTAAGCCACTGCATTCTGTTATGTTTGACAGCGCTACATAGCTCCAGGGAGTGTTTGTAGCTTGTCAGGCCTCTCATCCTCTACGCGATAAACAGGAAAGATTAGCGACTGACTCTGAAAATAGTGAGAGCTGCTGCTGTCTAAATCCTCTCGACCACTTTGCACTCGGATAGAAGCACGGCCAATTTTGGTGCCAGTTTCTGTGTCTCAAATGGTCAGGGCATTTGGCTGAAAGGTTGGTACTCCTCGCCCAGGCAGGGCACAGAGCCTCAAATATTTCAGATCAAGCACTGAGAGCGGCCATGTACCGATATTGCAATCACGAGAACGCAACTACAATTGACCCTCAGTCCGCAGTGAGTGAGACAGTTATGCGCAGCAGAATGTGACCCCACTCTCCACAAGCCCTGCCAACAGAAAGCAGCCACTGCAGCTTCAATCAGAGGCTTCACGCCCAGCCCAAGGACACAGCTCATGGAAATTCCTTCCACAGTTACAGCTGTCCCAGTGTGAGAGGGGCAAAAATTCCAATGTAAACTGGAAATGGCTTCAGGAGATTGTTCCCGTTCTTGTAACATTTTATAAACAAAACACCTGTCTCGAAAATGAGAATTGGCAAAATTTGTCGGCAGGAATTACAAACAAAGTGTTAATTGTGAGGACTCTGTCTCGTCAGCAGATGATATTCCCTGCAGTCTCGTCAGAAATGATTTGTTTTCCCTTGGAAATTTCCCGATTGATTTGCTGTCTGCCAGAGTGACTGAGAATCACTTTGAGACCCAAGGATCAGGGTAAAAATATGAAAATATTAACATTGAATCTTAAATCCCGGGGCAAGTCCTAAATGGATTGGAATGTTCTGAAGGAATAACAGCTGAGAAGTGAAAGGTATGCATGATATTTCTTGTAACCGGAAAGAATGAACTAGCTCGTTGCAAGTTGCAGTGCTAGATGAATTATGCTCAGCATGAAATGATAATCTAACCACCCTCATGACATTCCCAGCTAGCTCAGTCCGTGGAGCATACGACCTATAATCTCAGTGTGGTGGGTTCCAGCTGTGCACTTTCATCTGTTTATAGGTTCGCAGATCTTCGTTCCACTTACCATGTTGCAACCCCAGACAAGAGCGCATTCGTTCTCTCTTACTGCTTTTGTTGATGCATTAGTCCCACTGCTTTTGATCACCTGTTCGTTTGATCAACTTTCTTCACTTTACCGGAAGTGCCAGAGACAAGTTTATCTGTGCAGCTGAATATACGAAAAACAATTTCCATTTCAAACCGTGGTGTTCTACTCCAACCGTGCACCAACCAAAGTATCCAGACACATGGAATGCGAATGGTCACTTGCTGGGGCGATTGACAGTGACGTTTCTATGTCAAATGGAGCTGAACCAAATTTAAATTATTCAGAATTCTCTGATGGAAAGCGAATGGAACCCTCCCTGAACGTATCCCAATTCACTCGCAAATCATCCCGATGTGTGCCCACGTGGGATTATGTAATGAACAGTTTATTGCCAGTAAACAGGGGGGGCGGGGGGTGGGGGTGGGGGTGGGGGCAGGATGGTGAGGTTTTCCTGTGGGTCAGAGGTGATGTGGTCGAACGAGGAATTCAAACGTCCACAGAGCAGAGAGAGCCGATTGGTCCAGGGTCACACTCCCATTTTCTGTTTCTGTACCAATAAATGAAATTTCTGGAAAATCTCAGCTGTTCTGGTTGCATTCTGGAAGTGAAACAGGGTTAAGACTTCAAAACGAGTGACACTTATTTTTCCATATCCATCTCCCTCTGCCTTACCACACCCTTCCTTTTTATTGAATAACTCCTGACTTGCAACTTTATACTCAGTTTTTCTTTTATGACATCTTCATCTACCATTTTCCCAGTCTCTAAATTTATATCAGACCTGTTCCATTTCTCACTTCACCCAGTTATGACCGGAGGATTTCGAACTGAACAATTTACTCTGTTTCTATTTCCTTAGATACCAGATGGGCAGAGACCAGAAGGCATCGGAGGACAATTAGAGCTTTCAGCCCAGCTAGTCTGTCCGGCTATTTGATCATGGCTGATGTCATTCCCAACATAAATTCTCCAGCCTTCTCTCTGTGACACTTCGTCCCCGTGAATTTAGGATCCAGTATTTATCTTATAGTGGGTCTGAATCCGCCCCAACCATCTCCTCATCTGCACGCAGCTGTTACAGCGTGCCTGTGTGTGATCCTGCTCAGTTTCAGTCCCATACAGCAAATTCGGTCATTTCTGAGCAAAGCAATCCCCGCTGCGAGACAGATCGATCGGGTCTCTGGCCCCACTGATTTTCTGCGAGGGATTAGTTAGCTCCTTCACCACGCACGGAAACGACCGGTGCACCAAAATGTGGGGAGAAAGAACAACAGGCATAAGAGTTTCGACAGATTAAGTCACAAGTGATATTGTTAGAATCAATAGAGTCCCTGCTTCAGAGTCTGAGTTTGAATCACCCAGACCTGGATACAATTGCCAGTCAGGAAATGATGATTTCGTTGTCTTCTTGTGGATTATCGGAATGAAAATCATTTCCTGCTTCCACACAGAGCACAGACGCGGAACCTGCCGGAATCAATCCAGTGATTGTTTGCATCTATCTAGAAGGATACTGGCGGCAGATACACGAGACAACTGTCACCGCAAATCCCATCTAAGGATCTTGCTTTCTGAGCTGAAACTATCTCGCTGTTCCATCAATGTCGCTGGCTCTAATTCCTGGAAATCCCTCCCTAGCGACATCATTGCTGTACCTCTGTACTGAGTGCTTCCAGGATTCTGTAAACAACCTTAACATCTTAATCTCTGGAGTAATTATGGATGGGTAGTGAAGCCTGTCCCAAAGAGTGACGGGCATACTCGAGAAGTTCGTATCTAAAAGCTACTGTTTCTAAGTGGACACCCGAAAGTGGTCAGGACAAGTGAGAAGTTTCGAAGGGGGAGTACGATAAACTGAAAGTCAATGATGACTGTGAGGCATGCGGCAGGGAGTGAGTGAGTTGCTGCTGGTGCAAGGCACAATGTCAGTGCAAATATGTTAGCCCTTGCTGCCCACTGTTAACACCGACTCACACACCACTCCTGGTAAATTCACCACAATTACCCTCGTCTCTTAGTATGAGATTCCCTCTGTCCATATTCACGCGGTTAATCGGCTCCAAGAGGATCAACACATCCTCTTTCTCCTGTCAGATTAAAGAAGTAAAGGCATCAGTTTGAAAGCAAACAAGAAGAGATTGCCTCCTTCTGTGTATTTTCAGTGGAGATGACCAGCTGTGAACTGTTCTTTCCTGCATAAGCGGAGGTTGATTTAAATTCTTGTCGAGCAGCTTTATTACAGAAAGGAAGGCCGAGTTACTGTGATCAAATAGTTAATTTAATGCACATGTGTGTTTGAAGAACAGAGTCTGTGGCTTCGTCAGTTAAAGCATCTGGTAATAACCAGGCGCTACGGTGTAAAATGCTGTCAAATGCCCTGTACATTGAAAGTTCAGTTCTTCAACTTCTTGTAAAAGCCGTATTGTTGATCCAACATCGCGAAAGTGAAGGCTCAGTATGCTTCTCGTGTTTGAGCTCAGCCTGTTGTTATTTCGTGATACCAAGCCCTTCAACCTGCTGCGGACTTTTTAGTCAATGTTCAGTCCTGCTAATTCAACGCCAGAGATTCTTTACTTTGTTCGACAAGGAAATCTCCATCTCTTCTAATTTTATTCTCCATCAGCCATTCCGAGATTTTTTGGGAATGATGATGTGAGGTAGGCGACACTGCAGACTTGCA
The DNA here is from genome assembly GCF_037043375.1 of Chiloscyllium plagiosum. Lineage (NCBI taxonomy): Eukaryota > Metazoa > Chordata > Chondrichthyes > Orectolobiformes > Hemiscylliidae > Chiloscyllium > Chiloscyllium plagiosum. Next base: position 75,050,123 of record NW_028270177.1, read on the forward strand.
AGGCAATGTTGTGGTAATGACACTTCCACTGCGAGATGTTGGCTCTCATTGTCTGCTGTCACCATTCATTAATTTTAGGCAAACAGCAATGGCGTCATTGAAATCGCATAATTGAAGTGAAACTGGTTTTCTTTTTCGAATCGATTATGAATTACTTTTAGAATTGTAAAAGCTCGTAATGTTTTGAGTGAAGAAATGTCACCTGACTTCAGAAATGGGTGACAGAGACATTACCTGGAGAATGTGAACCCAGTTCTACACACTCCAGCCAAGCGGGGCGGACAAAGCCACTTAGCAGGTATACTCACAAACTGTCTCTGAATTTCAGACTTTTCCAGGAATAGAAATGGAAAATTAGGGATATTGACAGACAAAGAGTGGGAGAATGTCGAAGAGCGTGAGATGGTACAGAGAAACAAACAGAAACAAATAGATAGGCATATGAAGTTAGACACTGAAAACAGAAAGTCTCCTTTCAACGTGGCTGCTCATGGACAAAAAGGAGAAGAAGAAGGTAATGAATAAAGGCCAGCCTTTCACCAACTCAAAGCAACAGCAACAGCATTACAGCCGATAAAGCCATTTTACTTTTTGCAGATGACGTTTGTCAACTAATGAGAAATTTTGATAAGTATGCTGATAAGCGAAGTGAAACTGATAATTACCCAGGAACTAAAGCATTTTAAATGCATAAGTCGCCTGATTCTATCGATGTGAAGCATACAATCTCTTTCTCTCCACACATGCTGTCAGGCCAGCTGAGTTTCGCTGTCAATTCCTGTTTTTGATTCAGATTTACAGGATTCGCAGTTCTTTGTTTTATGCTAGTCTGAATCGTGCTGGTCACAAAACTCGATCAAGTGCCAGCTCCATACAACATTCCCTGCTTTGGGAAGGATGTCAACAAGATAAGGGGTCAGAGGAAAACTCCCAAAGCCACAGCAATGAATGCAGTAAATCCTTACCAGTAGACTTCCAGGGAAAGTGAAAAATGGCGCTTTAGGTTTTATTAATGAATCCATTTTTACTTTATCACTTGTGAACATTTTAGCTGCATATGAGTTTCTTTCATTCTTCCATTTCTTTCAGCGTGGAAAAGGACTTTCCGCCCATCTTCAGAACGGTTCATCGGACATCCATCTACTCGCGTCCCAGTTTCCAGCATGAGGCCATAACCTTGCTTGTTATGATGTTTCCAGGTTAAATTTCAATGAAAGTCTCCCTGTGCTCTTAAATGACACAACAATGGGACTGAACTTTGACATGGTTACGCTATTTTATAGTCCTGCCGAGGAAATCATCCTCATTTTCACCCTCACAGGTGGACACAGAGACAAATCCCCCGAGTGGAGGAGAGATCTCAGGATTAGACTAATTTAACGTGCTTCACATCCGCTAGATTCTCCAAGCACATCACCGCAGACGGTCAAAGATTTCTGCAGCACAGAAAATGCACTTCAGCTCAACAATTTGCACCAGTCGAATACAGGTCCCTGAATGTCCTCGTGTCATTTTTCCAACTGTTGGTTCACAGCTTCAAACGCAGTTGGTGATAGAAGTGTACATCTCAATGCTTCTCAAATTTCTCTGGACATTTCTGCTTGCTACACCCTAGCAGGCAGTGAGTTGCAGATTGCCACCATTTCCAATTTGTCCATATTGGTTTTTCGTTTTGAGTTGACTCTTGCAGTCGAAGACAGAGAGCAATCTCCCATTGCATTGTTTGACATTTCTCTATCGCAATCAGTAGGATTCGAGGCTGCATGGTGAAAACCATATAAATTTCAATTCCATTGCATTTAACACTCATCCACGACGACAGGATGACACTGGCTTTACTTTCCAGGTACGTCTCCTTGTGGAGCTGAGGGAGAGTAAATCATTATTAGTTTAATTTGAATCCAACTATTTCACAGCTTCCAAACGCGTAAAATGTCGGTGCATGGTGAGACTGTTTGTATCATTCTGATAGATGGAATGGGCATTCAGTTAAAATAAAAACAGAATTTGCAGGAGAAACCCAGCAGATCTGGTAGCATCTCTGGAGAGACTTTCAGGGACAATGTTTCAGAACTTCATCAGCATTGTGTTTACTCCCAAAGGTACTCCTAAATCAGCTAGTTTCTGTAGCAGTTTCTTTTTTGGCATTAATCTTGAAAGCAGTGCGGAAATGTCTTTGTTGTTCATCACACGGTAATGTTTCTATTTGGAGACTATCTTTCTGACCTCATTAGACACCGAAACAGTGCAGCAAAGCTAACAGATGCATGAAAGACAGCTATCACTGTCTCCCTGGGGACTCTTGAATCAGCTAAATTTCATTCAGCAGCCGAATGCGGTGATATGTGCAATCCAGCATCTCGCACGATCCTCCAAAGTAGGCTGCTACTGAATCTCAACTTCAGTCTGCCCTTCCCAGAATGACAACTGTCCTCTATCAGATGTACTTTTCCAAAATAAAGCCAGGGACGTTCATTGTGGAGACATAGGAAGAGTCTGATCCCACCCACTGCAGACATACCCATGTAACGGGTAACCAGCTCACTTACAACCGGGACAGTCTGGGTTGGAGCCTCTCAGTGTTTGTCTGACCCGCACGTTTTCATTGTCCCGGAGTCCAAATGAAGTTGGAATTCCTAATGTACAAGAACTAGAAATCTTTCAATGTCTCAGATCAGTTCGTGTCCCGAGAACATCAGAGTTAATGTCCTCTCCCTTTAAAGAAGGGGAGGCTGTCTTGACTGTCTCTGCTCAGTCCGACAGTTCACCCATGCCCATTCGCCTCCGATTCAACTTCTCAAAGTGTTTTTGAAGATCCACAAAGCTGGAAACTGGTTTCCGTGTTTTGTCTCCTTAATATTTTTCTGCTGTCAACTGACAATATTTCGTCAAAATCTCTTCACTATCCTTTGTCTTGCACCATGTCCGGGAATGAGAATTTGCTTTTTGAGGAGAGAGTCCAGAGGTTGTTATGTTTCACTTTGGAGCGAATAACGTTAACCAGAGATTTCCTGCGGCTGTTTATAATGATGTGGGAGGGGGCGGTGGGGATTGGCGCTTTTGCGAGCAGGTAGAAAACTTGCCACTGACCAGGATCAGGAAACAGAGGACTGTGATTAAAGGAATCAAATGTAAACTTGTACTTTTTCATCGTACATTCAGAGAATACTGCAGAAACTCGATGAGTCCAGCAGTATCCGTGGAAAGAGAAACCGATTCAACATTTTGATAGTGGTACCTTTCTGATTACGAACTCGACGTTACGAAATCTAATCGAATAAGTAGCATGGTTTGTCGAGATGGGTTTTTTTTTCAAGTTTGAGCGCAAAATCGCCCTGTAGGAAGTCATTGAAAACGTAGTCGGCAGGATTACGAAACTGCTTGGAGAAGTCCCACTGGAATTTTAACCAATCGCATTAACCACACGGCCCCGACTACACATTTACCGCCCGTGCTGGGCACATCCTATCGAATGGACGTTTCCAACCGGGAAGCACCAGTATTTGGTTGCCCTATCAACATGATGACCCCAGTATTCGCTATCCTCCTCTCTTGGTTCACAGTGGAGTAGGATGCTGGGAGATCAAGTTGAATTACACGCATTGATGAGAGATAATTATGGCTCTGCAGTTAGCACTGCTGCCTCACAGCACCAGAGTCCCAGGTTTTCTTCCAACGTCAGGCCACTCTCTGTGTTCAATTGCACATTCTCCCCCTGTCTGCATGGGTTTCCTCCCACGGTCCAAAGATGTGCGGGTCAGGTGAATTGGCTATGGTAAATTGCCGATAGTGTTAAGTACATTATTTACAGGGAAATGATTCAGGGTGGGTTTCTCTTCAGAGGGTCGGTGCGAACTAATTGGGCCGAAGAGCTACCCTGGAGGGAATCCAATTCATTAAAGTGGATGGGAAGGATCGATTTTCATGTGCAGAGAGATTAATAAACATAGCAATTAATCGAGGAAAAAAAAGTCATTGTATTTGTCTGGCGCTTTCACCGCCAGCTGAATTACAGCCAATGAAGTGCTCTTGATGACGTTTCACTATTGGCAAATCTAATATGCAATTCCGGTATATTGTTTAATCAGAGGTCCAGGTATGAAAATGTTTCAAATACTCACAGCTAGCTCTGCAGAGTGCAGACCGACCTTCAGGTGTTTATTCTTCTCTGATTTATACCTGGGAAGATGTGGGAACAGAGGGCCTTATCACATCGGAAGGGATCAAACATGTAAGTCTCAGATGAAGAAGATATTCTCTCTTTCAGAGGATAGCAAATCTGTGGAAGTCCATCCAACAGAGGACTATCAAGACTGTGTGTATTCAAGGCTGATATAGACAGACATTTAGTCAGTCCACAATCAAAGGCCATGGAGATAAGGCTAAAAAGGGGAGTTGAGGATTAAACAAATAAGCAGGGATATCTTTGAAAGCTATCTCCGACTTGATGGGCTAAATTGCTTCTACCTGCTTTAACGTATTTGCTGTCATTTGGAAAATGCTAGACACTATTTTAAAAGAATAAAAACACAAAGTTCGGAAGAGATGTTTGCAGGCAAACTGAGTCAACATTATTTATTGAAAGGAATATCACACTTGCCAATTTGCCAGATTTCTTTGCTAACATGACCAGCAGAGTTGATCAAGGGAGCTGCTCAGTATAGTCTTTTTGAATTTCTATCAAGCACTCAATAAGGAGCCATATAAAATATCATGGGACAATCAAGGAGTTCACGGTGTTGGGTAATAAATCAGCATTAGCTGTCCACTGTGTACTTATAAGAAGTCACCACATCGGGATTATCGAGCAGTTTTCATGTTGAAAAGATATAGTTAGTGAAATCCAGAATTGTCAGTCATCGGACTTCAATGACTTAACTGTCTTAATGAGTTGGAGCAAGTGGCAGAGTGAAAAGTGTCCAGTGCTGCTGCCGATATGCAATCAGTGGGCGGGCTTATTTTGATGAGGACGTGAACATCTGCAAAAAGACATAGATAGTGTGAGTGAGTGGAGGAATCTCGCAGTTTCATGTTGAGGTCATGCATTTTGTTAGGAAGAATCAAACGACTGACTACTATTAAAATCGAAAGAAGCCCAATAAAAGTGTGGTTCAAGGAATGTTTTCGAGTCGAAACCAACAAAGGTTACCGAATTTTTTTTTTCTGGCAAACGAATTTGCCTTTCTAGATGCTCAGAATGTAAGAGATGGTTTCCAAGAAAAGACGGAAACTAAGTCGACTGTGAAGTAATCAATGAGCAAGATATGGCTCGTATTGTTCTATGGGGTATACATAGTTTATTGATTATTATTCTCCAAACATTCTTTACAATAGGACCGGGAGTGGGAGAGAGGATCACCCATGGATATTGTCATCTTTTTTCAAACACACACACAGTATTTTATCTTGCACGGCTGATTTCACAATGTGGTTACTGCCAGTAGACTTGTCAACTACACATGCTGGTGACTTCTTTCCTCACTGTTATCATCTCGACACTAAACACATTTTACATCCTTATTTCCTGAATCAAGACAATCTCTAACCACTGCATAAATATCACGAAAATCTCGGCACTTCGCACGCCTCTGTATGTCATCTTCCAATATTAATTGATTCTTTACTGTGTTGCAATGGCACATAATAAAAGAAAGACAAAAAAGACATTGTTGGGCCTGGGCTTCACACGCACGGTATTGAAGCTAAAACGCAGATCACTGCCAACAATACGATCATGGAAGCACTCACTGATCCGTCAGGAAGCACAGAATAAGTACAGTGTTGTACGGCATGTCAAGTACAGAACCAGAAAAAAACAACAGAAATCCTGCTCTGGGCTACTATTTTGGATGTATTTCTCAATGGGCAACATGGTTTTGCATGTGTTTCATAAGGAGTCACCTCACACAAGGAAGTAAGCAGTGCTGCTGATGGTCATGTAATCCCAGTTCCAACTCCCGGAATCAGAGATACTCAGTGTCCTGCAAATAGCTATGAGGAACAGCTGTCCGTGGCGTTTATGGGCTAGATGAAATTTATCAATGCAGCTCGCTAGTTGTCTAACTCGCTCCTATATAGTGCTTCGTGCAGTCCCTGCGTGGAATATCGTCAACTACATTTGTCCTGCACACGATGGGTATTGTGTTCTGGCGAGTTGTCTGAGTGAGGCTATCGGTTTCTGTGCCTTTCTAAATCCGAGTGTAAGCATGAGTCTGGCTGTCAGATCCCAATTTTTTTTTTAAATACAGTGAAGCATGGTTTTAAAATTACCTCAGGGGATATCTTGGTTGCGAAGTTCCTGTGTCAGGCATCTGGAAATGAAGTTGTAGGTTTATCCATTCTTCCAAAGAATTTGTGTGGCAGTCAAATAATAGCCACGGCTAGCTGTCCCAAGTAGCAATACGTAGAGACAGCAAGGGCCACAAATTCGACAAGTACAGCAAAACAATAATTGGACAGGGAAAACAGAAGGCAGTCAGTAAATTTCTGGAAGCAGGGCACTCATCCACAGATTCCATCAATAACCACTTTGATCTGGAACAAATCTGCAACCCCAACAACTGGAAGCATCGGGATTTAAACTAATACAATTCATGCCACCACAGGACAGCAGCGCTTCACAGGAGCCTCTGCAGCCCTGGGAATGTCACCGAGAAAAGGGAGGAAAAGGCTGCAAACCGTCTTCCCAGCTCCGCCGAAAATCCCAACAACTCCGAGGTACCCGAGCTTCACATATTTCTGCTCCAGAACTCTATGGTTTTCTGCAGCAGAGAATTGCATCCTGAACTCCCGCGTGCAAAGTGAGAATACCAACCACAATACTATCAAGGACGGTATAAGAGCGAGGGCAACAGCTGCCACTGTCACATGGAAAGCCGCAAACACTATCTTTTCATATGAAAACAGGGCAGAAGTAGAATACGGGACCAAAGCAGCCGGGGCGAGGTGGGCCGAATTCCACACAATTTGCGTTGTGCATCGTTTTCCTTGAAAGTGAATGGAGATCGTTATTTCATCGCTGTTGTGAAGCCAGATCCTGCAATGAATCTGCTCGCTGCTTTTTGTTGCTGTGGCGAAATGGTGGCCAATTGCGTTATGAAACGTTGTTATGAATACTTCTCTAATTTTCTTCATTACTGTCTTGGTGTGGGAGGCTGGTGATTGGCTCTCTAGATCAGATGGAGGCTCAGATGTTGACCTAATGTAATCAAGAATGGAATTGGTAATCTTCACTTTTCATGTTTCATTGTTGTTCTGTTTTATTTTCTGTTACTTGATCTCTTTCTGGGACTTGTCAATGCAGGATGTTTGTAAGCACCATTTGGAATTGCCTACCTGCCATTTGTGTGAGCTGTTCATGACATACACGACTTGCACTGCCTCACCGACAGCATTCATGCTTCGGCGTGTCTGAGAATGTCTCCACCTTTTCAGTTTTGTTTCTGTTCCACGTGAAGAGCTGACAGCTTTTGGATTCGATGAAAAGCTGAAGGCGTAACACAATTTCTGAGGTATTTTTGCACAGACAAAACTTTTGATAGAGGACTTGGGAATGTGTCAAGTAGAATCGTCAATGGTAGAAAATATCCGGAAAAACTGAAATGAACGCGAAAAGCGCCTGTGTAGTTCTGTCGTATACAACTGCCTGCAGTAGTTCACTCGTCATGTTGGCAGAGGTGGGATTCGAAGCCGCTATTCGATAGAGACTGGAGCTTGAATCATGCTCTCGGTCAGGTACAAACATCCACCCTCCAGAAAAATAACCAAACCCGCTGACTGACTAACAAGCAGCGTCTTTGTGATGAAACACTCGTCATTCAAACTGGCGTTAGCTGCTGCAGCGTCTTAGAGTTGCGGAGCATGGAAACAGACCCTCCAATCCAACTTGTCACTGCTGAAAAGACAATTGAATTCAATCGAAACATATTTGCCAATATTTGTCCCTTATTTCTCCAAACCCTTCCTGTCTGTATACTCATTCAGAGTGAAGTGAAGGAATGCTGAAACACTAATGATGGCAAATGTAGCGCAGTGCGCGTCTGTGCTAGTATGGCTGATTGGTCAAATGCACTGACTATATAGTGTTGATTGTGAGGATTGCGTCTCGTCAGGCAGTCGGGGGTTTCCTACACTCTAACCAGAAATAGTTGTGTTTCATTAGGTAATTTTCCGATTGATTTGCCGTCTGCCAGACTGACTGGGGATCACATCGGCGACCTAAACATGAGGTAAAACATTTTGAAGAATTAATATTGAATCTTAAATACCGCTACAAGTGCGAACTAAATTTTAATGTTCTGAAGGAATAATAATGAGAAGTGAAAGGTGTAACTGCTATTTGCGATTGGGAGCAATGAATGGAACCTTGTAAATTGCAGTGCCACGTGAATTATGCTCAGTATGAAATGACAAACTAAGCCACTGTGCACCTGGGTTGGCTAGCTCAGTCGGTGGAGAAGAAAACTCTTGGTCTCAGGTCGTGGAGTCACGCCCCACGGTGGGCGATTTTCCTCGTTGATAGAACCCTGGCTTTCTATCCCACTTGCAGTATGACAAGACAGCGCTGCTTTTGTTGACACGTTGGTCCCCCTGTTTTTGATCATAGGTCGATTTCTGAGTGAAAACAGTCTCCACTTCACTGGAAGTACCAGAGACAAGTCTATCAATGACCCTTTCAAAATGTGATGTTCCGCTCCAGCCGTGCACCAACCAAAGTGCTCCGAGACACTGAATGGGAATGGCCACTTGTTTCCCAATTCACAAGGAAAATTATTTTGTTGTGTGCTCATGTGGGTTTATGTAATGAACAGTTTATTGTCAGTAACAGGAGTGGGGGTGGGGCAGGGTTGTGAGGATTCACTGTGGGACAGAAGTGATCCGGTTGAACAGGGAAGTCATATATCCACAGAGCAGAAAGAGCGGATTGGTCCAGGATCACTCTCCCATCTTCTATTTCTGTACCAACAAAAGAAATTGCTGGAAAATCTCAGCAGGTCTGGAAGTAAACTGGAAAGCCAAACAGATTTAAGATTTCGGGATCAGTGACACTTCTTGTTCGATGTCTATCTCCCTGTGCCGTTCTGCACACTTAGTTTTATTGGATATCTCCTGATTTCCACTTTTATACTCAGCTTCTCTTTTATTATTACCTCTCCTAACATTTTCAATCATGCTCACAACCCCGGACAACATTAATGTACTCGAAACAGCAAGGCAGTGCATTGAGCGGCTGCCAATTTCAGTGCTCTACGAATGTCAGCAGGCACGGTTGCACGATTGTGACGTCGTTTCCCCGTTCACGTCACACCCTCAACGACCCCAGTTCAAAATCAAGCCGGAGTTTGGTTTATCCCCTTGGTACATGCTGTAGATTTTTGAATTGTTGGGAACAGAGCATTCGTGCTTGTTGTTCTCATGAACAAACCTGCTTTGAGTTTGCTCGCCCATATCTGCTGCTGTGCTGAAAAGAATTACAATTCCAATTTATCACGGTGTGAAACTTTGCTGACCTTCTCTCCTCGGATAAAGTGAGGACTGGAGATGATGAAGCGCTACTGCCAGAAACGCCGTTTCTCCTGATGCTCGGATGCTGCCTGACCTGCTGTGCTTTTCCAGCAGCACACTCTCAACTAAATTTTTCTCCGCCCTGGTTGGGGATATGCTTCGACTTGAATACCTCGATGGGCGTCCACTTTCAGAGCAAGTTACTGGGCATTTATCCTTTCTGTACCTGCAGTAAGGCATTTGCTTTACATGTGAAGGCGTCCTGGATCAGTGTCAAGGAGAACACTCATTTGCTCCTGTCACAGCGAGCACTTGATTCCTGATGTAGTCTCTGTCAAATGCATCCCAAAGTGGGCTATGAAACGCCTCATTTCGACGCTCTCTGGTGTAACTCAACCTGTGTGAACCAAAACCAGAAATCCTCAATCGTGTTTTGGAGCAGTTCGCACATTCGAGTTTCTAAGCACTGGGCATGCTTACACCTCATTCAGTCATCAACAGGAATGAAAATATTTACGCACTCAGATGAGCTGCTTGACTCACACTCGCATACAGTCACTAATATTATGATGTGGTCTGAAATCAATCCAACTGATATTGACGAAACTACGGACAGGGTGCCGAATGTCATTGTATCCATTTTATTTTCCTGATATCACAGTGTTGTAGGAAAGTATGACCAGGGAGAGAGGGGAATGCAAATCAAATGCAACACTGGTGAAGCACCTTCTGTCTGATTCAATCATCAAACAGAGACATGAATTCGACTAAAGAGGGAGACCATTTCGCACATCGAACAAAGAACAATCACGTACAGTTAGCACCTATTTCACATCTCAGATCGCCTTTGACCTTTCAATATGTTTAGAAACTGATTATTGTACAACTCAAAGTAAGAACCGTTTGATTTACTGACAGCAAGTGAGTCGCATCTCTTCGATTCCCACATATGTTTGCAAATCATCTGGCAGCCAGGTAGCATTTGCTCATGGCTCTGCTGGAAAATATACGGATAAGGAGAAAGACAAGGAAAGTTGCAACTCGTTGTGGCACTGCGTTTCAAATAACCTCGCTACGTGGTCGGCCATTCTCGGATTCCAGTGCTAGCGCAGTTTTCAGGTGCAGGAATACGTTTCTGCTGCTTATTCTGCAGAATAGGCGCACTTGTTGTGAGCATGCTGCAAGGTATTGTCAGGTAAATTGTCTCCGCTTCCCAGTTTGCACATGTTTGCCATGGTGGCTGAGCAAGCTGAGATTCAACCCTTTAAGTTCTAGGTCTCAGGTTTGAATCCCATGGTCGCCACTTTTGTTAATGGATTAGACTGGCAACGTTTGGCGGGGTAAGCTATCTTGAAGTTGTACAGAATAAAACCTAATCATTTCTAAACCACGCTGCGATGTGGCATAGCACAGAGCCTCCAACGTGTTAGTGTCCACGCTTTGTTCCCCACCCGTTCTGGTTATCACGTGAGCTCCAGCTGGAAAGGCCCTCCGCATAATAGGGGACTGGCATATTTCAGGTCATTTGCGTTGTTCACTGTTTTGTCCGAAAGTAAATAGAGATCGTTATTTCACCGCTGTTGTGAAACCAGATTGTGTACTGAATCCGCTCGCCGTTTTTTGTTGTTGTGGCGAAAAAGAGGGCAATCGCAACATGACACTGAATTACTTTTCTCTCATTTCCTGCATTTCTGTCCACATGACAGAGGCTGGTGATCGGCCCTCTTGATCCGGTGGAGGCAACAGCGCATTGTGAACGTCATCTAATCCAGATTGCAATTGGTAATCTTCACTTTTCGTGGTTCACTGTTAGTCTGTTCTGTTCTATATTACTTGAGCACTTTCCGGGTAACAGTGGTGCACTAAGGCTCCAGTGAGTTTGTGAGCACCGTTTGGAATTGCCTCGCTGCCATTTGTGCGAGCAGTCCTTGACCCGGATGACTCACACTGCCTCACAGAGAGCATTCATGCTTCGGTGCGCCAGGAAATAAGTTATCTTTGTCAGTTCTGTTTCTGTTCCATATTAATAACTGTCAGTTTTTGGATTCACTGGAGAGCTGAGGGTGTTAAACGATTTTCTACAGCCTAAAATCTTTCACGGAGAACTTGAGAATGTGTCAAGAAGAATGGTCATTGGCAGCAAACGTTCGGAAAACCTTAATCTCTGGTTGGTTTCGAACCAATCACCTTCAAAAAAAAACTAACAAAATGCGCGGGTTGAGAGGCGAGCACCTTCTGCACCTGCCAACAAGCTACTGCAACTTCTGCTCGCCACTGAAGCACTCATTCATACTGTCGTGGAAATTAAATTCATCCGACTCAAATGGTAGCAAGACCAAAGAGAAAAGTTTATTTTAGATCATTAGACCTTCACAAAGGGACCTGATACATTGGAAAGACGCCTCATGTAAGGGGCGCCTGATATCATTCACATATTCCTTTTATGCAATAATACTGTAACGTGAAGGTTACCAATTGCAATCTGGATTTGATTAGATTCACTTTGCTTCTCCTTGTCAACACCTCAAGGCCAGAAGCTTGGAAAATTAGATTTCCTTTCCAGATGTGGAGTTGTTTCTCTCATTCTTTGACTGTTGTTGTTGATTTAACTGGCCTTGTAAGTCTTCTGTTAGGTAGGTTTGCCTTTACATATTTTTCTGTCTGTCTGCAATACTTGCCCCTAGTTCTTTCTTTTCTCTATGCTTTTATAGATTTCACAATAAATGTTAATTTTCCATTACATTTCCTCCGTTTTTGTCATTTTATGACGACAATGAAAAAAGTGTACCGAGCCAGACAGCTATGCATCAAAATTCTTAGCGTCCCAGTCTTTCCTCAGACACCAGCTACCTGTCTAAACAGCTTTCATATGGTAACGTCCCTTGCTCTGGTGTGCCCTGTATATAGCCCATTTTTCATACGTAATACTCTTCAACGTTACAGCATGGTGGGATCAATGCAATCGGAACTTCCTGCTGTGGGGCCTTTGATCGTTTTACCATTTGGTATTCCGCTGCACTCATAAGCCAATGCCGTAGGCAGGTACACAAGCAGCGTCATATACAAAGCACCATGTGTAAGACCAGGCCTACAACTAGTAGAGCATGTAGAATCCAATAATCCCATTTTCCCCAAAGTGTGGTAAGCCATTGGAACCAGGTGTCATCTGCTGGGGAGGCGGTCTTATTGCCGCCTTCATATGATTTATTACACTAGTGATATTCTGGAACTCATCAGTAATATTAAAACAGCATGAAGTACCTAACGTTTAACAATCGCCCCTTCTCTCGGCCGTCAGTATGTCTAGTACTATTCGATTTTGTGTCACTGCTTCACTTAATGTCGTTAAATCAGTATTGACAAGGGTTAGGCCTTCGTCCGTCTCATCTGCTAACAGTAATATATTATATGCGAGACCATTCATCTTGTTGAATGCCACCATTGTCCCTGCTCCCAAGAGAATGTACCACCCAATGTTCACTCCTAGCGTAGTCCAGGGTTCTGCGAGTGTGTACCCATTTCAATGTCGTGGGGTGTCCAGTGTAGTCCCCGCCAACGGAATCAGGCAGCTAACATTTCGTGCTAGGCCCTCTGTAATTTGTTTGACAGACCATCGTTGGGCTGTTTGCAAACATATCCAACAAGGGTAGCCAACCTCTAATTTCCGATGTGGCATTAGGCCCAAGGCATACGTTCTTTTCCCTTCACATCTAGCGATGGCCCTTCGCACCACCCAACTTAGTGGCATCGCATTTAAGCCATTTATTGCATGAAGGGTCAATTCCATTATCGAGTTAGACTTGCTTCTGAGATCCAACCAACTCCCTACAGGTTCTGGCGTTACATTAATGGTCTCTACCCGGCTTGGGGTTAGGTCCATGATTTGGTTTGGATGGTAGCCTTGCCCTGATTCTACTATTTCCTGTAGGACCTTCTGCAATGCATCTCGGTGGTGGGGGGTGGGGGTGGGGGGGGGGGGGTGCTGTTCCACTATATTCACCTGTCTATAGATGTCGGAGAAGGGACTATCTCTTCCACACCACCTGGCTCCCTCGTTGCTCTTCTGAGACTTTCTTATTATTACCCGTGCCATGGCACCTCCTTCATTGATTCATTGATAATAGATACCTATTTCCCATGTCAGATGTCCCTGTAGCCGTGGTGGCTACTACTAAGTGCTAGTCACTGGGACCACAAGGATCATTGCATAAATATTTGTCGTCCCATTTATAGTCGCGATGGTTACTAAACGTCCATGGGCGCATGTAAACCTCACGTTAACATCCTCGGTTACGATTACCGCCTGTGACTGTGTCCCAGACACCCCTGCCTTCATGGATCGTCCGGTATGAGGCTTCAAATCACTACTTGCACTTTTTTGGTTCCAGTGTTGTCAGATGTCTCCTCAAGTCCAGCTACACGTTTGCAATGACTGATGTGTATCCACGTGGCTCTTGCGGCGATCTTTCCAGTTGTCTGTGTTGTAAGGAGCACCTGAAACGTTCCAAGCCACCTCTTCACCTTCAAGCTTTTCCTCCTGACGTCTTTCACCACTATCCAGTCTCCAGGTTCTAGGTCGTGCATCTTCCCTTCTGCCTATTGGGGTAGTGCTGACTTCAAGTGATTCTGTATTTGAGACAAAAGCGTAGAGAATTTTATACAGTAACATAACATCTCATCCTCACAGTGGTATGTTATCTGTCTTATCATAGGTCTTGGGCCAATTCCTGTATTGGGCAGCCTACCAAACAAAATCTCAAACGTGCTAAGATTAGCTCTTCTTCGCCATCTAGATCTCATAGTTTAGCACAATTGGAAGTGCCTTTGTCCATGTCATGCCTAGTTCCTCACATTTAGTCAATTTATTTTTTCGGGTAGCATTCTCTCTTTCCACTGCCCCACCGCTCGCTGGGTAGTAGGCATATTGTTGTCTCACGTTTATTCCTAAGTAATCATTGATCGGTAGGTCAATATTGACAAATGGTGTCCCATTGTCACTGCAAAGCCTTTCATGGATACCACATTTCGGAATTATTTCTGTTAGTAAGGCCTTGGTAACTGCATTGACATCCTGTTTAGACGTGGGCAGCGCGTCTTCCCATTTGAAAAACGTATCAACTATGACCAGACAATGCCTTTTACCTTCGCTGGATGCTAGTTCAATAAAGTCCATCTGTAAATGTTCAAAGTGTCTTTGGGATTGGGGATGTTCTGCCTGACTCGTCTGTCTTCCCCTCTCCACATTATTAGTGGCACAAGTAACACATCATTCAAAATATTTTGAGGAATAATGAGTAAATCCTGAGTATACCAGTGTGCTGAAATACTGTCGTACATCTCCCCGTTTGACACATGCTCCTTACCGTTTGTTATTTTGGCATATAATGGGAATAATGATCGTGGTAGACAGGGTTTGCCATTGGGGCCACACCACACCCCATCTCTCATTCTGCACCCTGCCCTTGTCGACTCACGCTTCTCCTCCGGCTTGGCCTGCGACTGTAACTCCTATATGTCTGCTGTTGGGTTACAAATATTTTACATAAACATGTCAAACTGATTACATGGCGGCTGCTGGCTGCCGTTCTTGCCACTGAGTGTGCCTTCGCACTGCCTTGAGAAATGGAATCATACTTTTTCGTGTGTGCTTCACATTTACATACAGCGATAGATTTCGGCAATAGGACAGCTTCCTGGAGGTCAGAAATCAGGCCACGGCGTGTGATGGGTTTTCCAGGGGAGTTCTAGAAGCCCCTGTATTTCCACAGCTTTCCAAAATTATGTACAACGCCGAATGCAAAATTGCTATCGGGGAAAATAATCACTGTCCTTCCCTAAGCCAATTTACATGCATTTGTCAAGGCAATCAGCTCTGCTGTTTGCGCTGACAGATGAGAAGGGAGTGACCCCGGTTTGACTACTTCGTGGGTATTTACTACAGCATACCCAACACAATTCTGGCCTGTCTCTTTGCTCCTGAATGTTGACTCATCCACAAAAAACGCCATACACGGATTGAAATTGTTGATTCCTGCACGTCTGGTCTAGGGCTGTAAATTTCATTAATTACAGCGACACAGTCATGTGGGTCTCCGTCTCCTTCTGTGGGGAGAAGGCTAGCAGGGTAAAGGACGTTACATCTCTTAGTTTAATGTTAAGCATCTCCAAAAACACCGTTTTGTATCTGACTCAACTTGCTGCCGACATGTGTGCTGTGTTTTGCTCGGAAAGTATTAAGGTACTGCATGTGGGATCAGTAGGGTTAATTCAATGTATCCGCCTATGTCCCTGGACGCTACAACAGCCTTTTCAGCTGCAGACACGGGTCGCAGGCATTTAGATAGTCCTGCTGCTACGGGATCGAGTTTAGCCGAAAAGCCTCCATACCCCGGATTAACCTGGAATGTTTGCCTTTTTGATGGAAAAGTGGTGTTTCTCACCGGTGATTATCCACAAGAGATTATCAAACCAGCCTTTAGGAGGGATTCAAAGACTGGAGTAATTCCGACCACAGCCTCAGGTTTTAAGGTGCCTTGTGCTCTGCAAGGACGATACTCAGACTTCGGGATTATTCTTATGGATTCATAACCTCGTATGAACCCCACATCATGTTTGCAATTTGCACTGAACTCAGTAGGAATACTTTCTAATCTTGGGTTAGTGACATCTACCATACCTAAACGCCAGACTACCCTCCTGGTGGGAGTTACCTGGACTGCCCTATCTGCCTGAGTTAGCCATTTCAGTTTCTCCTTATATGTCCACATATCTGCATTGAAGCAGATACCCACATCGTCCCTGAAGACACAATCTTTCGATGTTTGTGTTTGTCGTACCCTTGGTCCCAAATCTTGCCACCTGTCGCTTGGAAGCCTTCCCCTATGATACTTGAGGAAAAGAGCCCTCCACATCAAAAAGACATGGTCTACTTGCCGTTACAGATACTTTCGATAAGTTTACACTGACTGCGCATCTGTGATAATTCCAATAAAATTCGCACAATAACGACTGATCTGATTTAACCAATCTCCTGAACCAATCCATCTCATATGATTTGTCAGGGCCATCGCGATGTATGTATGCTGTGCAATGCAGCATACCCCCATCACGAAAATCGATGTTAATGGGATTAACATGGATACTTGCTTACTGAGCGAGTGAATCGCTCACTGAACTATCGCTCTCTGGCTTAATCGCCACTCATAGGCATGCATCAGTGGTCGTTAGTCGGATTTTACATCCTGCACTGGCAAATCTTCTTTTTGTATTACCTGCAAGCACGTCGGCGTACTGAGCAAATCCGAACCCAGTCTCACTATGAGATCCTGAGACATCAGATTTAAAGAACAGAACTCCGATAACAGAAATGAGAATTGGAATGTTTCCCCATTTCTGGTTTCGCACAATAGGGGTGTGATAAATCTCACCCCTATCACGACTCCTGAAGCACCCATTGAGTTCAGTAACGTTCTACTCAGCTTTCTTGGAATTGACCTTCTGAACTGCCTTGATTTAAGGACGGACTATGTTGCCCCTGTATCTACCAAAAAGGTAACTGTCTCACCTTCCACATATAATAGTGAGGAAGGCATTGACTTATATGCATCATCGTTTTACTGAAAATATGGTCCTCGCTTTGCAATCTCAGCGCTCAATATAGAGGTGGGACATGTTTCAGTGCCTGTAAGGTTCGTTCAAGCGATTAGCATAAGCGAGGCTTCGTTGCCAAAATAAAGCCAAGAGGCTTACCTGTTCCTTGTGGGCTGCCCACCTCCACCTTAGCCTTCCTCTGTCAGTCACCCTGCTGTCCAGCTTCCAGGGCCGACTTAGGCTGTCTGTGCGGGCAATGCCTCACTCAGTGCTCCATTGCTCTGCAAACAAAGCACCCGCCAGATCGACCTCTGCCAGCCTCTCTTTTCACGCATCAACTCCCTCCAAAGGCTGGGCGACCATTTGCATCACAATAAGCTGAGCTTTATGTGCTTACTGTTCCAACTTTAATTTCCGTTTATCTTTCCCTTGGGCCAGCACATTTTCAGCATGAACCGCTTGTTGTTCTATCAAATTCAACTTTTCCGTGTCCCAGGTAATACATTGGCCAGACGCCTCATATAATGGGTGCCTGATAGCTTTCACATGTTCCCTTTATACTGTAATTCGCTTTTTCTTCTCAACACCCCAAGGTCAGGAACCTGAAACGTTCAAGTTCCTTTTCAGATATGGTCTTGTCTTTTCATTCCTTGACTGTTGATGTGGTAGTTTACTGGCCTTGCAATTTTGCTATTATTTCGGTTTAACTTTACAGGTTTTTTTTTCGTCTGTCTGCAATACTTGCCCTCTGCAAAGTCAAGCCCTTGCTTCTTTGTTTCCCTATGTTTTCATTGGTTTCAAAATAAATCTTAATTTTCCATTGAAATGGACATCACATTATTTTCACAGGTCGGTGCAACATCGAGGGCCGGAGTGCCTGTACTGCACTGTAACGTTCTATGTTCTAAGCTACATTACCTGCCGGTTTCAGATATCTATCTTCGCTGTGGAAGATTCCAGACACATATTCCAATGATTTGTGTGCACTTCATTCAATGTAGGCAACTGTATTTCCTGCACAAAATATGATCACTTTACAATGGAGAGAGGAAAACAGTGTTGGCGACAAAGCTGAGATCATTTCGTTCTGTCCAGAATCAATAAAGATTATCCCAGTCTTCCAGTCTCCTCTCACTTCAACATTATACTGTGTACCCAAGCCACCATATCAATCTCTGGTCTGCTGCAGTGCTCCTTCAAGGTACATCACAAACAGGAAGAACGGCAACTTAATTTCTACTGACAGACAATGAAACCTTTCGGACCCAACATCGAGTTCAATCGTTTTAAAACCCCTCCACCCTCTTCCAAATTCTTCACCCACCCGCACATCACATCAGTTCCGAAGACGGATCATTGGACTCAAAACGTTCACTGCTGAAAATGTGTTGCTGGAAAAGCGCAGCAGGTCAAGCAGCATCCAGGGAACAGGAGAATCAACGTTTTGGGCATGAGGCCTTCGTCAGGAAGGGCTCCTGAAGAAGGGCTTATGCCCGAAACGTCGATTCTCCTGTTCCCTGGATGCTGCCTGACCTGCTGCGCTTTTCCAGCAACACATTTTCACCTCTGATCTCCAGCATCTGCAGACCTCACTTTCTCCTCAAAACGTTCACTCTCCTTTCTCATCATAGCTGGACAAGAGCTGCTGATTTTGTTTAGACATTTTCGCTTTCCTTCAGAGAATTTTTTTTCCGTTGTCACCGCCATTCTGCAGGAAGAGTCTGATTGCAGGAGGAGTTGTTCGCAGGGGATGAAAAGTATGCCAAGGGCTGGACCATTCCCATTTTGAAGGTAGGCGAGATATGCTGGGACTGTATATCTAAGCGCAGACAAGGTTTGTGAGAAACCTATTAACGTGCACATTTTATGAAGAGAATAGATATGTATGACAGGAATAAGCCTGTTATGGGAAAGAATAATAAATAGTGACATAGATGTAAAGCAGGAGACAAGAGGTTTAGAGTAGATTAAGGAAGAACGCTTTCATCCATAGAGTGTTGTTTATTTGGAATTTATTATCTGAACGTGTGGTAAAGCTAGGTGCCGTCATAACATTTCAGCAGTATGTAGCCGAACAGTTGAAGAGCCAGAGCACACCTGGATAAGGACCAGATATTGGAAAGTATGACGAGGACAGACAGATGCATGATGGATGCCCCGAACGCAATGTGTCAAAGGCAAACTTGTGTGCTTAAAGGTAGCAGCTGGCGTGTCTCTGGCGCAACAGAAAGCAGGTTGAACTTCTATGTATTTGTTAAGGTTGCAATTCAAAGACTGTGGGCTAAAATCGCATCAGAGTCGAGTTTCAGTTTATGGCTTGAAATGTGGTCAGATCAGACTAGGCGGCTCAGCTGCAAAATCTACAGTATTCGTGCAGAAACCCAACTGTCTCGAAACGCAACATTTTCCTCTCACAAATGAACAATTTCGATGTCTCTTTATGATAGATATCGATAAATATATGTTAGCCAATAGGCAACAAGATACTGTGGATATGCTGGAAAAAGACATAAAATTGCTTTGTCAGCCATGATGATATCGAATGGCGTGGTGAAGCAGGAGCGGTGTTAAGAAAGGCATGTTTCTGCTCCTTTCTGTCTGTGCCATTTCTGGCCCAGGTTTTCAAACAATCACAATGACTAGAATGTGAATATACACCAAGGAATATTTTGTTCTCACCTCAACCTCGCTTCCCTCCCGGCTGAAATAGATAGCCCCTGTTTCAGCTTTCGATCACACAGTGGAGGATTCTCACATGTTCTCTGTCAGGTTGAATGTTCCTTCACATAGGTTTCCAAGTGGGCACATGGAGCAAGCGATTACATGGATGCTGGGGATTCAGGGACAGGTTTCCCCTTTGCTGGGCTGGAATTCTAGCCAAGGTAATGAACATGAATTTCATTTTGAATCTCACTCTGGATTCTTGCGACTTTACGAATTAAACTGAAATTTAATTTAATCTTGCACAACGTTATTCAATCTTCTCTTTATAAAATAAGATATGCCACGTGCTCTTGGATGAAGTAATTCTGAAGTTTGTTGCCGTGGTGTGCAGTGTGGCTTATTGTGTCGTAGGAACATTCCAAAGGAAGTTGTTGAAGTGTCAGTGAATGGGATTCTCTGACGAATTGAAGCCGATAGAAGGAAAATCCCAGTAAAGTGGCGACATAACATTGCCAGTGATCAACGCAGGAAGCCACGGAAAATGTACACAGTATCCGGTAATGCCTATTTTAACCATATTTTTATATGTCATTTTCCTGAACCTGATACTCCATAATCGATGTTCCATTATCAGTAACCTTCTCTCCACTGTGTTCCATTTCAGATCCATAGCAAAAATTGAATAACTGGTTTGAGGGGCACATTGGTAAGATCAGAAGGCGTTAATCATCAGTATATGGCAGCTCCTGTGGTACAATTCGTCAGCTTGCTGTACTTGCAAGACAGAATGGAAGTGCACGAGCTGCCAAAGTTGTGCATTCTATTCTCGCCAGGTTTTGGTTTTACTGATAGTGAAGAGAGACGATTGCAACTTCAAACTGAAAAAACATTTCAAACACTAAACATGACACGGCAATATAGTTCCTTTGGCCCTAATGTTGCACCGACCTGTGATACCAATCTTAAGTCCATCTGACCAGCATTTTACCATGATAAGCCGTACGTTTATCCAATGACCATTTAATTGCCCTGAAAGTTGGTGAGTCTACGATTCTTGAAGGCAAGGCGTTCAGCACATTACCACTCTCTGAGAAAGGAACCTACCTCGGCATCTATCACTTTCAATTTACATCGATGTGCCCTTATGCCAACCATTACCATTTGCAGAAAAAGGCCTTCATCGTCCACCTTACAGCAGCCTCTGGTCATCTTCTATGTCTCTATTAAATCATCTCTCAAACTTTTTGTCTCTATCAAAAAGCCTCAAGTCCCTCAGCCTTTCCTCAGAAGACATTCCCTCTGCAGAAGGCAACATCCCAGGAAATCTACTCTACATCCTTTCCAATGCTTTCACATCCATCCAATAATGTGGCGACCAGACCTGCACGCAACTCTGCAAGTGCGGCCACATCAGAGAATTTCTGGAGCTGCAAAGTGATCACCGAGCTCCGAAAGTCAATCCCTCTCCCAATAAAAAACTAACATACCGTGCTCCTTGCAAGCAAACCTATCAACGTGGGTAGTAACTTTCAAAATTTTATGTACATGGGCACCGAGATCTCACTGCTCATCTAAACTTAGAAGAATATGACAATTAGCCCAGAACTCGTTATTCTTGTTGCTCCAACCAAAATAAATGATGTCACACTTTTCCACATTAAACTCCATTTGCCACATCTGAGCTCAGCTCTGCAGACTATCCATGTCCCTCTGTAACCTTAAGCAGACTTTGGCACTGTTGGCAACTCCATAGTGCTTAGTGTCATCTGCAAATTCACTAAGCCATCAATCCATGCCCTAATCCAGGTCATTTATACAAATGATAAACTTCAGTGAATCCAAAAAGGAACCTTGTGATACACCATGAGTGAATTGAACTCCAGGATGAAAATTTCCCATCAACGACCACATTCTGTCTTCCTTCAACGAGCCAATTGCTGATCCATACCGCTAAATCACCCTCAATCCCATGTTTCTGTACTTTATTCAACAGCCGACTGTGTCTTGTGAAAACCATATCCACCACATCAACCACTTTACTCTCATCCACCTGTTTGCTCACATTCTCAAAGAGCTCAATAAGGTTTGTGAGACACAAACTACTATTCACAAAATCGTGTTGACTAACGGGAATCATCTTCTTTAGATGATCATAAATCCTATCTCTCATAATCATATCCAAAATTTTCCCCACAAGGAAATTAAGGCTCACTGTTCTATTATTACCAGGGTTGTCTCTACTCATCTTCGTGAAGAAGGTGACAATATTTGCTAAACTCGAGTCTTCTCACACTAATCACACAGACACTGACGAAATAAAGTTCATAGTCAAAGGTTCAGCAATCTATACCCATGATTAGCCGATAATCCTAGGATACATCCCATCAAGCCCAGAGAATAAAACTATTTTCAGACTTTCAAGAATTGCGAAGATCTCCTCTTTATGAATATCAATCTCTTTTATTCTAATAGGTTGCATGTCCATATTCTCTTCGACAACATTGTCCTTTTCATTTGTGATATGATGAAAAATATACATTCATTACCTGTCCTATCCTTGGACTCCGCTTACAACTTGCAACTGCTGTTCTTGACAGGTCCAAATAATATCCTAGACATTCTTTTATTCTTGAAATATCAATAGAAAGCTTCAGAGTTTTCATTGATCCTGCCAGCCGGAGACTTCTCATGCACCTCTTCGCTCTAAGTAGCTCTCTCTTGAGGACCTTCCTGGCTAGCTTTTAATTCTCAAGCGCCCTGCCTCAGCCTTCATATCTCATGTTTACGTACGCCTCCTTCTCCCTCTTGACAAGAGATTCAGCTCCTTCAGTAAACACGGCTCCCTGTCTCGAACTCGCATTCTCTGCATGACACATAGATACCTATCAAGGACATGCAGTAGCTCTTTCCTGAACAAGCTACATATTGCAGGTGTGCACAACCCCTACAGTTACTTCCCCCATCCGGTGCATCCTAACGTTTGCAAAATCGCATCATAATGACCTTCCTCCCAACGATACTTCATGCTCTGCGATATATATCTATTCCATCATTATATATCCCATTATCTATTCCATATATATCTATCCATCATTAATTAAACAGTCATAGAGTCATAGAGATGTACAGCATGGAAACAGACGCTTCGGTCAAACCCGTCCTAGTCGTCCAGATATCCCAACCCAATCTAGTCCCACCTACCATATCACTCCAAACCCTTACTCTTCATATATCCATCCAAATGCCTCTTAAGTGTTGCAATTGTTCCAGCCTCAACCACTTCCTCTGGCAGCTCATTGCATACACGTACCACCCTCTGTGTGAAAAAGTTGCCCTTTACCTTCGAATCGAACAGCTGGCTTGGTTCATTACGCAGTACCAAATCCAATGTGGCTTTGCTTATTGTTGGTCTGTCTACATGCTGCGCCAGGAAACCCTCCTGCAAACATTGGACAAAATTGACCAATCAGAGGTACTCAAACGATAACATTTCAAATTCATTGTTGTGGTTTGGTTCGCCGAGCTGGAAAGGTTTGTTGCAAACGTTTCGTCCCCTGTCTAGGTGACATCCTCAGTGCTTGGGAGCCTCCTGTGAAGCGCTTTTGTGGTGTTTCCTCCGGCATTTATAGTGGCCTGTCCCTGTCACTTCCGGTTGTAAGTTTCAGCTGTCCGCTGTAGTGGCCGGTATATTGGGTCCAGGTCGATGTGTTTGTTGATGGAGTTTGTGGATGAGTGCCACGCTTCTAGGAATTCCCTGGCTGTTCTTTGTTTGGCTTGCCCTATAATGGTAGTGTTGCCCCTGTCGAATTCATGTTGCTTGTCGTCTGCGTTTGTGGCTACTAAGGATAGCTGGTTGTGGCGTTTCGTAGCTAGTTGATGTTCATGGATGCGGATCGTTCGCTGTCTTCCTGTTTGTCCTAAATAGTGTTTTGTGCAGTCCTTGCATGGGATTTTATACACTACATTAGTTTTGCTCATGCTGGGTATCGGGTCCTTCTTTCTGGTGAGTTGTTGTCTGAGGGTGGCTGTTGGTTTGAGTGCTGTTGTAAGTCCTAGTGGTCGCAGTAGTCTGGCTGTCAGTTCTGAAATCCTCCTGATGTATGGTAGTGTGGCTAGTCCTTTGGGTTGCGGCATGTCCTCGTTCCGTTGTCTTTCTCTTAGGCATCTGTTGATGAAATTGCGCGGGTATCCCTTTTTGACGAATACCTTGTACAGGTGTTCCTCTTCCTCTTTTTGCAGTTCTGGTGTGCTGCAGTGTGTTGTGGTCCTTTTGAATAGTGTCTTGATGCAACTTCGTTTGTGTGTGTTGGGGTGGTTGCTTTCTTAGTTCAGGACTTGGTCTGTGTGTGTGGCTTCCCTATGGTAGCAGAAAGGATATTTGATGAGGTCTCTACTGAATCTGCTGAATGAGAATAGGCTCAGATTAGAATCAGGAAATGAGAGGTCACCACCAAAATATTCTAGAGATATGGAGGAAAAGATTGCAAAGATGATTCTGGATAGGCAAGAAAGTAACAGGGTAGCTGTTATGGGGAACATTATCTTTACAAATATGAATTTGAAATTCAAAGTTTGGGTGAAGATTTGTAGCTCGGGTGCTCGTTGTTGTGGTTCTGTTCGCCGAGCTGGAAATTTTTGTTGCAAATGTTTCATCCCCTGTCTTGATGACATCCTCAGTGCTTGGGAGCCTCCTGCGAAGCGCTTCTGTGGTGTTTCCTCCGGCATTTATAGTGGCCTGTCCCTGCCGCTTCCGGTTGTCAGTTTCAGCTGTGCTCTGTAGTGGTCGGTATATTGGGTCCAGGTCGATGTGTTTGTTGATGGAGTTTGTGGATGAGTGCCATACTTCTAGGAATTCCCTAGCTGTTCTTTGTTTGGCTTGCCCTATAATGGTAGTATTGTCCCAGTCGAATTCATGTTGCTTGTCGTCTGCGTGTGTGGCTACTAAGGATAGCTGGTCGTGGCGTTTCGTGGCTTTCAAGTATGAATTTCATATTCATATTTGGAAAGATAATGTTCCCCATAACAACTACCCTGTTACTCACTTGCCTGTCCAGAATCATCTTTGCAATCTTTTCCTCCATATCTCTAGAATATTTTGGTGGTGACCTCTCCTTTCCTGATTCTAATCTCAGTCTATGCTCATTCAGCAGATTCAGTCGAGACCTCATCAAATATCCTTTCTGCTACCATAGTGCTGTCCTTGACTAATAATGCCACATCGCCCCCTCTGTAACGACCTTCCTGTTTTTACTGAAAAATCAAAACGGAGGTACCAGAAAAAACATTCCTTTCAGTGCTCCATTGATGTGTCTGAAATGGCCACAACATCGAAGTCACAGGTAACAACCCATGACACCTACCTTATCCCAGATGGCGTTGAAGTAGACACACTTCAACCCACCTTCATCCTTGCCGGTCCACTCCTGTCAAGCTGAAAATCTATTCATGACCTAATCACTCACAACCTTCTGCAAACGGGAGCTACAATTCAGGTTCCCACGGCGCTGCTGAATTCGTTTAAACTCTCCTGAAGAGCAATAGAATCTTATCCCTACAGGATATTTCTATCCTTCTGGTTCAGGTGAAGACCATCCTGTTTGTAGAGGTTTCACCGACTCCAGAAAGAGCCCCAACTATCCAGGTATCCGAATTCCTCCCTCCTGCATCATCCTTGTAACCACATGTTCAACTGCTCTCTCCCTATTCTTCACCTCACTACGAGGTGGCATGGGTAACCAATCAGAGAGAACAACTCTGTTTGATCTAGATCTAAGATGGCACCCTATATCCCTGAATTTCTGCAATACATCCACGTCACTTTTCTTACCTATGTTATTGGTGCATATGTGGACCATGACTTGGGGCTGCTCCTCTTCCCACTTAAGGATCCTGAAGACAGGATGTGAGACATCAAAAACCCTGGTAGTTGGGAGACAGCACACCAATCATGAGTGCGCCCACAGAATCTGCACTCTGTCCCCCTCACTATGGAGTCTCCAATAACTAATGCTCTCCTCATCATCCCCTACCCCTCTGATCAACAGGGACAAATACTGTGTCAGGGACTTGTAACCTATCGCTTATCCCTCGTAAATCATCCCCCAAAAAATGACAAATATGGTGTACTTGTTGCTGAGGGTCACGGCCACAGCGGATGCCTGCATTGTCTGCCTGTTCCCTTTTCATCTCCCGACTGTATCCCATCGACCTTTTTCTTGTACCTGAATTGTTACTGCCTCCCTATAATTCCTATCAGTTCCCCTCAAACTCCCGAATGATCGGACATCCAGCTCCAGTTCCCTAACGCAGTTGCCGAGGAGCTGGAGTTGGGTGCACATCGCACAGATGCAGATATCAGTGACATTATTGAAGACTCTTACCTCCCACATTCTACAGGAAGAACGTTCAAATGGCACGGCCATGCATTCCTAATGTTCTGAATTCACGTACACACACACACACACACACATATATATATATATATATATGTGTATAAACACATATATGTGTGCGCACATGTATTTAAAAGTTGCAAAAGAACGTTAAGTAAAACGGCATTTATTCTAAAAAAACAACATCTTATGATTTTGGGGAGAGTCCTGTCCTTGATAAATACCTCAGTTACTTAAGACCAGCCAGAAATACTCTCTGAGTGTATATCGATCTCTCAATATAGATACAAAGGTGACGTTTGAAGTCGCTGACGTTTTTCACATCGTTGATCCTGCGCTGTGTTAAATTCTGGAAAGGATGTTTCGCTAAATTCATATTACTGATTTTGTGCAACTTCTCACAGGCCATTAAACAATCCAAAAAGTATTAGATTTATTTCATTGGACATTTTGAGAGTTGTCGGAAAAACTGGAATCGAAATGTTTTTTTTTACGTAATGCAATGAAGATTACAGCATTCAAATAGGAACATTTTTCAAAGTCTAGTTGCTGGATATTTTGGGGGGAGATGGGTGCGCAGCAAATAGACTCACTCTCTTCTCTGTGATTGCGGCCAAGGCAACAGATGAAAAAAAGGTGTGTTATATCGACAGGTCAGTTCCAACTCACTATAGTGTAATTTCACTTTGGTTGTAACCATCGTCGAAAGGATTAGGTAAGTGGGGAAATCAGGATCCCGATGGTAAGGTGAGACATTGCGAGAATTAATCCCAAATTTTGGCGTCACGTTAAATCATAAACCAGTACTGCAGCGGAATGAGATAACCGGCTTCACTTTAATGCTGAGCGAACACAAATAACTCAGTTATTTTACATTTTATAGAAGTTCACGTAGAAAGAGCTGCTAAAACTTTCCTCGTACTCAGCTCATGCTATACTTAGTCGTACTCAGTTGCAGGTGGCATGTGGTTTCTTTCCAATTAATGTTAACCAATTGGAGAGTGTGCACCTAAAACGTACACATCCCAGCCACCCAGACTCCCTGTCCCGGTGAAATTCACTCCTTGTGTGTTTGCACGTGACTTAACAAATATTTTAAAATCAGCTTCCGAAACTTTTTTTCCAGATTAAAAAAAACATGTTCGATTTGAATAACTGTAGAATGACAAGAAAAACCATACTCCAAACTTTTCTTTATTTTTCATAGCTGTATTTGAATTTCTAAACTCTCGTTATAGATCCATCTGAATGAGTGAATTTCCCTCCTGTTTACTCTCATCAAATCCACATCATCTAGAAAACTTCCATATGGACGCAATTCAGTTTTACCTGCTTTCACGCCACACGATCTATTCGTCTGTTCCACCATCCCATGAAACCCCGCCTTGGCTTTTCTCATGGCGTAGTCCCCCAGCATCTCGTTGCCTTCCTTACATTTCTCTGTTTCCAAATAAACGCTGTCCATTCTTCCTGACGTCTTTTGATTCCAGTCATCGCCGTCCATATCTTTTATCATCTCTTTATAGGAGAAAGTGAGGTCTGCAGATGCTGGAGATCAGAGATGGAAATGTGTTGCTGGAAAAGCGCAGCAGGTCAGGCAGCATCTAGGGAACAGGAGAATCGACGTTTCGGGCATTAGCTCTTCTTCAGGAAGGGCTAATGCCCGAAACGTCAATTCTCCTGTTCCCTAGGTGCTGCCTGACCTGCTGCGCTTTTCCAGCAACACATTTCCATCTCTCATCTCTTTATACCCCGGTAAAGTCCATCTTGAGAAAGGATGCTGGGTCCAATGCAACCCGTTAAAACCCACTCTAATTGTTTATACTGCCATTGCCAGTGTCGGGGAGATGGGATTTAGTTCATTCACAGGTGAATCGGTTGTTTGTCACACAATGGATCAATCCGTGACTGGGAAGGGATTGTTTTTCCTCACGTTTCTCCCCTCTCTGAACATGTGCTAAAGCAGCACAGTAAGGGATCATAGAATGCCTGCAGTTCAGAAACTGGCCCGTCGATGCAACAAATTGGGACCGACCCTGCAGGGATTCAAACTCACAGAACAATTCTTTACCCTATTACTCTTCATTTGCTCCTGACAGTCGACCCAGTTGGAGTCAAAACATGTCTCTGGCGCTGTCAGGCAGCAGTGCTTACCTGTGAGCCAACTTGCTGCCCTGCAACAATATTGCAAGGCAAGTGCGGAAGCGTGTGAAATGCGATTCCTGTCAGAGATGCTCTGCTTTTTTTGTTATCAGGAACAATAAATCTTGATTCTCTGATGAGGAAATGAACCCAAACCACAGGGGTGAAAGCGCAGAATCGTAACCACTAGTCGGCATTTCGGACGTCATCATAGCATAGCTTTTTTTCCTTCGATGAAAAGGTTCTTCCAACAAATATGTTCGTGACTCCCAGCATTTACAGCATAGAATAATGTATCATGTCACTGCCAGTCATCAAACATCCATCCATTCCCATTTCCAGTTTCCAGTACTCTTCCAGCAGCCTGACGTCTGAAGTGTTCATCTCAAAGATACTTTCACTGCAAAGGTTTAATCTCAAATGAACCAACGAATGAGACTGAAGTCAGATATCATTAAATTTGTTCATGACCTGCGGGAGAACTGAACCTCATTTTCACCCATACAGAAACATCTTGTGAGAATGACAAAGGCCTTAGGAGAGGCCAACATTCAGAAAATTAGGACTTGAACCGTTTGTCATCTTCTTCCTTCACTTCAAACTTTAGAACTCGAGTCTATTTAGCGAAGCAAAGGAGTAAACAGGCAGGAGTCTGTCCTTCAAGGACTAGCCCAGTCGTGAATAATTGGTACATGCTCAACGTTGACTTCTCCCCGCTTTAGGTTGCCTGGATAGCTGTACTCCTCCAGCCTCCTACGTGTTTAATTTCGATTCCTGTCGCTCCATAACGAACAGAAGCATTCAGCCGCTTCCGTGAAGGTTTTCCTCCCCACTGTTTCTCCGTTACTTTACTGTTCAACAGTGTCACGTTGTTCTTCCTGCCAAACTCGAGCATTCTTTGCATCAGAAGCTTGTCAGCCTCCTGCTCCTCGAAGGAGAAACACGGGCGTGGGCTTCCAAACTCAAACAGATGAGGCCTGGTCTGTGGGGAAAATGAATTCGCGATGTTCCATCAGTGGTAATTCCAAAAAACATGGAGAACGCACGTTTGGATGCTTGTAAGAAAATTCAGCAAGAACCGAACACACCACCTCTAGTTTACAGAATCACAACCCTATGCACTGAGCGATGGAGACATCAACAAGGAAAGCGTTGTAAGACAGACAAAAAATGATCACCTCTACCAGAACAAATTCGGTCATCCCAGGTTTGTGATGCAAGCTTCGTTTTGTGTTTTAAAATACGACTTGAAAGACACTTTTTTGATCACTTGTTTGATATAATACTTTGTCAGTTTTCCAACATCTCATTATGTGACTGGGATCAAAATTTGTTTGAACTCCCTCCAGAGGAAAAGCTTTGAAGTTTCCATTACGTAAAAGGCACGATGTAGTATTGATAGCAATTAATTGCCCTTGATTTCAGCATGTATTACAGTTTTTTCTTCATCATTTCGTGAGTAATTCCTTTCCTATAGCAGTGTGAAATTTACATAGTGAAGGGATTTGACAATTTATGGCCTTGGTAGATGACGTTTAGGCACCAAACGTGAAACAGATCAAATCGAACATACTCCAGAGGTGGGAATTCGAGGGAATGCAGATATCTGAGAGTGCATTTTAAAACAAAATCTTGGGCGACATGTCCGTTGGCTGGGTTGGCATTTATTGAACAGCTCTAACTCCTCTTGAATTTGCTGGAGGACATGACAGTGATAGAGTGAAGATTGTCAAGAGATTTGCAGAAAATGATGAAAACTTTGGAAATTAGCCACCCGGTGATGAGTGAACAACACTTGTTGTGATTTCTCCCAAATGCAGCAGAGTTATTTGAAGACCTCAGGATTACATCACTGGGTGAAAAAATCCACAATTCTTCCATTACATCATGTGGGAGTCCGTGTGGAAATACAAGGCTGCGAAAATGGGAAAATGGGCGTTGGAAAAAAATGTTATTCAGACAAGGAACAATGAAACACTGAATAGAACGCAAATACATCCTTTAATAGAGGCAGACGGAGTTAGACCAGAGCAGAGAGGGAATTTGAGAGGACGGATGGTCGTCAAAAGGAATCAGCTTTCTGTAAAGATCATTCCCTCCGCGAACCCCTTGTCATGTCCACCCTTCCCTCTCGGCACCCTCTCATTCCAACTCGTGATTTGCAAAACCTCCACCCACACCTCTGCCCTCAACTCGAAAGGAGCCTTCCACATCCATCAGAATTTTACCAGCACTCCCACACATGACATTTACTGTATCCATTGCTCCCGATGCAGTCTCTTCTGCATTGAAGAGACAGGATACCAAATTTCAGACCACTTCAGAAAATACCTACGGGATACCCGCAACAAATAACAAAACTGGCCCGTGGCCGAACACGTCAATTCTCCCTCCCTCTCAGCCAAGTTAATGCAGGTACTGGGCTTCCACCGCACTCTTGAACTGTCCTATCTGTCTATCTTCCTTCCCAACTTTATTCTCCACCCTGCTCTGCGACCTTTCACCATTACCCCCACGTCCATCCACTTATCACACTCTCAGCTACCTTGCCGGAACCACACCCCCTCCCATTTGTTTCTCCAGCCCCTCGGTTCACAAGCCTCTTTCTGATGAAGAGCTCTTGCCCGAAGTATCGATTCTCCTGCTCCTTGGATGCTGCCCGCCCTGCTGTGCTTTTCCAGCATCACACTCCTCACTAAGTGGCGATGCAGTGAATTTTGGGCTGGGTATTGAAGACAATACCCAGTTTTGCCCTCACTCAATTGTAAAAAAAATGTCGGCTCCAACAGGACTGGACGTCAGATAAGTCAGAGCATTATTTGACCGAGTGGGAACGGGGAGGTAATGGTTTTCATATCCACCTGCTAACCTGCTAGTTCTCTGTGAAGGAGGCTGTGTTAATGAAACATTCTGATAAAATTCTGGTCAAATCTTTGGTGTCGAAAATCCCTTACCTTCAGCCCACAACTTCAGACAGAATCCAGAGTCTTTTGAAAGACTCTTTCACACTCTCTTTCTTTGTATAACATCAATTTCGCAAGATATGAGAATGGGAATATTCATAAACCAGCCTCTTCACCATGATCTGATGAAGTCGCGCATTTTATCCCAATTAGAACTTGATCAGATTTTCAACGTGGAAAGAAAAAGCTCTGGCAACAATGGGACAGAAATCGTTCACATATTGTGGGTGTAGACAAGGTGTCTCCCTATCATCTCTGAGAAATATGCTCACATGAATAAGAGACCTTTAAGACTTCTAGAAACCTGACGTCAGATCCACGTGCTCGCCCGAAGAAAGACATATTCAATTCCAAACGTGTGGGACTTTCTTTAAAAGTCCGATTCACCGGATGTCTCATGAACTTCCTCACAGTATTAACAGGTCTTTCTAAGTGCCCAGACTGCGGGAAGTGCTGCACCCGTTCCTCGGGTACGAACGTGTCATCAACGTGTTCACACTGAGAAAAGACAATAATCACTATAAACGTTCCTGGGGACACTTTATCATGAACGTCTTTACATTGAGGAGAGACCTATCAAATATCTAGTCTGTGGGATGTGCTCTCCAGTCTCTTTAGAACTGAGGTCCCATCGATATTTTTGCAAGATGAGATACGTTTCAAGTGCATTTATTCCAGAATAGGTCCAGGTGATTATCTCAACACTCAGTACACGAGCGAGTTTTCACTGGGCAGAAAGCATTTACCTGCTGCATGTGAGAAAAACAGTTAGCTCACTCATGTACCCTGCTGAGGGAGCGCAGAATTTACGGATCTCAACAGCAATTGATCTTTTTTTCTCATCACATTCAGGACTGAAAGCAAATTTTTAATATTCGAGATTACAATCAAATAAATCAGCTTTGTGTTAAATACAGTATCAAAGGTCAATGGAAGAATGGGATTACAGAGTAGTTGAAGCACCAGCACAGCTTCTCAATGGGAAATTATGTCTGACAAATATGTTAGAATTCTTTGAGGAGGTACTGAGCAAGTTCAACGAAGTCTAGCATGTGGAGGTGACCAGCTTTAATTCCCAATAGGCATTTGTCAAGGCGCAGTATTTCAAACTGCTAAATAAGAGATTATATCTGGAGAATTGGCTGACAGGCAGAAGGCCTACAGTTGAGTAAAGGGGTCATTTCCAGGATGGCAGCCCGTGACTAGTGGAGTTCAGCAAGGGTTAGTGTTGGCACCACAGCTATTCACGTTATGTATGAAACGGTGAAAGGAACTGAGGGTACTGTTCCTCCATTTTCAGAAGACACAATGATAGGTGGAAGAACATGCCTTATAGAGGAAGCGGACATGATTCAGAATGACTTGAACGGGCTGAGTGTTTGGATAAAATAGTTGCAACATTGTGTGGAAAAGTATGAGGTCATGCATTTGGTGGAAAGAATAGAGGCATAGAAATTTTTCTGAAAGCGGAAGGAATTCATAGATCTAAAACGAAAAGGCACTTCTGAGATCCAGTTCAACTTTCTCTTATGTTTAACATGCAGTTTTAGTTGGTGTTTAGGAAGGCAAATACAATGTAGGCGTTCAGTTCAAGCGAGTGAAAAAAACACGTGCAGAGGTTCACAACTGCATCAATAAGAGGCTCTGGACAGATGCATTTGGATCATTGTTGTAGCTTTTGGCCCCATATCTAAGCGATGATGTGTAATGAGAGGCGGGTTTATAATGGTCTCAGTGGTGAGTCGACTGCCTTGCAACCTTAGCGATGTTGGTTCAATTTCTACTTTGTACGACGTTGTATTTGGAGTTTGCACATCCTCTCTGTTTCTGTCTGGGTTTCCTCCCCAGACTGAAGAGGTGTCGCTGACCTTCTTTGGCCATGGGAAATGCAGAGTTACAGGAATCGGTTAGAGGTGTGACTTTGGATGCGATGCCCATCACAGGATTAGTGGGGACTTCTTGGGCCGAATGGCTTGCTCCCATAATGTAGATATTATATTAGAACAAAGTTGATCGCAGGGACGAAGGGCTTGACCTGAATTTTTTTTTTAAAGTCACTGCTTTCATAAAACCATTTGATTTCAAGTGAATTTCAAGGGATTTCATGTGGAGGGGCATTCTTCAGGAGAACATCACAAATTTAAAGCGAGAACATTAGAAAGCGATAGTTCTTAAAGTTAAGGATTATCCAAAGAGATTCTACAAGTACTTGAAGAGCTGGAGACCAAATGCGACAGCTAAAAGATGGAATAGCTTACCTTTGTCTTGAACTTCAGCACATGGGGGAGATATTGAATGTTCACTTCATATCAGTTTATATCGTCGAGAACGAAATGGCGGCTGCAAGTAGATTTTGATGTTTTGAAAGAAGTTCACATTGAAAAGATGAAGTGCTGGAGGACTTGGAAAATATAAAGTTGAATATTTCCCCAGGATTTTATCGCGTGTATTCCGGAACTTTGTGGGAAGTTAGGGAAATAAACTATTAGGCATTTCGTTGAAGTTTTTGCATCATCTATTACTATGTGTGAGGTGCCGAATAATTGAGGAGTGGCTAATGTAATGCCTTTGTTTAGGAATGATTACATGGAGAAGCCTGGGAAACATAGACCTGTGTGCCTGGCTATGTTCGTGGGTAAGTTGTTGGATGCAACTCTAAACGATAGGATTTCTCTACATTTTGACAAAGAAGAAGGAATAGGGATCATTGGCATATTTTTGCGCGCTGGAAATTGTGTCTCATAAATATGATTGACGTTTTTGAGGACTTAACCAAGAAGACTGATGAGGACAAAAGTGTTCACTTGGACTTTAATAAAACTTTTTACATGGTTCCACATAGTTGACTAATTCATAAAGTTAGATCACATATAGTTAAGGTTAGCTTTCCAATTAGATATAAAATTAGAGTAATAGTAGGAGGCTTAGAATGGAGGTGGAGGGTAGATTTCAAACTGGAGGACTGGAACCATCGGTGTTCCACTTTCATTTTTTTTTCATTTATAGAAATGATTTAGAAGCAAATATACAAAGCATGGTAAGTAAGTTTGCAGATGACACGAGAATTGGTAGTAGAACATAGAACATAGAACATAGAAGAATACAGCGCAGTACAGGCCCTTGGGCCCTCGATGTTGCGCCGATCCAAGCCCACCTAAACTACACTAACCCACTATCCTCCATATACCTATCCAATGCCCTCTTAAATGCCCATAAAGAGGGAGAGTCCACCACTGTTACTGGCAGGGCATTCCATGAACTAACGACTCGCTGAGTGAAGAACCTACCCCTAACTTCAGTCCTATATCTACCCCCCCTTAATTTAAAGCTATGCCCCCTTGTAATACCCGACTCAATACGCGGGAAAAGGTTCATACTGTCGACCCTATCTAACCCCCTAATCATCTTGTACACCTCAATCAAGTCACCCCTAAACCTTCTTTTCTCTAGTGAAAACAGCCCCAAGTGCCTCAGTCTTTCCTCATACGATTTTCCTTCCATACCAGGCAACATCCTGGTAAACCTCCTCTGCACCCGTTCCAATGCCTCCACATCCTTCCTATAGTATGGCGACCAAAACTGCACACAATATTCCAGATGCGGCCGTACCAGAGTCTTATACAACTGCATCATGACCTCAGGACTCCGGAACTCAATTCCTCTACCAATAAAAGCCAGTACGCCATATGCCTTCCTCACCGCACTATTTACCTGGGTGGCAACTTTCAGAGATCTGTGTACATGGACACCAAGATCCCTCTGCTCATCCACACTACCAAGTATCCGACCATTAGCCCAGTACCCCATCTTTTTGTTATTCTTCCCAAAGTGAATCACCTCGCACTTAGCTACATTGAATTCCATCTGCCACCTTTCTGCCCAGCTCTGCAGCTTCTCTATATCCTGCTGTAACCTGCCACATGCTTCCTCACTGTCAACAACTCCTCCGACTTTCGTGTCATCCGCAAACTTGCTCACCCAACCTTCTAACCCCTCTTCCAGGTCATTTATAAAAATGACAAACAGCAATGGTCCCAAAACAGATCCTTGCGGAACACCGCTAGTGACGGCACTCCATGAAGAAACTTTGCCATCAACTACTACCCTCTGTCTTCTTCCATCCAGCCAATTCCTAATCCAAACCTCCAACTCACCCTCAATGCCATATCTCCGTATTTTCTGCAGTAGCCTACCATGGGGAACCTTATCAAACGCCTTACTAAAATCCATATATACCACATCTACCGCTTTCCCCTCATCAACCTCCTTCGTCACCTTTTCAAAGAATTCAATAAGGTTTGTGAGGCACGACTTGCCCTTCACAAAACCATGCTGACTATCCTTGATCACATTATTCCTATCTAGATGTGCATAAATCCTATCCCTTACAATTCTCTCTAAGACTTTGCCCACAACAGAAGTGAGACTCACCGGCCTATAGTTACTAGGGCTATCCCTACTCCCCTTTTCGAACAAGGGAACCACATTTGCTATCCTCCAGTCTTCTGGGACTACTCCTGTAGACAAAGAGGACATAAAAATCAAGGCCAATGGCTCTGCAATCTCCTCCCTTGCTTCCCAGAGAATCCTAGGATAAATGCCATCAGGCCCAGGGGACTTATCTATTTTCACCTTTTCCAGGATTTCCAACACCTCTTCTCTACATACCTCAAAGCCATCCATTCTACTTATTTGTGCCTCAGTATTCTCATCGACAACAATGCCCTGTTCCTGAGTGAATACTGAAGAAAAGTATTCATTCAGTGTCTCCCCAATCTCTTCCGCCTCCACACGCAAGTTCCCCCTACTATCCTTGACTGGACCTATTCCTACCCTCGTCATTCTTTTATTCCTAACATACCTATAGAAAGCCTTAGGGTTTTCCCTAATCCTATCTACTAAGGACCTTTCATGTCCCCTCCTTGCTGCTTTTAGCTCTCTCTTCAGGTCCTTCCTGGCTACCCTATAACTCTCAATCGCCCCAATTGAACCTTCACGTCTCATCTTGAGATAGGCCGCCCTCTTCCATTTAACAAGGGATTCCAATTCCTTATTAAACCACGGCTCCCTCGCACGACCCTTTCCTACCTGCCTGACAGGTACATAATTATCAAGGACACTCAATAGTTGCCCCTTGAACAAGTTCCACATATCATTTACACTCTTGCCTTGGAGTCTACTTTTCCAAGCCACACATCCTAAGTCATGCCTCACCGCATCATAATTTCCCTTACCCCAGCTATAATTCTTGCCCTGTAGTACACACTTATCCCTCTCCATCACAAGTGTAAAAATCACCGAATTATGGTCACTATCCCCAAAGTGCTCACCTACCTCTAATTCTAACACCTGGCCTGGTTCGTTACCCAGAACCAAATCCAGTATGGCCTCACCTCTTGTTGGCCTGTCTACATATTGTGTCAGGAAACTCTCCTGCACACATTGAACAAACACTGACCCATCTAACGAACTTGAGCTATAGCTTTCCCAATCAATATCAGGAAAGTTAAAGTCCCCCATAACAACCACCCTATTACTGTCACTCATCTCCTGAATCACCTTCCCAATCCTTTCTTCAATGATTCTAGGACTATTAGGAGGCCTGTAAAAGACTCCTAACAGGGTGAGCTCACCTTTCCTATTCCTAACCTCAGCCCAAACTACCTCAGATGGCAAGTCCTCCTCCATCGTCCTTTCCACCGCTGTAATACTATCTTTGACAAGCAATGCCACACCTCCCCCTCTTTTACCCCCACCTCTAAACCTACTAAAACATTTAAATCCCGGAACCTGCAACAGCCAATCCTGTCCCTGTTCTAGCCATGTCTCCGTAATAGCCACAACATCGAAGTCCCAGGTACCAACCAACGCTGCAAGTTCACCTACCTTATTTCGTATACTTCTTGCATTGAAGTATACACACTTCAAGCCACTTCCCTGTTTACAGGCACCCTCCTTGGAAA
The DNA here is from genome assembly GCF_037043375.1 of Chiloscyllium plagiosum. NCBI lineage: Eukaryota > Metazoa > Chordata > Chondrichthyes > Orectolobiformes > Hemiscylliidae > Chiloscyllium > Chiloscyllium plagiosum. The sequence continues at coordinate 75,087,341 of NW_028270177.1, forward strand.
TTGATGCCATGTTCCTCACCTCCCTACACTCCAGGCCCTGCACCCTGAAGCTACAATCTGGGTTCCCATGCCCCTGCCGAGTTAGTTTAAACCCCCCCCAAGAGCACTAGCAAACCTCCCCCCAAGGATACTGGTTCCCCTCAGGTTCAGGTGTAGACCATCCTGTTTATAGAGGTCCCACCGTCCCCAGAAAGAACCCCAGTTATCCAAAAACTGGAACCCCTCCCTCCTGCACCATCCCTGAAGCCACGCATTTAATTGTTCTCTCTCCCTATTCCTCGAATCTCTATCACGTGGCACGGGTAACAAACCAGAGACAACAACTCTGTTTGTTCTAACTCCAAGCTTCCAACCTAGCTCCCTGAAAGCCTGTCTAACATCCTCAGCACTCCTCCTACCTATGTCGTTGGTGCCAATGTGGACCACGACTTCGGGTTGCTCCCCCTCCCCCTCCAGGACCCGGAAAACACGATCAGAGACATCACGTACCCTTGCACCTGGGAGGCAACATACCAAACGTGAGTCTCTCTCGTTCCCACAAAACCGCCTATCTGTGCCCCTAACTATCGAGTCCCCAATTACTACTGCTCTGCTCTTCTTCACCCTTCCCTTCTGAGTAACGGGGACAGGCTCCGTGCCAGAGACCTGAGCCCCGTTACTTACCCCTGGTAAGTCATCCCCCCCACAAGTATCCAAAACGGTATACTTGTTCTTGAGGGGAATGGCCGCAGGAGGTCCCTGCACTGGCTGCTTCCTCCCAGTCCCCCTCACTGTAACCCATCTATCTGCCATCTTTGGAGTTACTACTTCCCTATAACTCTGATCTATGACCCCCTCTGCCTCCCGAATGATCCGAAGTTCATCCAACTCCAGCTCCAGTTCCCTAACACGGTCTTGGAGGAGCTGGAGATGGGTGCACTTCCTGCAAGTGTAATCGGCAGGGACGTCGATGGCATCCCTCACCTCATACATGTTGCAGGAGGAACATTGCACTGCCTTCACTGCCATCCCTCTAAAGCTAACTGTTTAAACAAAAACTGTGTCTAAATAATACAAGCAAAATTCAGCACTTACCTGCTTGCCACAACAGATGTTATTATTAGGTTAGAGGAGGAGGGCGGGTGGGAGGCACTACCCGTGTAGTGCCTCGGGTTCCTCTCCTTCACGCTTTTAAAGGGGGAAAAAACTAACCCAGCTAAGCTTACACTAACTGCTTCCGGGTCTCGGCTGCCCCTCTGCTTGCCGTCACTTCCTCTGCTGCTCCCGGTCTTTCTGTGAAGGAGAGAGAAAACAAAACACCGATGCCCGCTACAGGTAAGTAATTTTGAAAAAAACTCTTACCTTAGCTGTAGTCTCCCGGGTTCACCTCAACTCGGCCGCTGCTCCCACTCAAATGACCGTTGGTGGTGAAACAGTGAGTATTTTTACTCACAGTTCTCCTTCCCGGCTGCCCCTCTGCTTGCCGTCACTTCCTCTGCTGCTCCCGCTCTTTCTGTGAAGGAGAGAGAAAACAAAACACCGATGCCCGCTACAGGTAAGTAATTTTGAAAAAAACTCTTACCTTAGCTGTAGTCTCCCGGGTTCACCTCAACTCGGCCGCTGCTCCCACTCAAATGACCGTTGGTGGTGAAACAGTGAGTATTTTTACTCACAGTTCTCCTTCCCGGCTGCCCCTCTGCTTGCCGTCACTTCCTCTGCTGCTCCCGCTCTTTCTGTGAAGGAGAGAGAAAACAAAACACCGATGCCCGCTACAGGTAAGTAATTTTGAAAAAAACTCTTACCTTAGCTGTAGTCTCCCGGGTTCACCTCAACTCGGCCGCTGCTCCCACTCAAATGACCGTTGGTGGTGAAACAGTGAGTATTTATACTCACAGTTCTCCTTCCCGGCTGCCCCTCTGCTTGCCGTCACTTCCTCTGCTGCTCCCGCTCTTTCTGTGAAGGAGAGAGAAAACAAAACACCGATGCCCGCTACAGGTAAGTAATTTTGAAAAAAACTCTTACCTTAGCTGTAGTCTCCCGGGTTCATCTCAACTCGGCCGCTGCTCCCACTCAAATGACCGTTGGTGGTGAAACAGTGAGTATTTATACTCACAGTTCTCCTTCCCGGCTGCCCCTCTGCTTGCCGTCACTTCCTCTGCTGCTCCCGCTCTTTCTGTGAAGGAGAGAGAAAACAAAACACCGATGCCCGCTACAGGTAAGTAATTTTGAAAAAAACTCTTACCTTAGCTGTAGTCTCCCGGGTTCACCTCAACTCGGCCGCTGCTCCCACTCAAATGACCGTTGGTGGTGAAACAGTGAGTATTTATACTCACAGTTCTCCTTCCCGGCTGCCCCTCTGCTTGCCGTCACTTCCTCTGCTGCTCCCGCTCTTTCTGTGAAGGAGAGAGAAAACAAAACACCGATGCCCGCTACAGGTAAGTAATTTTGAAAAAAACTCTTACCTTAGCTGTAGTCTCCCGGGTTCACCTCAACTCGGCCGCTGCTCCCACTCAAATGACCGTTGGTGGTGAAACAGTGAGTATTTATACTCACAGTTCTCCTTCCCGGCTGCCCCTCTGCTTGCCGTCACTTCCTCTGCTGCTCCCGCTCTTTCTGTGAAGGAGAGAGAAAACAAAACACCGATGCCCGCTACAGGTAAGTAATTTTGAAAAAAACTCTTACCTTAGCTGTAGTCTCCCGGGTTCACCTCAACTCGGCCGCTGCTCCCACTCAAATGACCGTTGGTGGTGAAACAGTGAGTATTTATACTCACAGTTCTCCTTCCCGGCTGCCCCTCTGCTTGCCGTCACTTCCTCTGCTGCTCCCGCTCTTTCTGTGAAGGAGAGAGAAAACAAAACACCGATGCCCGCTACAGGTAAGTAATTTTGAAAAAAACTCTTACCTTAGCTGTAGTCTCCCGGGTTCACCTCAACTCGGCCGCTGCTCCCACTCAAATAGTAGAGGGGATATTGAAAAAAAAAGGTTATGTAAGATTGTTAAGAGATTTTTTCGTCAGGTCAGTTTCTCTCTGTCCTCGAGTTTTAAAAGGATGGTGGGGAAGGGCCATTCGTCCATAGTGCAGCGCAGGTTATAAGACATCCATCTATTCTCGTCCGCGTTTGCAGCATTTGGACCATAACTTTGAGTGTTTTGATGTTTCCAGGTAAAATGTCAATGTGATTCTCTTTGTGATCTTATATGACACAACAATGGGACTGAAGTTTGACGCGTTATAACCTCCACGAGGAACGCATTCTTATGGTTCACACACTCAGGCGGTAAACAGGCACACCCCCCGACAATGACAGAGGCCATAGCATTATCCCCATTCCACGTGCGTCAAGTTCACAAGGTTCTCCGAGAAAAAAGCGGCTTATCGTGGAACACAAGCCACTTCTCCAGAAAATGTGAACCGTTGGGTTGAGCTGGGACATGAAGTGGATACTGAGCCGAAAGAGTCTCACGCGCTTCTCATGTGCAACTTTCAATTAAACAAGTCCCACCAATGCAGACCCTGCGGCTCCTGGGATCTGACAGGATAGCGCCCAGCAGACATTCCTCACTAAAAACAACTGGCACATGACCAACACTAACTACTTTCACGTTTCGTCTCGTTCTGTTTCTGTCCCTGTCACAGCTCCAGCTTCCTCTGAACGTCCAGTCCCGAGTTCAATGAACTGCCTTAAAAATGCAGGCAGATCGTGAAAGCAATCTTTATCTCGAAATCAGAGCCAGAGAATGTAAGACACAAGGGCTTGCTCACGGAAGGATAATAAGACACCACGGTTTCATCTTCCTGATTACCCTCTAGACTGATTCCAGCAATTTGCACCGTACCAGTTATTACCAATGGAAATGTCCCAATGTCCCGTAACTGACAGGCAGACCAGCCGAGAGTAGTTTCGACCCCCTTCCTCGCTGAGGGACATTTTGCAAACAATGTCCTTTCACTTCACTAACTGAGCTCCTCACAGCTGGTCATGGAGGTGTCTAGCACAGAAAATGCCCTCTGGGCTACTATGTCTGCAACCGTTCAAGACAATTCCCTGACTGTTCTTTTCTCATTTCGCAGCAATTGGCTCAGAGGCACAAAAGGAATTCAGTAATGGAAGTGGACAACTCAATGGGTCTTTCCTGCTCTGGAGGTTTCTGCCTTTTCCATCCTGACAGGCAGTTCTTTGCAGATTCCCAACATTCCTTATCTGGGTTATATGCATTTTACCTCATCCTGCGATTTGAATCTCAAACAAGAAAGCAGAGAACAAGCACTGTTCGAGTTCACTCTCACCTCTTAATCACAGTCAGCTAATTGCTTAACTGCACGATGAAACAACGGTGTATTTAAAGCCTATTATATCAAACACTTGGCCACAACTGCAGTGCACGCGAGTTTTTTCAAGTTCTCCCTACCTGTGGAGCTGAGGGACAAGGAGCCATTGTTTCAATTTAATCACCACAGCTTCGACAGGATTAAGGGTCAGGACATTTTTGGTCTGGGTGATCAATCCCAACAGTTGGAATGGTCATTCAATTGAAACCAAAGGCAGAATTTGCAGGAGAAACTAAGCAGGTCTGGCAGCATCTGTGGAGAGAGAAACAGAGACAACGATTCGTTGCTTCTTCAGACGTTTCTCAGAACTCTGTTTTCTCCCACAGTTACTGCCAAACCTGCCGAGTTTCTTCAGCAGTTTCTGTTTCTGATTCAGATTCCCAGCATCTGTAACCCTTTGTGAGCCATTACAAAACACAGAACCACCTTTTGGTTCCTCACTGCATAAGGTTTCCCTTTGGGGAACATATCCCTGACTGTATTAAAAACTCGGAACTGCAGAGCAAAGGATTCAGATGGATAAGGACAGCGACTGCCGTAGGTGCACCCATCCGTGAACGAGAGGACTAATTGCAACACAGAGACGAGGGAGTCCCTTGCTGCAGGTCCCTTGCAGGATCTCACAAAGCAGATTGTTAGTGAATTCAAGCTTTTGCCTGCCCTTCACCAAATGACAACTGTCCGCAAGTCGTTTTACGTTTCCAAAAGAAAGCCTTGGGCATTCATTGTCGATAATGGGAATAGGCTGTTCTCACCCTTTGCAGACACACCCATGTCACGGCGAACCAGTTCTCCCACAACTGGGATCGTCTCCCTTCGAGCCTTATGAGTAACCTATTCCTGACAGCATTAAAAATCCGGAACTGTGCAGCAAAGAAAATATGGTGAGAGAACAGCTGTCGCTTCGTTCCTGGGTAGTGGGAGAAGAGCAACCTGTCGTAGAAAAGCCAAACGCACTGACCTAATCGCCATAGAGACTGATGAGCCAACAGCGTCATTGATTTTCGAATGCAAGCTTTTGCCTTCTCTCCTGGATTAACAATCGTCATCAATTCGCTTTACTTTTACGAAATAAATGCTGGGAAATTCGTGGTGAAGACATGGGAATTGTCTGATTCCACTCTCTATAGCCACATCCATGGCACCGGGTACTAGTTCTCCTCCAACCGGGATCATCTCCCTTCCAGCCTTTCAGTGTTTTGTCTGTTCCCGCGTTTTCACATTGTCCTGGAGCTGAGTTGAGATTGGACCGCCTGACGTGCAGGAACGAAAATCCTTTCAATGTCACAGGTCAGTTCATGTCCGGTGAACATCAGAGTCAATATACCGGCCTCCAAAAGTACGGGAAGTTTTCTAAACTGTCTCTGCTCAGTCGGACAGTTCACCCTTCATTCTCTTCTGAATCCGCTTCCCAAGGCGGATCTAAAGATTCACAAAGCTCGAGACTGGGATTTCTGTTTTTCTTCTTGTCAGTTTTCCCACCTGCCACTTGGCAACATTTTCCCAGAATCTCTTCACAATTCTTTGCTTTGCACCATGTCCAGAGATAAATAAATCTCCTTTTGAGGAGAGATTCCTGACTCTGGGAATGTTTTGTTTGGAGCAAAGAAGTTTAATGGGAGATTTCCTGGGGACGTTTATAATGATGTGTGAGAAAGCGGTGTGGATGGGTGGGTTAGTCGTCAGAAGGAACTGCTACCTCTGACCACGGCAAATGACCAGAAGACGAGGAGTGAAGACATGTAATGGAAAACACAATTTGTTTGGAAAAAACCCAGCAAAACCTGCAGAAATCAAATGCGTTTGTTATTATCTCTGCATAGAGGAACATTGCTAACGTTTTGAATCAGGTCTGTTTCTGGTTCAGACCACAAGTTTCCTGAATGTCAACAAATGAACTGACCTGAGAAAATGTCGAAGTGTTGAGCCGATTTTTCTGGAGTTGCAGGGATAACTTATCCAACAGGAAACCATTTAAAATCAGCAGTGAGGGAAACATGCTCGGTATTGATGAGACATAGAGTGGATGGGATGGATCCATCTTCATGAGCAGAGAGAGTAATAATACGGCGATGTTCGAGTAATAAAGGTGTCCTTGTATTTTTATTGCGCCTTTCAGTGTCACTTCAGTCACAGGCACTGAAGTACCTTTGAAGCAGATGTGTCATTGTCAAATCTAATGTGCTAATCAGGGCAGTTTGTTCAACCAGCGGTCAAAACAGAATACTCAGAACTGGCACTGGAGACGCCAGTGAGTTTATGCTTCACTTTAAGCGTTTGCTCTGCTTTGGTTCATATCTAGAATAGTGCTGGACCGGAGGTCCTACTGTCAGAGGAAGAGGTTACCAACTTAAGACACAGATGAGGAGGATGTTCTCACATTCAGAGGGCAGCAAGTATGAAGAAGTATTTACAGCAGAAACTGGGTATATTCAAGGCTTCAATTATCTCTCTGTTAATAGCATGGAGCAAGTGGCAGAGTGAAGGATTATGAGGTCATGCACTTTGGTCTGAAGAGTCAAAAGACAGAGTACTATGAAAATCGACAGAAAGTAGAAAAAAAATGAGACACAGAGGAATCTTCTGCATGACACAAACAAAGTTTAGTATCATATTCTTTCCCTGGCAAAATGGATGGCTTCCTTTCCGAATGCTCACAATGAAAGAGATGGTTTCTCTGGAAAGTAAAATAAACTGACACTAATAGCCTATGTAACTAATACTCGAAAATGAAGAAAATACTTGAGTCGTTCTAATGAACAACGTTGATGCTTATGGCTCTCTAAAATTTGTTTACAATGGAGCTGGGAGTGGGTATTGGAGGAGATGGGGAGTGGACGTCAGGTCACCCATGATCACTATCATCCTTCATCTGTCTTCCTCATGTTCGTTTGTCCACTTTATTTCGTATTGTGGTACCTGTGAGTGCGCTTCGAAACTACACCCTCTGATGACTTGTTTCCCTGACTGTTATTCATCACGACTCGAAAGAATTCAACATTCTTTTCTCCTGAATCTAGGGAATCGCTAATCAGTGTACAAATGTCACCAGAGCCTCGACATTCTCCACGCCTGTCTGCCATCTTGTAATTTCAATTGATCCATCAATGTGTTACTGTTGCACAAATCAAGAACAACGGAAACCACATCAATAGCATCTCAGTTGCGAACGCCGATAATTGCAGCCGCTCCCCAGAGTACTCGCACCTATGCGGTCACAGAAGCACACATTGAATAGCCAGGAAACTCAAAAATAAGTACAGAGCCAGAGGCCGTGCCAGTAACGGCACATGAGAAACAACAGAAAGACTATTTTGGACGACGGACCTGGTTGTATTTCTCAATCAGCAATCGAATTTTACATTGGTTATATCAACAGTTCCTTCACACAAGGAATTGACTACAGCTGCAGACGGAGGAGAAACTGAGGACTGTAGATACTGGAGATCAGAGTCGAGAGTGTGGTGCTGGAAAACACAACAGATCAGGCAGCATCCGAGGACCAGGAGAATCGACGTTTTGGGCTCATGCCAGAAACGTCTAATCTCCTGCATCTTGGATGCTGCCTAACCTGCTGTACTTTTCCAGCAACACACTCTCCATTGCTGCAGACTGTCACACAATCCGAACTTCCAGCCATGGAATCAGTGACACGCAGTGTCATGAGTACACCTACTGAGAACACCTGGCAGTAGTATTTAGTGTCTAGTTGGTTTTCATGAATGCCTGTCGTGAGTTGTTTGTCCTATATAATGTTTCATGCAGTCACAACGTGCAACATATTTGCTGAAGTCCATGTACAACACTTCAATTGCCCTACCCTCATCTACATGCTTGGTCACCATCTCAAAAAATCCATAGAGACACGTGAGACATGACCTGCCTTTGACGAATCTGTGCTGACGATTTCCAATCAAATTATTGCTTTCTCTATGATTATAAATCCTATCTCTTATACTCCTTTCCAAACGTTTTCCTACAACAAACGTAAACCTCACAGGTCTACAACTACCTGGATTATCTCTACTGCCATTCTTGAACCAGGGCATGGCAGTTGCAATCCTCCAGTCTTCTGGTACTAAACCTGTTGACAATGACTACACTAGGATCAAGGCCAAAGTCTCGAGCACCTCCTTCCTAGCTTCCCTGAGAATTATAAGAAAATTCCCATCCGTCCCAGGGGACTTATCTACTTTCACACCTTCCAGAATTGATAATACCTCCTCCTGACTAAACGCAATCTTTTCAATTTTAATAGCCCCTATTTCAGTCTTCCCCTCTACAATATTCTCCTTTACTGAGTGAATACCGATTAACCATATTTGTTTAGCATCTCTCCGATCTCTACAGGGTGACACAGAACCTCCCACTCCTGTCTCTGACAGGCCGTATTCCTACCCTCGTCATCCTTTTATTCCTCACGTATCTGAAGAAATCTTTAGCGTTCTCCTTTTTTCTACCTGCTAAAGACTGCTCATGTCCCCTCATTGCTCTTCTCAATTCTCTCTTTAAATCCTTTCAATCTACTCTGTAACTCTCCATCGCCTCATCGGCCGCATCTCGCCTCAATGTCACATAAACATGCTTATTCCGCTTAATGGGAGATACCACAGTTCCCTGACCTTATCACTTCCTCCTTCCCTGACAGGGACACAGCTATCAAATACACACAATATCTGTTCCTTCGACCAGCACCACATTTCGATTGTCCCAATACCCTGCATTTTTCTGACCCATTCTATGCCTCCTACGTCTTGCGTAATCGCATTATAATTGACCTTCCTCCCAATTAATTCTTTCCGTTTGGCATGGATCTGTCCCTTTCTATCGCTGAATTAAATGTAACCAAATTATGGCTACTGTCTCCAAAGTGCTCACCTATCACTTAATCAAATCACCTGGCCTGGTTCATTGCTCACCACCAGATCCAATGTGACCTCCCCTTTTGTCTGCCCTTCGATACACTGTGTCAGGAAACTCTCCTGTACATATTGAGCAAAAGGTGATCCTTCTGACTTACTGGGACTATAGCATTTCCTGTCAATGTTGAGGAAGTTAAAAGTCCCCCCATAATAATCACACTGTTATTTTTTTTTCTGCCCAGAATAGTTTTGCCAACCCTCTCCTGCACATCACTGGAACTTTGGGGAGGCCTATAAAAAGCTCCCAACAGTGTACTCTCTCCACGCCTGTTTCTAAGCTCAATCCATACCATCTCAGTAGACTTGACCTCGTCAAATGTTCTTTCAGCCGGCGTCATAGCGTCATTGACTAATAAAAAAAGCCATACCTCCCCATCGTATACCACCTTCCCTAATCTTAATCAAAGATCTATAGCCTGGAAACTGCAACACCCATCCCTGACCCTGCTCTATCCATGTCACAGTAGTGGCCACAACATCGAACTCCGGGTACCTAGCCATGCTGCAAGCTCACCTACCTTATTCCGTAGACTCCTGGCATTGAAGCAGCTTGCTGCCTGACAGCAAAATCCTGTCCCCGTGAAATCTTGTCGATGGCCTCCCTACTGTCATCCACCTGTGTACTGGAACTACAACACAAGTTCAAATCCCACCGCGGAGCTAGTTTGAATTCACCTGAATAGCACTAGCAAATCTCCCACCCAGGATATTTGTATGCCTGTAATTCAAGTGAAGTCCGTCCTGAATGTAGAGGTCCCACCTTCCTCAGAATGAGCCCGGATTATCCATAAAGCTGAAACCCTCCCTCCTACACCATTCTTGCAGCCAATTGCTCAGTTGATATATTTCCCTTTTCTTTGTCTCACTATCACGCGGCATGGCTAACAATCCAGAGATAACAACTCTGTCTACTCTCAGTTAAAAATCACACGACACCAGGTTATAGTTCAACAGGTTTAATTGGAAGCACACTCATCTCGCTCTCATCTTCCATCCTACCTCCCTTAAATCCTGCCATAGATCCCTACCATTCTTTCTAAATATGTCGTTGGCACCTAAGTAGAACAAAACGTGGGCTGGTCACCTTAAGGACCCCAAAGACATGATCTCAGACATCACGGACCCTGGCACCTGGGTGGCAACACACCAGCAGTGAGTCTCTATCGTTCACAATGAACCTTCTCTCTGACCCACTCAGTATTCAGTCCCCAATGAACAACGTTCTCCTGCTTTCCCCTTCACTCTGTGCGATAGCGACAGACGCTGTGCCAACTAACTGCCTTCCAGTGGATGCCCCTGGTAAGTCGTCGCCCCAACAGTATCCAAAATGTTATACTTTTGTTTTCTTTCAGGGAAACGATCTCAAGAGATCTCTGCACTGACAGTTTCTTTTCCCCTGCTAACAGTTATCCAGCTTTCTTTGTGTCTCGGAGTAACTAGTTCCCTGTAACTCGTACCTATCAGAGACTCTGCTTCCCCAATGATCCAAAGTTCTTCCAGCTCTCGCTCCCCGATGCGGTCTTGGAGGAGCAATTGTTGGGTACACTTCCTGCAGTTGTACTTGGATAGGACACTAAAGGCGATCCTCACCTCTAATATCATGCAGAATGAACATTCCTCTCCCTGCTCATGCCCTGATCAAAAGGTAAGACAAAAATAGCAGATTACCTGACGTGTCCCCGATGTATAAGGTTACAGGAGGTGGATGGATGGAAGGCTCTACAAAGGTAGTGTCGTGGGTTTAGAAAGCATGCTCCTATATCGCTGAGGGTTTAAAAAAGATCATATACAGTCCGAGGTGCTGCCACTGCCGACACTCGATGCAAGCTTTTAACGTTTTAAAACTGTGACTCTCCTTGCCTGGTCCGAGTTCTCGCTCTTCCTGTTGCTGGCAACTGAAATCGAGGGTTCCGACGTTCGAGGTAAGACTGACATGAAGAAACATTTCGTGATTCAGAGAGGGTACCACGGTAATTACCTACCTCAAAAGGTTGTGGAGGCCAGGTCACCGAGTATATGGCAGAATATGTTAATTTTATTTGATAATCAAAGGCTTCAAAGAGCGTGGAGAGAAAGCAAGAATTCGGTGAGGAGATAATGGGTTAAACAAGATTATCTTGAATCACAGATTACGTTTGAAGGACCTACTCCTGCTCCTAGTTTTAGCGTTACTATGTCTGAATGGCGATGTGTTGAAGGTGACTGACTCCCACATGGAGTGCATGAAAAAGGCAATAGCATCACACAAAAACGAATACGAAGTTTTCTGATGTTAATGCTGACGAGGCGAATGTAGATGACGAATAGCGGGGACATAAATGTATTATTTTGGGTCGTCAGAGTTGATTGCGTGGGCCAAAAGTATCCATTACAGGTGTTTCTGACTGTCATTTGTTCGGTAACAATGGAAACAAATGTTCGTGCAGTTCCTTGGAGTTCAAGGACATTGGAAAATTGTTGAAACAACATGTTCCAGTTAATTTTGACGGATGCCTGTGATTGTAGTTCCCTGGCGGTTTAGTGTTTAAGAGTTCGTCCTTTCTCCAATGTAATTCAGGTTTGATACCTAATCCGGGAATTAAGCTTTGAAGCTTTTTTCTCGGTTGCACGAGATTTGCTTCTGAAACAATTGCATCATTGTGGGCGGCACAGTGGTTAGCACTGCTACCTCACAACGCCAGAGACCTGGGTTCAATTCCCGCCTCAGGCGGCTGACTGTGTGATGTTTGCACATTCTCCGGGTGCTTCGGTTTCCTCCCACAGTCCAAAGATGTGCAGGTCAGGTGAATTGGCCATGCTAAATTGCCCACCGTGTTACGTAAGGGGTAAATGTAGGGGTAGGGGTGGGTTACGCTTCGGCGGGTCGGTGTGGATTTGTTGGGCCGAAGGGCCTGTTTCCATACTGTAATGTAATCTAATCATTCTCTTCATTATGGAAGCGAAAAGTTGTCAGAAATATTGAAGGAGTATTGACTTTCCATTCAATCCTGTGGACGTGCTCACTTTCTATCCCCACTCAAGCAAGTGGCAATCAAGGATTCGAAAGGCTACATCTTCCTCACTTACTGATATAAAAATAAAGATGCATCACAGTTTATAAACTACACTACACACCTGGGAAAAGATCTACAATGCAGTCTTTTTGGAACTGAAGAAATTTACCAAATCCAGCCCCCACGTGTTTCAACCGATTTTGTTACGTGTTGTAACAACACTTCAATTGGGCGATTCTGATTAAGTTTAATTAGATCACTGCCCCATATTTGGAAAATCACGTTTCATTTTATACCGTGTATCTTCCATAAATTTCAGCATTTTCCAATTTACATACACGCAGGACATCGCGTCAGTTGATTGTGGTTGTGGTAGGGTATAGTTGGGGTGAAGAGGGTGGTGGCTGGAGGATATGTGCAGGCGCATGTTAGCTGAAATGAGCAATGTTCCATTTTTAAAATAGAATCCCTAGAATTTGGAAACAGGTCCTTCGGCCCAACAAGTGCACACAAACCCTCCAAAGAATAACACACCCAGACTCATTCCCCTACCCCGTTGTACTGTGTTTACATGTGACAAACGCACCTAACCAACACATCCCTGAACAGTATGGAGAATTTCGCATGGCCAGTCCCGCTAACCTGCAAATCTTTTGATTGTGCGAGATTTTTATCTACCAGTAGACGTTCACGTGCAGGTAAAATATAACTATGAACCATTTCAATGAACCATTTTGTATTCACTACCTCCGAGTTATGACAAAAGGCGTCCTTGGCATTTCGTTCTTTTTGACACTGTCTAAAAGAAGGAAAGAACGAACTGATCTAGCATGCAGAAAAACATATTTTCCTTGATGACTACTCCTATCTTCTTCAGAATATAGCCAACTTACAAGACTGTCCTTTGGGATGAAAAATATAATGCAATATGCTTTCAATATCTGTTTCACCCGATAAGAATTTGTCCGTACATTCCATTATGATTACATAGAATATTTTTAAATAAAACTTATTTTCAGTGCTGATAATGTTACGTGTGTTCTGCTGCCAAGGTGGTGAGTCGAGGTACCTGTCATAGGTTCATCATTAGAATCACTCATGTCCTTTCCGGTGGGAGAGCAGGCATAATGTAATCTAGATCCACACAAATCTCGTTGAAACTCAATGCTTTCTAAGCAATTCGAGCTGGACAATTAATGCTGACATAGCCAGCCTCATAATCAACTCATGAATGAATTTTCAAAAATCGACAGTGAGAATTTAGAGAATGGAAAGCATGAAATGGAAATGTCCTGGAGACAAAAAATAATTGAGGCATTCAAGACAACATTTGGTAGTTATACGGATAGAAATAGTGTGCAAAGTAAAGGCGAAAAATCAGGAGATTTTCATGAGGTAATGATTCTCATTTAGCAATTGCTACCAGGCACGTTTCAGAGCAGGTTCAATAGAATGGTCGCAATAATGAAATGCTTCACATTTGAGGAATGTTTGACCCCTCTGGGTTTACACACGGTGGAGTCTGGAAGGATGAACGTGGATGCCATTCAAACATAAAGAACACTGAATGGCCAAGGCAGAGTAGATGTTGCAAAGATGTTCGCATTTTTGGGAGAGACTTGTCCTTGCACAGCCTTAGGGCAAAGAGAAGACCTTTTACAACGGAATGAAGCAGGAACGTCTTCTGCCAGCGTGTGTTAAGTCAAGGGGATTTATAGCCACAGAGTGCTATAGAGTGCAGGTCATTGAGTATATTTAAGACTGAGATAGATAGGTTAATGAGTATCAAGGGAATTAAGGATTACGGGGAGAAGGCGGGAGACAAAGGTTGACAAACTGATCAGTCATGATTGAACGGTGAAGTAGACCCAATGGGCTTTAATACCTAATCTCTGTTCCTATGCCTTATGCTCTACGACATGACGAATGTCGTCCTTTACCACCATAACAGTGTTGTGATTCTATTAACTGTCTTCAATCCAATCGGGCCTTTATCTCCATCTGACTTCAGGTGCTTCAACGCATAGTGGGCTTATGGAACGGCACAGATAGCTTTGTTTGGCAACATTCTGTGACTATTTTTGTGACGCAGTCAAAGTTATCTCAACGTTGGACTTTTGGCTGCAGGGCAGTTTTCAAGTGCATGAAATATGACCTTTACATTCACAAACAAAAAAAAAATCAAATTAAATTAATTTTATCGTTAAAATGCATTTTCAGCCCAAGGAACAGCCCTACACGAGAGAGAGAGAGAGTGTTGTCAATGGATCTGGTTCACTCTGAAAGAAGTATCTTTAGAGTGTACGCAGTGTAATTATGAAAGGACAGAAGAGCGATTTATTCGGGAAAGCCTGCTCAGCTATTTAAGTTGATAATGGGCGTTCAAACAGATGTAAGCTTTGTACAGGCACAACCACATAAAACTTCAGACCGTTGTTAATTCCAAAATTTAATGAACAACTTAAAGGAACTCAAAGACTGAATATCCAAGGCTCACTTCAGTGGAGAACTGTAAAATTTCTCATGGCTTAGACTAAAATCAAAAAGACCTCATCGTGGTCATAAATCACAATTAAAATTAAAATTTTGCCTGCCTGCTTACAGATTCATCAAGGAGTGAACACAATTAAACTGCACCATTCCTATTTGTCTCTTCCAATATTTTGCAACATTCGATGAGATTATCTCACATGCTTTGAAACAGTAATAAATTAGTTAAGGCCGTATTGCGTCCTTTCAACGCAAAGTACAAACGTCCATTCATGGTGACAAGGCTAACCAACATTCGTGGTATTACTCATACGGCAATAGTATCTTTCCTATACTGAGGATTATAAATCCCCATACTGTACTCCAAGTGCGGTCTCGCTGAGCTACCATACATTGGAAATAGGACTTCTTTCTCGTGCTCTAAAATCCTTCAGCTGGAAAGTTTGTCATTCTGCAGCTTTTACAACAGATTTCTGTAACTACTGCTAGACTTCAATGACTTATTGAAAACGACGCCAATATGCATTTCTACAAGTCTGCACATCAGACTTTCTACATCAGTCAGTTTTCAAACTGTTACCTTCGAAATAATAATCTACACACCTTTCCCACCTGACAAGTATGTTAAAGGCAAATAGTTGCAATTTATTAAATCATGAGGGACATGGATAGTGTGACGCGACAAAGTACTTTCCTGCTGGTGAGCGAGCTCAAAACTATAAAGTGCAAGTTAAAATGACAGGTTAAAAAATTAAAAGGGACCTTAGGGCAACTTTTTTTTCTCGTGTGTCTTGAATGAGCTGTCAGAGAAAGTGGTGGGGACTGTTACAACTGCAACATTTATTGGCATCTGGTTGGGTACATGAGTAACAAAGTTTTAGAGGGATGTGGGCTAAATATTGGCAAATGGAAGCTGGTTGATTTAGGATATCTGTCCAGCATGGTCAGGTTGGACCGAAGGGCCGTATTCCATGATGTATTGCTCTATGACTTGATGATTATAGAACAGCAACAAAAATAATGGAACCGGTTCCATGAAAACAGTTTCCAGTTCCAAATCTTTGGTTAATCTTCCTCTCTTATACTCACACTTTCTTTAGCTCATGTCTGAATTTATGAGTTTGATTTCTGAAACCATTCCTGTAAAACGGTTCTGCATTCTTTCTAATTCCTATATCTTTTCTCGAATGCGCACCAGTGTTTAAGTACTTGGCATGGATATTTCTGACACCATATTGCGCTGAATATTAAAACTCAGCAGCATATCTATTTCGGCACGAGATGCTGGACAATTGAGTCAAAACCGATTGGAAATGCAGACACAATGAGGCAAAGGACTTCATTTCGTATGGTGTAAATTCCGTGCCTCTATAACTCTACGAATGCCATTCCTGAAAATTCAGCTATGTCAGAATCCAGGTTATGATGAAAGCCGGTCAACCTGAAAAGGTGACCTTCGTCACGGTCTGTGCAAAGGATTTGGAGAAATCGTTGCATCTTGAAATTTGTTCTTCCGACAACTTATATCTTTCATACGTTTGGTTGCTTGCCTATGAAAATTGACATGACCGTGTGGTTAAGGCGTTTGGATTTGAAATCCAATGGGGTCTCCCTGCTCACAGCGTTGAAGTGCTAATGAGACCCACTACCGTCTCAATCTTTTGGATATCGTGGAGCTTGAGCTTCCATTCAATTTGAAGTTAATGTTCGGCTGTAAAGAGTCAGAAGTAATTTCAAAACTGACCAATTGTAGAGTGTGTTAGAGAGAGAGTGGAGTAGTTTTGATGTCATTTCTACCATATACAACTGGTACAATAAAAACGAGACAGCGTTGCTCTAGGACCAAGATTCTATTTGAACACATTGACAACAGGACAGCACAGTCATACACAGGGCAGCATAAAGTGCATACACATGCAAAACATACAAGACAGTGCAGTGACAAGACAAGACAATAGAGACAACGCGTGACAAATTGCATTGCATTAATGAATGATCATTAATGAAACATTGCTTTAGCAGCCATTCAAAAAGTAGTCGAAAAATTGTAAATAGAAGAGTGTGGGATCATACAGTGTTAAGAAGTCTCATGGCTTAGATGAAGAAAATCTTGCAGAGTCTGGCCGTGAGAGACTGCATTCTCTGGTATCTTATGTCAGATGGCAGGAGGGCGAAGAATTTGAATCAAAGATGTTTGGGGCCGGCCACAATGCTGTTGATCTTGCAGATGCAGCGTCTCTTAACCATGTCTGTAATGGATAGAAGAAGGATCCGATGATCGTCTCAGCTGTACTCACCTCCGGTTGACGGGATTTATAATTCAAGATGATGCAATTCCCGAACCAGGCAGTGATGCAGCTGCGCACCGTATTCTCAATTAACCAGCTGTAGAACGCGGTGAAGATAGGGGATGTCGAATGGGCTTTCATCAAACTACGCAGACAATAGAGTTGTTGCCGGGCTTTCTTGGCTATGAAGCTGGTGTTGAGAGTCCAGGTGAAATTATCTGCCAGATGGATGCAACGAGATTGTGCTCTTCACAATCTCCATGTGGGAAACCATCGACATTCAACAGATAGTGATCGGTGTGTGCTCTCCTGAAGTCAACAACCATCTCTTTCGTTTTGTCCACGTTCATAGACAGGTTGTTGGCTCTGCACTCGTCCGTTAGCCACAGCATCTTCTCTCTGTAGTCTGACTCTTCGTTCCTGCTAATGAGACCCACTACCGTCGTGTCAACAGCGAACATAATAAAATAATTTAAGCTGGAAATCAATGCTTAGTCGTGTGAAAGCAGGGTTAACAGCAGTGGAGTGAGCACAAGGCCCTGTGGTGACCCCGTGCTCAGTGTGATGCTGCTGGAGATGTTGTTTCCAATCCGGTTTGACTGGCGTCTCCCAGTCAGTAAGTCCAAGATCCAGTTACAGAGGGACGTATTCAAGCCGAGCAGACTCAGCTTTCCAAACAGGTGCTGACGAATGATGCTGTTGAATGCAGAACTGAAGTCAATAAACAGTAACCTGATGTAGGTGTCCTTCTTTACCACATGGGTGAGGGCCAGATTCAGGGTGGTGGAGATGACATCACCTGTTGAGAGTTTGGAACAATATGCAAACTGCAGATTGTCCAGTGACGGTGGGTGGTGGCAGTGGACAACATGGTATTAATCTGCCTTATCACGAGCAGCTCGAAACTCTTCATGCTGATGTGTTCACGCAATGGAACAGTAGTCATTGAGGCAAGATACTGAAGAATATTTCGGCACAGAGACGATAGTAGTGGCCTTGAAGCACGTTGGGACTGTGGCACAACTCAGGGAAATGTTAAATATGTCCATGAACATCCACCAGCACGTCCGATCATCCTCTGAGCATTCTGCGAGAGATCTTATGTGGTCCAGCAGCCTTATGTGCGTTGACTCTGCAAAGGGTTTGCGTCACATCAGTCGTGATAAGACTCAACACCTGGTCATTGATATGGTGATATGACCTTCCTTGCTTCCACATTATTTCATGCCTTAAACCACGCATAGAAGTTGTTCAACTCATCCGCGAGGTGTGGGGGTGCTTGGGGGGGGGGGGGGGGGGGGTAGGGGGGAGGGGGGTGCATCACCAGCATATGCAGATGGTTCTGCGCTGTAGTTGGTGATGGCTTTAATACTCTTCTACATGCTCTGCATTTCACGGCTGTACTGGTAAAGGCTGTATATTCTCTGTGCTTATGCATGCTTTGCCTCTTTGATGGCCCATGACTACCATATATAGCTGCTTGAGAGATGGATAAATTAAAATCTAATAGATAGTATTTGTGTTTTGTTCATTTTCACGGGAGCTGTTTTAAAATGAAATTTTTGACGGGATATCTGAACATAGATTTTCAGCTTAAAATAACTACTCTCGCGTTATCCTGGCCTTGCAATATCCGGCAGGGATATTTAATGCAATAACAGCAAATCACTGGTAGTATTTCCTGCTCCATATTTCATATAGTTAGCCAATCAAATCGTAAAAAAAAACCCTGTCAATCCAAACATCTACCCGAGAGGGATTTTCTTTTAAATTCCGGACAGCGACACAGGGTAGACAAAGAGACAAAGTCAAAGAAAGAGAATTTCATAAATGATATCAGTTGAAACAATGTGACATATCGACCCTGAAATGTATATTTACCTTTCACGATTCCAGCTCTTTGACAGTTCAGGATGTGAGAAATTGATCTCCGATGCCCCAGAGTGCCTTAACACATGTGGTCAAAAATTATGAGGTAATACCCTCATTCTGCAGATGACAAAGTTGCATTTCATTAACAATATATTATTATGCAGACCTTTAAAATCGTTTAATACATATTCCACTCGGTATAAGCTATGAAAATTAGATGAACTATGAACTCATTGCTCATTTGAGAATTATATACTCCAGGAATCAACAATAATGTATATGGAGAGGAAATCATTACAAAAGCAAATATTCGCCTATTGCATACAGAGACAAGAAAACCTTTAGAACTTTGAAACGTAAAAATGCCAAAATCATTAGTATCTTGTGACTGTCACCACAGATAAAGACCAAGGGGTGGTCGGTTAGATTGCTCCGAACGCTGCTGATGCATACCAAAGAGAAAAAAAAAACAGCCATTCCTCAGTTTCACACAAAAATGATCTATATCTGCTGGAAATACACAGCAGCGCCGACAGCATCATGGAATCAAAAGCGGATTCGACTTTTAAGCTGATAACCTTACATTCGAATTGGAAAATGCTGCCAGATTTGCTGAGCATTTCGATAATTTTCCATCCTTTCTCTCTCCCACCTTTAAAGGAGTAATATCAGTCTACATCAAGAGCAGCCATGTGTCCAGTCAATAGTTCATGGTGTTATTCAAAAGAGATGAACTGTTAGAAATTCTCCGACTGTTCTCAAAGTATTCAAAACGTGTCACAGAGGGAAGGTTATGGTTTACATATGTCTTATCTGATATCCGACCCCCATTGCAGATATGATTCAGTTAGTAAGTTATGGTCTGGTTGAAGTTTTAAATAATTTATGTAAATCTACTACCTAAGGGAGTAGAATTGATTCTTAATTGCCCCTGAGTGCAAGGTGTTCAGAAAAGTTAGGAAAGGTAGGAAAAGGTGGCATTGGTTCAGGAGAATATTGTAGTAATGAAAGGGGACACCATAGGCGTTTCAAAGACAAATTGGTCCAAAGATAAATACTAAAAAATGTTCAAATGTACTGCGCTGTGTAGTTCATAGATCACCTACTCTGGGAGGGTATTCGCTGAATTAATCAGGAGCACAGATCATATTGAGAAATTCTATGATAGCATTTTGTATCATCGTTCAGAATCGTTAAGGTTATAGTCTTATCTTATTTAGACGCGACTAACCATATTTCCAGATGTTTGCAGACAGGAACTTCATTTATAGCTTCAAATTTTAGAGACGATGATCTGCTTCCTACTGATTCTCCCATGCTGACCAACATTGAAAATAACAACCAGGAACATGTATGTCATTGCCAAATAAATTCTGAATTGGTAGCATGTCAGCTCCCTATTTTGAAAACGTTGGCACTTCTTCCTCTCTCTTAATTGAAGTTAGTTCGTTCATACTTTCTTAAGAGTATACACTGTCATATTTTCGGCTATGCTCCAAGTTCAATGTGAAGTCTGTCCTCCGCCCACAGTTTCGAATAGACATTCAATTCCATCAAGTTCCTTCATATTCAACTCACCCCCTTCCTTCCTTCCTTGTCTTCAAGAGAACTAATCATCAACACAATTGCTTCTCTGGTTATGACATAGATTCTCAGAATGCTTTTGATCAGGTCTCACATGGTAAAGTTATTTGGGAAAATTGAACGATTTAAAATTGGTGGAATGTTGTAATATGGATTTTGAATTAGTTGGCAAAAATAAGCAGAATGGATTCAAATTGTCTTTTTTTTTCTCGGTGACGCATTGTCTAAAAGCATATTGCTGCAAACTAAAACAAATTGGGGTTGTGAGTTTTGAGGAAGATAGAAGGAAGTATAAGGGCAGTTTGGAAAAGAAATTGCAGGTGCAAGCAAGCTGATGCAGTGCAGTGTTAATTATTATGAATTTATGCAAACTGATTTGAAAACTGAAAGATGGAGAGGGAGTACAGCAACAAAACCAGGCTGACACTGGAAATGATAGTATTGTCATTTAAAAAGAGATTGGTTCAGCTAGGTACATAGTCACTAAAGTTTGGAAACAAGGAACAGAATCTGATTGAAACACATAAAATTCTCACAGGAATAGAGAGATTAGCTGGATGTTTTCCCCTGATTGCAGAGTATAGAACGAGGAGTACCAGACTTCGTATAGTGGGTAGAACAACTTTAATTGACATGAAGAAATATTTCTTGAGTCAGAGAGGACACCTCTGTAATTCGCTACCACAAAAGGTTGTGGAGCCCAAGTCACCGAATATTTGCAAGAATACATTAATTTTATTTGACATCAAAAGCTTCAAAGGGCGTGAAAATAAAACAGGAATATGGTATGGAGAAAGAGGATTAACGAAGAAAATATAGAATGACAGAGAAATGCTGAAGTGAGTACTCCTGCTTCTAGCTTTAATATTACATTCTCTGAATGCAGATGTCCTGGAGATGACTGACTTGGACAGGGAGTGGAGCTAAGTGTCAACGGCTTCAGTGGAAATTGAGTGTTATGGTTTCTGATGCTGATGCTGAAGAGACCAATGTAGATCATTAATCGTGAGGCCGTAAATAGATCCAGTTGGGTCTTCAGAGTTAATTGTGCGGATCAGGAGAAGCCATTACAAGTGATTCTGAGACTGCAATTTGTTAGTTACCAATGTAAACAAACATTACTGCAGTTCCTTGCAGTTCAAGGTCAGTGGAAAGTTGTCGAAGCAATGTGCTTTAGCTGACTTTTAGAGATGCCTGCTATTGTCGTTCCTTGTAAGTCTAGTGTTTAGCAATTGACTTTTTCCCTACTGTGACTCACGTTCGATTCCTATTCAGGGGATTGCGCTTTCGAAGCTGTCTTCTCGGTTGCATGAGATTTGTTTCTGAACAAAAAAAGAAATACTTTGTCTTCACGATGGAAGGAAATAATTGTCACAAATATTCAAGGATACCTCCACTCGATTCAATCTTATGCGCGTCGTGCAAAGTGCAAACATCTTGAGTGCACTCAGGCAAGTGTGATCAAGGATTCGAAAGGCTGCATCTTCCTCATGCACTGACATAAAAAAGACAAATCACAGTTCATGAACTACACCGGACGCATGGGAAAAGACCTAATACGCAATCTTTGTAGAACTGAAGCAATTTCCAAATTTCACTACTTAAGTCTGTTAAAACCGATCTTTTTGATTGCAGGAACATCATTTCAATTGGGCGATTCTGGTTAAGTTTCACAATATCACTCCTCCACATTCTCGACATCACGTTTCATTTTATAGTGTATATCTTCCTTAAAGTTCAGCATTTTTCAACTTACATACACGCAGGACACCGCGCTAGTGGACTGCCATTGTGGTGGGTTGGGGGGTTGCTAGGGAATGGATAGCCTGTTGAATACGTGCAGATGCATGATAGCGAGATTTAGCACTTTTTTTAAAAAAAGTAAAATCCCTATGGTGCGGAAACAGGTTCTTCGTCCCAATATGTCCACACCGACTCTGCAAGTGTAACCCAATCAGACCTATTGCCTTCCCCATTATCCTACACGTGACAAATGCACCTTACCAACAAATCCTTGAACCCTATGAGGAAAGTCGCATGCACAGCTTTGGAAGCCTGCACATTTTTGGATTGTGCGTGATTCTTGCATTATTTAGCAATAGAGGTTCAGGGACAGGAGAAAAATAGAACGAAATGTTTCAATGACGAATTTTGCACTCACTCCGTGCGAGGTATGACAAAATTCATGCTTGAAATTTCGTTTTTGTGACGCTGTATAAAAAAAAATAAAAGGATGAACTGAAATAGCATGCAGAAGGACTTACTTTTCTTGATGCACAATCCCATTTTCTTCAGAATACAACTTACTTAAATGTCTGCACTTAGGATTGAGAAGTATAAAACCACATCCTTTCAATTTCTGCTTCATCCACCGGCATCTGTCTATAAATTCCCTTTTAATTACAGGCAATAGTTGAAAGTAAGGCTTTTTTCAATGCTGGCAATGTCGCGTCTGTTCTGCTACCAAGTGGTGACCATTTTTCTTTGCGGTGGGAGCCCAGATACAATGTAACTCCACATCCACGCAAATCTCGTCGAGACTCAATGCCTTCTGAGCAATTCGGAATGGACAATAAATGCTGACATAGCCAGCCACATAATCATCCCATGAGTGCATCTTTAACAACAATGAGAAATTAGGGAATGGGATGCACGAGATCGAACCGTCATGGAAACAAAAACAACTGCGGCAATCAAGAGACCATTGGGTAATTATATGGATGGAAATACTGTGCAAAGTTAAGGTGACAAATCAGGAGACATTCATGAAGTGATGATTCTCATTTAGCAATCGCTACGAGGCACGTTTGAGAGGAGGTTCAGCGGAATGATCCAAGAAATGACAAGCTTCAGATTTTATGGATGTTTGTGGACTTTGGGACTCTATTCGATGGAGGATCGAAGGGTGAGACGGGGTCTCCTTCAAACATAAAGAATACGGAATGGCAAAGGCAGAGTAGCTGTTGGAAAAATGTTTTCATTTTTGGGGGAGACTTGTACCCAAGTACACAGCCTTAAGGTAAAGGAACACCTTTTTAAACGGAGCGAAGGAATAACTCAAAGTTTGTGAGAAGATTTGTTGCTCGGGAGCTCGTTGTTGTGGTTCTGTTCACCGAGCTGGGAATTTGTGTTGGAGACGTTTCGTCCACTGTCAAGGTGACATCCTCAGTGCTTGGGAGCCTCTTGTGAAGCGCTTCTGTGATGTTTCCTCCGGCATTTGTAATGGTTTGAATCTGCCGCTTCTGGTTGTCAGTTCCACCTGTCCGTTGCAGTGGTCGGTGTATTGGGTCCAGGTCGAGGTGCTTATTGATTGAATCTGTGGATGAGTGCCATGCCTCTAGGAATTCCCAAGCTGTTCTATGATTGGCTTGTCCTATAATAGTAGTGTTGTCCCAGTCGAATTCATGTTGCTTGCCATTTGCGTGTGAGGCTACTAAAGATACTGGTCATGTCGTTTCGTGGCTAGTTGGTGTTCATGGATGCGGATCGTTACCTGTCTTCCTGTTTGTCCTATGTAGTGTTTTGTGCAGTCGTTGCATGGGAATTTGTACACTACATTGGTTTTGCTCAGGCTGGGTATCGGGTCCTTCGTTCTGGTGAGTTGTTGTCTGAGAGTGGCTGTTGGTTTGTGTGCTGTTATGAGTCCTAGTGGTCGCAGTAGTCTGGCTGTCAGTTCGGAAATGCTCTTGATGTATGGTAGTGTGGCTCGTCCTTTGGGTTGCGGCATCTCCTCGTTCCGTTGTCTTTCCCTTCGGCATCTGTTGATGAAATTGCGCGGGTATCCGTTTTTGACGAATACATTGTATTGGTGTTCTTCTTCCTCTTTTTGCAGTTCTGGTGTATTGCAGTGTGTTGTGGCACTCTTGAAACGTGTCTTGATGCAACTTCTTTTGTGTGTGTTGGGGTGGTTGCTTTCGTAATTCAGGACATGGTCTGTGTGTGTGGCTTTCCTGTATACCTTTGTGGTGAATTCCCCGTTCGGTGTTCTCTGTTCCATCACGTCTAGGAATGGGAATTGGTTGTCCTGTTCTTCCTCTCTCGTGAATCGGATTTCTGTGAGTGTGGCGTTGATGATCCGGTGTGTGTTCTCTATTTATGTATTTTTAATGATTACAAAGATGTCATCCACATATCTGACCCAGAGTTGGGTTGAATTTGTGGTAAGCCTGTTTGTTCTAATCTTTGCATTACAGCTTCTGCTATGAGTCCAGGGACGGGTGAGCCCATGTGTGTGCCGTTGATTTGTTCATATATTTGGTTTTTGAATGTGAAGTGTGTTGTGAGGCACAGGTCCAGTCGTCTGAGTATGCATTCTTTGTTGATAGGTTCCCCGTCTTGTTGTCTGTTCTGTATGTCCAGCAGGTTGGCTATTGTTTCTCTTGCTAGGGATTTGTCGATCGAGGGGAACAGTGCCGTTACATCGAATAAGACCATAGTTTCTTCCTTGTCTATGTGTATATTTCTGATGATGTCCAAGAATTCCTGTGTTGACTGTATAGAGTGTCTGGATCCGCTGGTCAGGTGTTTCAGTTTCTGCTGTAGTTGTTTAGCCAGTTTGTGTGATGGTGTCCCTGGTAGTGATGCTATTGGTCTGAGTGGGATGTCTGCTTTGTGAACTTTAGGTAATCCATAGAATCTGGGGGTGTTGTTGCTTTCAGGTTTCATTCTTTGTTCTATCAACAAAGACGGCATACTCAAACTACTGGACCTGTGCATCACAACACACTTCACATTCAACAACCAAATATATGAACAAATCAACGTCACACCCATTCGCTCACCCATCTCTCGACTCAGAGCCGAAGTGGAAATGCAAAGATTAGAATAAATAGTTTTCCGCAAATTCAACCAAAACTCTGGGTCAGATATGTGGTGTGCATTGGAAACTCCACACAGACGAATGTCTGAGTATTCTCACCTTTTCTCAATGTCTGAAATTCTTGTGAAGTCATTTCCTATGATTAATATAATTTTTAATTTGTTATGCTAACCATCATAACTTCCCCTTTCTTTGGTAATTGTACCTTAAAAAAATAGACGTATTTTTCAGACTATGCAATATTTCTATAGATCTCCTGGTCCTGACCAGATTTATCCAAGAACACAGCAATTGGGGAGAGAAGAAATTGCGGGAGCCCTGGCTGATAATTTTGCATCATCGTTAGCCACGGCTGAAGTCAGCGAAGACTGGTGGGGAGCGAATGTTGTGCCTTATTCAAGAAGAGCTGCAACAAAGAACATAGGAACTATAAACCAGTTAGCTTCACAACTGTGATAGGTGTGTTACTTGAGAAGACTCCGTGATTAGATATACATACATTTGGAAAGACGCGGAGGAGTCAGCATGGCTTTGTGCATGGAAGATCACAATTTACTAATTTTTAGAGTTTTTTGATGAACTGACCAGGAATGTTGACGAGAGTAGGGTGACAAACGTAGTCTACATAGATTTCAGAAAGGCTTTTAGGTTAGATTAGATTCCCTACAGTGTGGGAACAGGCCCTCCGGCCCAACAAGTCCACATCACCCCTCCGAAGAGCAACCCACCCTGACTCATGCACCTAACACTACGGGCAATTTAGCATGACCAATTCACATCTTTGGACTGCGGGAGGAAACCGGAACACTGGGAGGAAACCCACGCAGACACGGGAGAATGTTTAAACTCCAAACAGTCAGTTGCCTCAGGCGGGAATTGAATACAGGTCCCTGGCGCTGTGAGGCAGCAGTGCTAACCACTCAGCCACCGTGTCGCCCCAAGATTCCACATGATAGGCTGCTCTGAAATGTTCGATCTCAAGGAATCCAGAGGGAGCTGGAAAACTGAACACACAATTGGCTTGATGGTAGGTAGCAGAGTGTAATAGTGGAAGAATGCTTGTCGGACTGGAGGCCTGTGGCAAATGGAGTGCCTCAGGGGTCTGTGCTGGGACCATTGCTGTTATCTCTATCAATGATTTTGTTGAGAATGGACAAGGCATGATTAGTAATTTTGCTGATGACACTAAAATAGACGGTATCGTGGATAGTGAGGAAGGTTATCAGAATTTGCAGCAGGACCTTGATCAGCTGGGGTAGTGGGTCGAGAAATGGCAAATGGAGCTTAATATAGATTAATGTGAATTCTTGCATTTTGGAAAATCCAATCAAGGTAGGAGTTTCATGGTTAACAGTTGGGCCTGAAGGAGTGCAGTGGAACAGAGAGTTCTTGGAATTCAGGTGCACGGTTCTCTCAAAGTAGAGTCACAGGTAGACGACAGAGAGGAGTGCTTTTGACACACTGGCCTTCATTAGTCAGGGAATTGAACATAGAAGTTGGGGAGTTACGTTGCAGTTGTACAGGATGCTGGTGAGGCTGGGCTTGGAGTACTGTGTTCGGTTTTGTTCAATTTGGTCCATGAAGGATGTGATGAAATTGGAAAGAGTGCTGAAGAAATTCACAAGGATATCGCCAGTACTCAATAGTTGAGTTATACGGAGAGTTTGGACAGGCTGGATATTTTTTCTTTAGAGTGTTCAAGACTGAGATGATATATTACAGAAGTATATAAGATCATGAGAGACATAGATAGGGTAAATACACTCAATCTTTTCTCAGTGTTGTGAATCATAGACTTAAGGGCATCAGTTTATGGTCAGATGGGAATGAATTAAAGGGAACCTGAGGGGCAACTTCTTTTACACAGAGGCTGTTTCACATATGGAATGAGCAGCCAGTGGTTGAGGGGGTTACATTAACAAAATTTAAAAGAAATTTGGACAAATACACGGATAGGAAAGGATTAGATGGAAACGGGGCAATGGCAGGGAGATGGGGTTAGTGTGAATGCACATTTTGGTCGGAATGGACCGGTTTGGAAGAAAGGGTCTTCCTCTGTGCTTTAGGACTCTATGACTCTGACAACCATTATTTGTCTCCCACTGAATGCTATATTGTACTTTCCCATTTCACTGGAGCGAACTTGAGCTTCCAGCCTCCAGGCTTCCATTATGTTTGACCATCATGTTCAGCATTCGATATTGTATGCAGATGCCGTGTAAAACACAACATATTATTGTCACTTTTCCTCAGAACAAGGTTATTAATTAGTCCTTCTGAGCACACATCACCAAATCCAAACTAAACTTGTCTCTAGTTTGGATCACAACATACTCTTCAAGCTACCTGATACACACTTCTGGAATTTATTTTTCACAGCATTAGCAGTGACTTAGTTTATGCAGTTTAGATGTAACGTGAGATAATTCAGTATTACTGCAGCACCAACAATACCAATTTTCCACAGTATAATATATACAAAACTTGCACGACAATTTTGCACGGCAGAAAACATCAATGCTTGTTTCTCATTGCTAAGATCCTCCCAAACCGATTCTGTGGGATCTGAAGGACAGGATCGGTGGCATTATTAGTGACAGACTTAGAGAAGACGTTCATTTAGGCTCATCTCGACGCTGAGGTAATCTGAAGAATTGTCCAGCAATACAGTACATACTGTATCCTCGTTCTGCCAGGATAAGTGTCACCGTATTCTCTCTGCTCCCTCACACTCACTGTATATCTGTTCTCGCACCTACTGCCGAACAAGGCTCACTCGCCATCTCCAAATAACGTTCATGTACAACCACTATCACTGTTGAATTCAGCACCTTCCTTCCATCATATTGTCTGTCGCCTATGCAATACCTCCACACCAATAACGCCTTATGGACTGACTCCCTCCAGACACCTCACCATTCAGCAACCCTCTCCCCTACCACCACCTAAAACAGTACGAACAGCTCATTCCCCGCTTCCCTTTCTCCCATTACAGGATAAACAGCCTGGAACAAGACAGAAAAGGCCAAGCCGGGTGGTGGAGTGTCCGATATTCCTTCCCTTTCCTCCCTCTTCCCGCCATGTTGGGAGGACTCTAGCATGAGCTGGAGGGGACCGAGTTAATCGTACGGAGATTCCGTAATATCCACATCCAACCAACTGAGTAAGAAACAAGGTTCTGTGGAGGGCAATACTCACTTGAACAGCTATGTCTGTTCTGCTACTTCTTTCCCTCCGAAAACAACAAATATCTCATTGCAGAAAGATGCAGACACAGAAATACTTAGAGACATATGTAAACACCCCAATATACTACCACTCACAGCACATGCACTGAGAAGGACCCGCACACATGTAGAGGCATACAGAGACATACACAGTCACACACAAACAGACGAAAACAGATAACACGCAGAGGCTAACACACGGAAGAACAAATGTATACACACAAATACACAGACACACAAACACATGAACAAACAGACACGCACGCAGACAGACACAAAGAAACACAGGCACTTGAGTCTATAAGCCAGACACAGATAGGTTTGTGATGAATAAGGGTAGCAGGGGTTGCAGAGAGACGTCAGGAGAATGATGTTGAGAAACCTCTTAGACATTATTGAATGACATTCAGACTCGATGTGCCGAATGGCCTAATTCTGCTCCTTTTTTAAATGCTCGTGTGGTGTTATGCTATCTGGTATTCTCTTCCTGGGACAGGAGCAGAGAATGAGTCAGTGGTAATGTTGGACACGTTTAGAGGGCTGTATAGTCTATGTCTATTCCTAATTATTCTGTCCATATGTTTCTAACAAGGTGACAATTTGATGTTAGGTTAACACAGTTTTAAAATAGCGGGTCCTGCAAAGGACGTTCCTTTCCCTTTAGTGCTGTGCTATCTGTGGTGCACTTTTCCTCAGAGAGCAGTAAAGACGCGATTATTGACGATATTCAAGGCTGAGCTCGAGTGATCTTTGCTGGACAGGAGAGTCAATGTTTATTGGGAACAGACCGGAGTCCGATGGTCAGATGCACTCGGATCAGCCATGAGCATTCTGAATGGTGCAGCCAAATGGCCAACTGCTGCTCCTATCCATGAAGTTAGTCTGCAGATGTAGCAATTGGTTGGAAATGATGTTGCTTCTGGGAAAGGGTATCGGGTTTAGTCGTAGCAATGTTTTACTGCATCTGGACAGCGAGACTGCAGATGCTGGAGGTCAGAGTCGAAACGTGTTGCACTGGAAATGCACAGCAGGTCAGGCAGCATCAGAGGAGCAGGAAATTCAATGTTTCGGGCATCAGCCCTTCATCAGGAACGTGCCCGAAACATGACTCTCCTCCTCCCTGTACACACGTTCCTGGGATATGAATAATTGTCAATTTAGGTATTGGAAGCGAAATCTTTTTTGAACCATACACGATTTTGAGAAAATCAGCTGGATACATATTTTCTCTTGTAAGAGTGTTTAAAACTACGGAATACATTTATACATTTTAAGAATAAACTGCATTGATTGTTATGAATGCATAGGCGGGTACTGTACCTTTTAAAGAGAGTGAAAGTTGGCAAGGACGTAACAAGCACAAAGTGTGCTGAAAAGTTTTTTAAAAAGTAACCTTTGGCTGAAACAAATAACTGAGCTGAGTATTATTGAATTTGAATTTTAATGATATAAAACCAATGAGACAATTTGATGTTTTGTGGTATAAAAGCGAGCATTTTGAACAGTTAGTCAGAGCAGCAAAGAGCACTAACAAATGCAGACTGCCTGCAGAATCGCTCTCTGAAACGTACCTGTTTCTATGAAATCAGTGCAGCAGAAAACCAAAGAAAAGACCCAGGAAAACCGACAGAGGTAGATTTACAGGAAAATCGACGTTCTCTTTCTTTCTTGGAGTTAAAGAATAAACTGTTATTGTTTTCTATAAATAGTGGGATTTGGTTGTTCTTTGTCACTCACACTTTTACCTCGACTATGAGGCGAGGTGATTTTTTTTCTGTGGGTCTGGTTTAAATTAGCAGAAGGGCTTCAAAGTTTGTGAGAAGATTTGTAGCTGGGGTGCTCGTTGTTATGGTTCTGTTCGCCGAGCTGGGAATTTGTGTTGCAGACGTTTCGTCCCCTGTCTCAGTGACATCCTCAGTGCTTCGGAGCCTCCTGTGAAGCGCTTCTGTGATGTTTCCTCCGGCATTTGCAGTAGTCTATCTCTGCCGCTTCCGGTTGTCAGTTCCAGCTGTCCACTGCAGTGGCTGGTATATTGGATCCAGGTCGATGTGCTTATTGATTGAATCTGTGGATGAGTGCCATGCCTCTAGGAATTCCCTGGCTGTTCTCTGTTTGGCTTGTCCTATAATAGTAGTGTTTTCCCAGTTGAACTCATGTTACTTGTCATCTGCCTGTGTGGCTACTAAGGTTAGCTGGTCTTCTCGTTTCGTGGCGAGTTGGTGTCCATGGATGCGGATTGTTAGCTGTCTTCCTGTTTGTCCTATGGAGTGTTTTGTGCAGTCCATGCATGGGAATTGCAAAATCACTATAAATGCTGGAGGAAATATCACCGAAGCGCTTCACAGGAGGCTCTCAAGCACTGAGGATGTCACCTAGACAGGGAACGAAACGTCTGCAACACAAATTCCCAGCTCGGCGAACACAACCACAACGAAGGGCTTCACGCTCTGTCGTAAAATTGATTTTAACGCAGATGTAATGAAGACATCAACCGATTTCTTATAATTATGCAGACACATGTAAACATGCCGTCAAATTATACAGCTGGGATTTTGTTTTTTTGTTGTTGCTAAGGAAAGGCTCAATGTACAACAGCAGTATTGATGCATTTGCATATAGGACCTTGTCATCCATTCCAGAGAATATTCAACGAAATCACACATGGTCCTTTTTGGTGTTCAGTTGGCATTATTGCATATTTTAGCACAGGGTGGGAGAAAAATATTACCTGCCTCAGAAGCAGCAGCCTAGTGCCCCCCCCCCTCCCCCCCCCCACTCTCATTTTGTTCCGCCTGACAAGAGAAAAAAAATCCTGCGTCATCTTTACCAATCGTGGAGGTTTCCTGAGGAAAGTTTCTTTGGCATCTCTCCACTATCTGACGCAAAGCGAATTGAACCAAATCCAACTGTTCCGGGGAGATATCCTATTACCAGCAGCTTGTGTGAGCGGAAGAACTTCAGAGGACAGAATAACATTTGGGACATTCTGTCATCTTTCCACTTGTTACGAGTTCAGCCATTATGAAACTCTGGCAAGTATTCATTTTTCTGTTTTGTCTTAAAATGTGTGCGTTTATGTGTGCATGCAGCTTCACGTTTGTGTGTTTGTGACATTTTTCGAGAAGATGAGCCAGGCTGACACTAATCTTATTGTCCTTATCACTAAACTGTGAAATTTGTTGCAACCAGAGGAGGAGTGTGACTGCAAAAGGAATCAGTGACCCTGTAACATTGGTTGGAACACGAATGAGAAATTCTGAAAGAGCTGTACAAGTGGGAATTCCCTTGCCCAGAAATTTGTGATGTCTCGATGTTTGCATTGAACAGAGAATTGATGAAGGAAAATGATGCATCCAGAAAAGTGCTTCTAAGACCATAACCAGATCAGCCACGAACTTAGTGCCTGGTACAGCAGTGGCAAAGTGGCTAATAACCCACTCCTGCTCCTCACTAAAATGTTCCAATCTTATATTTAGCCCCGCACAGGAGTAGATGGATGCCACTTGCTCCAAATTCCTGGTCCACAGTTACACAGGATATCATTCAGTCCCTCCAGACTGACACACACAGCTTGGTGTGGGTTGGAAAATGTTAGTTGGAAATCCACTCTGGGTTCGAAAGACCCCACTGGTCTCTTTACAGAGAGCCTCCTCTCTGCAACTTGTGTTTCATTTGTTGGTCATGTAGTGGACCCAGATTCACTGTGAATACAGCCCACAGACATCGCTCAGAGATGATACACAAAATACTTTGCTCTCTCTGACTGCAACATTCAGGAAAATTACAACCATTAACTTTCCAGTTACAGGATATGAGCTCATAAGGAACAGGATGAGGTAATTCGGCCAGTCAATCCTGCTGTGCCATTGTATACCATCATAGCTGATCCACTGTCGGCATCAACTCCATTCAATTCCCAATTCTTCACACCGTTCAACTCAATGATCGTGGGTAAAAAAATCTACCTCCTCTGTAAATACTTTCAGTGATCTAGCTCCCTGGACTCTCTAGTTCAGATAGTTCCTGACATTCATTCCCCTCTGTGTGAAGAAAACACTCCCCACACAGACACAATAACCTATTGATATGTTCAAAAGAGGTGAACACAGGAGCCCAGCTAAGAGTGACAGACCCTGACATCAAGGCAGGAGTTGGTTCAGGATGGTATCAAGGAACGCTGACTAAATTAAATTTAGTGGGCATCAGCCACAATATCTCTTCTGGTTGGGGTCATCCATAGCACAACGGAAGATATGTTTGGTTTGTGGACATCAATCCTTTCAGTCCCAGGACATCACTTCGGGAGATCCTTAGGGGAGCTTCCTTAGCACAAACAGCTCCAGCTGCTGCATCAATCCTTTCCTACACCATAAGACCAGAAGTTGTGATGGTCACTGAAGATCAGGCAATTTTCAGAACACTTTGTCCACTGGCAGCTTCATAACCAATCTGTGTCCATATGCAGCAAGACCCAGACAATATGCAGGCTTGTGCTGTGAAAGTGTCGGTAACATTCATATAACAACACGGTCAGACACTGCACATTTCCACAGTAAAAAGAGGAGCTCATTCAGCATCTCAAGGTGGTTGCACATGGGCAAGTGGGAGTCATTCAGTTCATCAAAACGAATGAACAAGAAGAGGGACAAACCATTTAACCCTTCTGCCTGTTCCACAGGAATGAAGCAGTCTGGTCAGTGCATCTAACTGCTAAACAGGAACGTGCAAAGTCCAATCAGATAATTAAACGTGTTCCATGTGACCAGGGCGAGAACACTCATCTCCTCCAGGGCTTATTCAGGAATAGGAGGGTGTAATTGATGATTCAACGTGACAAAGCAATGGAGCAGAGACTGCACTGAGAGACGGCTCCATGATATTCCTCATGGCTCCATTGTATGTGGAACGTGTGCTATTTTAACATGGTATCCTGGTAGTGAGGAGAGAAGCCAAATATTTTGTGCAATGTCTCAAGGAGGCATATTCTACCATCCGAGAAGACAGACCCATGTTCTCCATCAAGGACAGAAGCTGTTGGGAATAGTTAAATGTTTTAGAGTGAAGGTATTGAGGCTGCTGTCGGGATTGTGGATAACATGCCATTCAGTGCAGAATCACACACCAAATGCACCGAATTAATGTGGGGGGAGACTGTATGCAAAGCCTGAACCTGTCTCTGTGAATCGACATGGAGAGTAGGGCTGAAGTAGGGGAAACGTTCTCAGAGGCATTTAAACTGTCGAGAATTATATTCCGAGTAAAAAAAAAACAAACTATGGAATTTATCACGTTCGTAGTGTCTGTTTAGAACATAATGAGTGATTGTCCATTCCCTCAACTTTCAATGCAATCACCTCTTATTCTCTCACAGCGCTCCAGATTAATCTTCACTCACTCCTCATGGTACCATGATCCCAGTGATTAGTCGATTGATACTATTTCACACTCTCTCTGTGACGTGGAGATCATTCCTTATAATGGAGAGAAAATCTGCCCACAATACCCTAAACACTGCCTCAACAACACTCTCAGAGATGATCACAATAATTGAATTCCCTCACTTTTCCGTCTGTTTCTTTCCTGTGGTGTGAAAAAGCCATTCCTTCTCTATGCCCTGAGACTGGCGTGATATTTACAAGTTCCTTACGTCTGTACATCAACATCAATAAAGCCAACACCAAACATGGAGTTGAACATCGCTCTTGTGAAGAACTTCAAAGATATAGAATACACCTAAAACAAGGAATGGTCACTTACCTGAATGGAAATGAGCTGTCGGAATATGGTAAACAGGTAGAGGAAGGAGCTATCTTTCCATTGTTCTTCCCTCACGGGATGTGTGCAGCCCTGGTCAGGCCAGCATGTTATACCGATGTAAAACTGAGTGGCTGGTTCAGCTGTTCCACATGACAGTAAAGAGTAAACTACATGGCTGTGGGATTGCAGTCACACGGAGACCTGACCAGGCAAGGATGACCCATTGCCTTCTCAAAAGAACATGAGACAAGCAGATGGGCATTTTCTCACAAATGATAATGGGATCAGTTTAATTATGTCAACTTCTTTCATGAGATATCAATGGATTATTATTCGATGGCAGTAGGTTAAGAGTCTATGACTTGAGTACTATACACTGTCTTACATCTGACTGATTCTGTGCAGAGAACAAGTTAAACATCGCAAGTGCAATTATTTTGTAATTGGCACGTGGTGTGAAGAGACTTGAAGAAACAGGTGTATCAGATTTAACAAAAGCACAAACGATGGTTCATTCAGGAATTGCACTGAGGCTGAATGCGATATCATAATGGTGGCATTAGACAGGATTGGTGGGTGGGGAGGATATGATAATGTAAATTTGTGCAGGACAGAAAGGATTATGAAGTTTGAGAACGTCTGGTTCCTTCTGGCATATCAGTGAGTAATTTGTAAATAGTAATTTGCTTTATATATTATATAAGGAAAGGAATTTTTGATTGGAACCGAAGACATTGATTTCCCTTTTCTAAAATTTACATATCATGAGCAGAAATTCAGTTTAACCCAGTTTAACAGTCAAAGAGAATGACTTACTAGGAATACCAACTATAGTGAGGATGGGATAGTAACCACCTTGAATAATCCAAAGGATTTCCTGGATCCGCCATGCTAATGATATCCAAGGCTGAGAAAGAAAGTAAAGACCCAAGGATAAACTCCTGTCCATTGTTGGAACGTTCAAGTATAATGTTCACAGATTCTGAAAACATGGATTATAACAGGCAAAGTGCATGGATATGTGAACAAATACAATTCAGATTGGTATTCGACGATCAGAAGGGGCAAATGAGGGTCATGCTGTTGATGTTATTGATGTCAATGAACTATGATGAAGTATCATTTATTGGACTTCAATTACAGTGTGATTATGACATTGGGGAGGAGACAGAGGAATTGGAGGAAATGGCTGCTGTGACTGGAGGGAGAGATAATGATATTGCCAGTCAACAGAATTGGAACAGGCCTCTTTATAAATCATAACGTCAGAATAATGTCGCATCTATAATGAGGGATGAGGACAACCAGCATTAACGATAAGACCAGAAGACATAGGTGCAGAAGTCTGCTCCGCCATTTGATCATAGCTGTTAAGCTTCTCAACATCACTCTCCCGCTTTCTCCAAATAACATTGATCCGTTGAGGAGAATCGGTGGAGCACCTTTCTGCAAGCTCTCTTCCTCTTCAATGCTATCTGACACTCTTCATGTCTTTGCACTGTCTGAACTCAGGCTGTGGGTGGCACGGTAGCTTAGTGGTTAGTACAGTGCCAGGGACCCAGGTTGATTCTCACTTCGTTTGACTGCCAGTTTGGGGTTTGCACATCCTCCCCATATCTGCATGGGTTCCCTGCCGGTGTTCTGGTTTCCTCCTGCAGTCCAAACATACGCAGATTAGGTGAAATGGATATGCTGAATTGCCCATAAATTACGTTATCAGTCTACTTGGGTTACTCTTCAGAGGGTTGGTGTGAACTTATTTTGCCAAAAGGCGTGTTTCCACATTCTGGTGATTTTAATACTAAAAATTATCCAACGTGCCCTCAGTTCCTTCATCTAGATTGTTAACTGTATAATGTGAAATTTGGTGCTCCCAACACTGAGCCTTGTGGAACAATGCTTGTCACTGACTGCCATCGTGAGAAGGCACATTCTACCCTTACTCTCTGCTAGCTTTTATCGATGCTAGCACGTTGCCTCTGACACCATGGGTCCCCTTTCTCAATAGCCTCCAGTGTAGCAATTTGTCAAATGACATCTTGAGGTGTAGGTAGATATTATCCATTTGTTCTCCTAATCTGCTCAGTACTTCCTCAAAATATTCTAGCAGGTTTGTCAGGCATGCCCGCCCCTTGATGAAACCATGCTAACTCTGCCCTATTTTACCATCTACATCCAAGTATTCAGAAATCGCATTCTTCATGATGGATTTCAGGATCTTACCCACAACTGAAGTTAGGTTAATCAGTCTGTAATTTTCTATCTTCTGCCTTAATCCCTTGTTAAATGGGGTGTCACGCTAGCGATTTTCCAGTCCACTTTGCCCTTTCCTGATTATAGTCATTCCTGAAAGATCACAACTAACGTTTGGTCTACACCATAAGCTATCTCCCTTACAAGGCTTGGGTGTAGTCCATCTGGTCCAGATAATTTATCTGCATTCTGGCCATTTAGTATTTTAACCCGTTCTCTTTGGTGATGACCACCATACTCCGTTCTTACGCTCACCCTGTTGAATTTTTGGGAAATTAATCATGTCTTCCACTGTGAAGACTGACACAAAGTTCCTCAGCCATTCCTTTGTTCCCCGCCACTACCTCTCTGGCATCACTTCCATTATCTACTTTTTTCTCTCTTTTGCACTTTATGTATCTAAGTGGCTAGCTTACCCACTTATTTAATTTTCTCCCTCCTTATAAATTTTTGTTGCCCTCTCTTGGTCTTTGTAAGCTTCCCAATACTTTGGTTTCACACTGTCCTTCACCACATTATATATTTCTCTCTTTTGCTTTGATGCTATCCCTGACTTCCCTCGACAGCCATGGTTGCCTCATCCTCCCTGTACTGTGCCTCTTTCTCGTAGGTGTACGAAGGACTGAATGGCCTCCGTCTGTGCTCTATTAATTCTGTGGTTCTCCGACCCACAATAAAAATGTTAGGTGCCTGTAGAGACAAGCTGGTTCAGTGAAGGACACAGGGCACAATCATCCACTATCTCTTGCTGTTATCTGGTATACAGCGACTTCGAAATATCTGTTCAAATAAAATAGATTGAAATTCGAACACTCAGGAGGACGTTCACCAGAAGATATTGCAATCAGGATTTAATAAACAGTTGCCACACACAAAATGTGGATTTGCCTGATAGCTACTCCTCCCAATTAACACTCCCTAGCTCCTGCCTGATACTGACGTAAGTTGCCTTACTCCAATTCCATAGCTTCTCAAAAGTTCCTGACTTATCCATGTTGTTAAGCTATCTTAAAACTGAAGGAGTTTCCAAAATGATTCCACAATGCTGTCCCCCTGAAATGTCAGTCACCTGTCCAGGCTCATTAGCCAATACGAGGTCCAGTATGACCCTTCCTGTAGTGGACTATCCACATATCGTGTCAAGTAAACAAAACAAATTCTGCCCCGTCTAATCCACTTGCTGTAAGGGAGTCCCAGTCAATGTTGGGGATGTTGAAGTCACTCACTATGACAACTCTTTTTATTTAACCTTTCCATAACTGGCCCATGCATTTGTTCTCAAAGTCTCGATTGCTGTTGAAAGGACTATAGTATACTCCGAACACAGTAATTGCATCAATCTTATTTTTGTGCTGACTCATATTGCCTCAGTGAATGAGTCCTCGAGTACGACATCTCTGAGTGCAAGTGCAACATTATCCCTGATTAGTAATACAGCTCCTCCACCTCTTTTACCTTCCTCTGTATCTCGTCTAACACAACAAAACCCTGGAATGGTGAACGCCTAGTCCTGACCTTCTCCAAACTAAGCGTCTGTAATGGCTGCAATATCATGGTCCCATGCATTGAATCAGGATGTAAGCTCATCTGCCTTACCCATAACAATCATTGCTTTCTCATAAACACACTTCAGGCCAATGCCATCAGATCCTGAGTCGATAGGATATACACAAGAAGGGCGGGATGGACCTTAATTGGCAACAATTTCCGATATGTGGATCATTGGGATTTGCAGGTCGATCGGATGTACGCAAGAAGGACTGGATGGACCTGAACTGGCAGCAATCTCCTGGCTGGCAGGTTTGCTGTTGTCACTCAGGAGGGTTTAAACTAGTTTGGCCGTTGGGGGGAGGGGGGCACATTGGGAACCAGAGCAGTAGGTCCACAAGTACACGACTGAGTTGGCGACTAATCCCAGTACAGCAAAGACCAACAACAAACAGACAGAGGTTACTGAACACAATAGGCCTGACAGTTTAAAGTGCGCTGATTATAATGTGAGGAGTATGACAGGCAAGATGGATGAACTTGGAGCTTGGGTGAGTATATATAACTGCTATGTTAATATTATAGAGATTTGTTTGAGAGAGGAACTCGGGAATCCCAATGATACACATATCGGAAGTGCTGCCTCCTCTACCAGTTCTTTGTCCATGAATTTAACTCTACTACCATCCTATTCCTAACCTGATTGGCACATGGAATAATCTTATCACACCAAAATTTAAATATCATTTCAGCACAACTCCGGCAAGACTTTTTTCTTTAAAATAGACAGACTTGACAATAAATACTTAAGTGTGAGTTTATTAACTGGGAAAGAGTCGACCTCTGAATCACTAAAAGCTTTGTCAGGAGACAGGAAATAGCCAGAATTTGAAAAGATACATCATTTATAACACATGTACAAACTTCAAATGCATAAATATCAAATTGAAGAGATAAATCAACCATGGCTAATGAGGCTGGTACAATTGCAACATTTAAAATGCATCTGGATGGGTATATGATTAAAAAGGGTTTAGAGGGATATGGGCTGGATCCTGGCAAATGGGACGATATGAGATTGGAATATCTGGTTCGGCATGGACGAGATGGACCGAAGGGTCTATTTCCGTGCTGTACATCTCTAAGAATCTACTCTGCGGCCTCATTGTTAATAGTGGCCTCGAAAACCCGATTAATGACCGATGTCAGGCTAACTGCCTTATGATTTCTTGTCTTTTTCCTCCCATCCTTCCTTGCACAGAGATTTTACATTCCGATTTTCCAGTTCTCTGTGACGCTCCCTGAGGACATTTATTTCTGAAATCCACCACCACTGTCTCCACAATCTTCTCCTCTATTTCCTTCAGAGCTTTGGGTTGTTAGCCTTCCAGTCTGTGTGATTTATCCATCTTCAAACATTGCAGCTTCCACAGCACATTCTCATCAGCACCAATCACTCCACTCATCTCTCGCCCTTGACTGTCAACCATTGTGAGGACTGTTTCAAAGCACTTATTCATTTCATTCTCCAATTCTTTTCTTCTCCCTTTCTCTGTGGCTGGCCTCGTTTTCAAGTTGCCCAATGTTCACTCTTGCATCTCTTCCTGTTATAAATCTTACCTAAA
This sequence comes from Chiloscyllium plagiosum, assembly GCF_037043375.1. Taxonomy (NCBI): domain Eukaryota; kingdom Metazoa; phylum Chordata; class Chondrichthyes; order Orectolobiformes; family Hemiscylliidae; genus Chiloscyllium; species Chiloscyllium plagiosum. The sequence goes on from NW_028270177.1 coordinate 75,126,968, forward strand.
CTCTTGCAGTCTCCTTTCCTATGGGGAGCTAGCTTATACGTTCCATATTCTACACGTTATTGTTTATTTTGAATTATCCTCTGCTGCTATAGAAAGGCTGCCCAGTCTTATCGAGAGTGAGGGAGAGCATTCCAGGGAATTGACTCCAGAAGGCAACATGTAACTACGCTAATCCTGTTAGCCATCATTGGGTGGCATGATGACACAGCTCTGCTGCCTCACAGTGCCAGGGACTCGGGTTCAATTCCAATCTCTGGAGCCTATCTGTATGGCGTTTGTACAATCTCCTCATGTTTGCATTAGGAGCATTAACACCTTGCGTCTCTCCACTGTCTATCTCCGTGTTTATGCCATCGGCAGTATTTCTGCTTCAGGTCGATAAAGAAATGCGGCAAATGCAACCGATTTTCGTAAAAGCGACCCTGGTGTTCAGGCTTCCCTGGGCGTTCAGGAGCCTTGCATGGCCACTTGTGTGAGTGTAGCGTCACTGGTTCCCAAGCTATCCCTCTCAGTCCCTCAGTCCATCCATTACTGCATGCAGCCTTTCCTCGAACCACTCCTGAAACTCCTCAGAACTCATCGCCTGGCATTGGATGCTCCCTAAGCAGGACTGTGTACCCAAAGACACTGGGCACTTTGCGACCCACTAGGGATGCTGGGTAAAGACCCTGCCATTGAAAGGAACAGAATAACTACAATTCAGTTGAATAGCAAAGCAGAGTAAACGAGCTGAATGGCATCCAATGGCGTGGTCTTCATCCAAACCGTGCTTGGATCAGAGTACTAGGGGAGCGCACATCCAGGGCTGTAGACAGGGCTTTAAAGTAAATAGGGCGAGGGAAGGCAAGGTCAGATATTGAGAGAATTAGAAAACCCTAGTTAAAGGAGGAGGCAAGAGTGCTGAATTGAGGAGAACTTATTAAAATCTCTAACACAGACATAAATATGACAGAGTGTATGGAAAGTGTTAGCAATCAAACTTCAAGCACACTGGACAAACGAATGACAATGTGAAGAGGAACGGTTAATACAGGGCAGGAGGCGTTATATCTGAATGTAAGCACTGGAAGGAATAGGGTAAATGAGCTTGTGGTGCAGATCAGAATTGGCAGGTATGATGTAGCGGGTATCACGGAGACAAGGCTGCAAGGGAATCAGGTTTGGGAGCTGGATATTCAAGGATATACATCTAATTGAAAAGATAGGCGGGTTGGCGGAGGAGGTGAGGTTGCGTTATTGGTAAGAAATAAAACTAAATCAGTAGTGAGAAATTAAGTAGGGTCATATGATGGGGAATCTGTGTGGGTAGAATTGAGGTATCGAAAAGGTGAAAAAAAAACATAATTGGAGTCTTGTACAGGCCTCCAAACAGTAGTCAGGAGCGGAGGCACAAGATACACCAGAAGAGGGCAAAGATGTGTAGTAAAGGCAAAGTTTGAGTGATCATGGGGATGTTAAAAAGAAAGGTTGTTGAGAGTGAGGACGGGCTCAGCCAGTTGGAGGATGGTGGTGGTGTTTGTGTGCAGTTCAGACCTTTGTTCCAGGAGGAAGCGGAGAGTCCTGAGACCATCCTAATGGGGGTGGGGGTTGGGAGGGTGTTGGTGGATGTGTAATGGGATGGTACGTCCATGGGAACGAGGAGGTGGATGGAACCTGCAAAATGGAAATTCTAATTTGGTGTAAAGTGTCAGATGAATCACGAATGTACATGGGCAGGGACTGGACCAGGAGGGATTACTGAGTCAAAGTAGGAAGAGATGAGTTGTTTATAGCAGGTGCAGACTGAAGCAATGTGTCTGCCTGGGCCACCCTGTTTGTGGATGTCTGTAGGAGATGGAAATTAGAGGGCCATCAGCTTGCTGCCATTGGCTGGTGTTTGGGAGGGCAGTGTTGGGGGGGAGGAGGGGATCACCAGGAGAAATTAGATCAGTTATTGCAGTTGATACAATGGTCATGGTCTAAGAAAAGACTTGTTATATGTTTTTTCTATCACTTGATTCTGGTTCAGATTATGCAGCTATTCTGAATTTCTGTATCTCCATCAAGTGCAGACGACATGTATTTTCTCGCCTAGTGTCGCGTCTCAACATTTCTTAAACTTTGTTTTTACAGTATGTGCAACAATGGGCGTTTGTTCTAATCATTTGCTTCCAATTCGAGGAAAACGTGAGAATATGATTTAAACTCCGGCAGTGTGACTATTACGTGCAATTTAATTGAATCTTTATCCTCATCACACTTACTCTTACAAACAAACAATGAATGAATCCATAAATTCTGCAGATTTTTTTCAGCTCTGGCGATTGTTGGGAATGTTATAAAGGACATACTTCAGTGTCACGGAAAATACAAATGTTCCAGTGCAAGATGCCAAATCCTGGCCCATCCTAAGTTATTCACAAGCTTTATAAATAAAATATGCAGAGGTGGCAGAACGTACGTAAAAAGAGAGTTCAGCTCTGTGTTCAAAATGCCATTTCAGGCTCCCTCATAAAAGACCTTAACTGCATCATTCTGTAAATTCCTCAAAATAAGAACAGCAAGAGAATGTCCCACTATTTCCATCGCTGTGAGCATCATGTGGTGGGGAACACAATCTCCAAGGTTACACAGCATCCTAGCTTGAATCAATATCATTGTCCCTTCACTGTCACTTATTCAGGATCCTGTGGATCTCTTTGAAAGATATCAGTTAGTGTCGCTGCACCATGAGGAGTACTGGCGTTCACCAGCATATTCTGAATGGAAATTAGACATAGGCAATAAATGCTGGTCTTGCTAACGGAATTCACCTTACAAGAACAACTGACAGGAATCTGCTCTATTAAAGGCATCCCTTCTAACCTATCTGATTTCTAACGCCGTTTTAGTGAGGCTTTTATTTTGACGTAAGCATCTGATCTTTCCGTAACTCCATGAAACTTCCACAAGTGCTTTCGCAGTGCTGATTAAAAATCACATTTGCAAGTTGTGCTCATCATTCTGAAAGGGAGAGACTTTGCGCGCTTGAGAATGTGTTCATTATTTGTCAGTATCTAAAGGCAATAGCAACGTAGAAACTAAGATCAGGAGTAAGTGATTGGACAACTTGAACCAAGTCTGCCATGTGATAAGATCATGTATGATCTGATTGTGGCCAGAAACACACATTCCTGCTATGCCTTATAACTTTAATTTATAATGCATAGCCGATAAACAGTCTGACTGTGTCTTAAGAATATTCAAAGTCTCACCTTCCATCACTCTCTGGGAGGGAAGTTCCCACAGACGCAGAACCCTTTGAGATGGTTAAAACAATCACCAACTCCTTCACTGGGATATTCTCCAGTTTCCAGGAGTCCATCCATTTGTGGAAATCTCTCGCACAAATTGAAAAATTGTTTCAGCATTTAACTTGAATAGACTACTCAGAATATTATTGGTTTAAATGGGATCATGCGTCATTTGCCTAAACTCCAACTGATCCAAGGCCAATCTGACAATGTTTCCTCCAGAGATAAATGCTCCTTACAGGAATCAGTTGAGTGAATCTTCTCTGGACTGCTTTTCATGTCATTGGGCCCTCAGCTCTCCTGAAGTAGTCTCACCGTACCCTGCAAAACTGTAGGAAATCTTCCCTCCTCCTGAATGTGTTCTCTTTCAAAATGTTTGCAAATTTATATTGCCTCCTTATGATGTGCACGCAACGTGTTTTTTTTTTTTTTGCGATCCAGGTGCCTGATTCCTCTGTGCCTCATATTTGCAATCTCTCCATTGGATTAATGCACTGTTTTTCCATTCAAACCACCAATCTATTCAAACACAGACACTTTTTTCCTGCTAAGCCCCATATACCAATATATCATTCACTTGACCCACTTCTCTATAATATTATGAAGTGGCGGTCAACATCCATCTGATAACTAAAAGTAATGCACCCAGCGAAGATCTCCTCGCCTTATAATGTGGTCAGGGAGTGTGACAAGTGATGTAACCCACCTGCTTTTTGACACCCAGTTTGTTATAAAGGAGTGGTTCAATAAAATGGAATCCTTTCACGCATTCTGTAATTAACAATTACTATTTGCCTGTCTCGGGGTGACGCTGTGGCTCAGGGTCTAGCACTGCTGCCTCTCAACGCGAAAGTCCCAGGTTCGATTCCAGCCTCTATGTGGAGTTATCACATTCTACTCGTGTCTGCGTGAGCTTCAAACCCGTGCTCCTGTTTCCTCTCACAATCCAAAAATGTGCGGGTTACTTGAATTGGGCAAGCTAAATTGCCCATAGTGTTCACGGATGTGTAAGTTAGGTGCATTAGTCAGGGGTAAATATAGTTAATAAGGTAGAGAATGCATCTGAGTGGTTTACTCTTTGGGGGGGCGGCGGGGGGGGGGGGGGGGGTCAGTGTGGTCCTTGTTCGTCTGAAGGGCCTGTTTCCCTACTCTAGGTATTCTAACTTTAACAGTGAACAAACTACTGACAAACTGAACAATCTCTCTGTAACTAATTATTTATTCTGGAATAAAACAAGATTTTCCTGATATGCGGTTTCACTAATGCAGATTCTACTCATAAATCCATTATTAGCAAGGACAAAATTAAACTTAGATTCTCAAAGTTCATCCAGAATGGACTCTTTTGAAATTTGTGTATCTTATTCCCTCGTCTTTCTCCGTCTGAAATGCCTTCTCAGTTGTTTTCTGGTTTCAAGAATATTTGCTTAGCGTGTTGTACACCTTTATTGATGGATAGAGCTTTTTAGGCAGAGCATGGAGATATTTTTGTGAGACCACAATATTTATTTCGCAGATGACACTTTCCTGTCATCATTTTTTTCAGATAGCAGTGGACTCTCCCCCTCTGTCCAATTGCCTCTCTGTTATATAAACCTCCTTGACACAAGAAATTCTTATTATATGATTGGTTTCATATTGTGAGCACTAAAATGGATCCTTAATCTCCAAGTGTCGTTTTAAGTTAATTGGCAACATTTGAACTGTTGCCTGGGTAAAAATGCTGCTTGTGCCTGATAACTGAACGGGATTGATCCATTCTGTCAATTTGGGCACCTGCAAACTGCTTACTCATAGACATTCGTTCTTCTGTTTAATCACCGAAAAGCACATTACCTTTTCAAAGGTCATCATGGTAGTGCCCAAAATGTTGCAAGTTCGCCGTTTTTACGCACCAATAGACTGATATGCACACTGATACCCCCACCTCTATAATAATACTCCGATCAAAGAATCCTGATTACGATTTAAAAACAAAATCTTATTTCAAAACCAGGCAGCTATTGATTCTTCTCCATATTCCTGTCTTCTTTTCTTATTCTTGGGGATTCTACTTCCCAGGTCTTTGGCTGATAAAGGTCCCTGGCAGAGAGAAATTCTTTCTGCTGCCAGGCTGGACTTGTTGGCGGCTTACTGCTCTTTGCCGCTCTGGCCAACTGTTCAAAATGTTTGATATTTATATCCCAAAAGATTGTATTGTTTCATTGGTTTTAATATTGTCAAAACACTAAATACAAACTTGAATAGCATTTGGCATCTTGGCACATTATTTAAACTGATTGGCTGAATTTGAATTTGAATTTGTCTCATAGCAACCCAGATACTGCTAGCTGCTTGACCAACTATTGCATTTTTAATTTTTTCAGTACTCTGGCAAGCCTTTCATCTCTCTTGAAGGTATAGTACACTTAGAAATTCATAACACTGTCCACCCTATCTAACCCTCTGATTATCTTTTCTAGATAAATTCAGACAGCTCTCAACCTTCTTCTCTCGAATGAAAACAGCGGCAACTACCTCAGACTTTCCCTATAAGACCTTTCCTCCAAATCAGGCAACATTCTCGTAAATCTCTTTTGAACCCTTTCCAAACGCTCCACGTCCTTCCTGTAATGTAGCAAGCAGAAATATACAGTATTCCAAGTGCGGTATGATCGCGTGGCTCCAAAATTCTATCCCTCTTCCAATAAAAGCTAACATACTGTACGCCTTCTTAACAAGCCTATTAACCAGATTGGCAACTCTCTGTGACCTACGTACATTGACACCGAGATCTCTCTGCTCATGGACACTGCCAAGAATCTTACCATTGGTCCAGTGCTCTTTATTCCTTTTGCTCCTTCCAAAATTAATCACCTCGCACATTAAACTCAAATTACCACCTCTCAGCCCAGCTCTGCAGCTTATCTGTGTCCCTCTGTAACCTGCAACATCCTTCACTATCCACATTTCACCAACCTAAGTATCATCATTAAATGTACTTACACATCATTTTATGCCCTCATCTAGGTAATTAATAAAAATGACAAACAGCAGTAATCCCAACAAGATACCTTGTAGGAACTACAGTTTTTAGTATAGTCTGTGAAAACAGAAAGCATTGCTTTTGTGCCTTTGCCATTTTTGAGTTTCTCATCGTTACCTTGTCAGTTTCATCACTTAGTATCACTCTGCGATTCTTTTTATGTACTAGTGATTTTTTATGCTGCTTCAGTGGTTTCTTCTAGCCTCCTTCACGGCCGGACATCTTACCCACTCTCTGTCTCTATTTATGTTTCCGTTCATTTCCTGTCATAGATTCTTTTAATGTTGTGTGTTAACCCTTTGCTGATTTTTTTGTTTGTTTCATTAATTCACAGGAAGTGGGCATTGATGCGTAGGCCAGCATTTATTGTCCATCCTTGATTTCCCAGAGGGCAGTTAGGAGCTATCTACATTGCTGTGGGTCTGGAGTCACATATCGGTCAGATCAGGTAAGGATGGCAGTTTCCTTCCCCATAGGACATTAGTGAAACAGGTGAGCTTCTCCTGACAATCTGTTCATGTTCACCATCAGTTTGTTAATCCCAAATGTGAATTCAAACTACACCATCTGCCATGGCAGGATTCGAATCCAGCTGCCCAGAACATTATCTGGGTCTCTCGATGAACAGTTCAGCTATAATGCACTAGGCCACTGCCTTACCCAATCCCGCGGAGTGTGACTAACTTGTGCAGTATGATTTGACCTAGTTTTTGCCCTTATGCTGTCAATGACTTCCTTATCGAGACATGGATAACGTTTCTCTGTCATGCAATTCCTCTTCTCTCACAAATATACTTTAATTGAGAGGTATTTAGTATCTCATTAAGTATTTGCCAACTTGCTTCATCTGTCCTGCCTTTGACTGATCCCCACCCCCACCCCCCAGTAACACTTTCCTTAGGCCACTGTAAGTATCATTACCCAACACTAAGGCTCTCGTATGTGACTCTGTTCTCACTCTTTCTATCTGAATTTGAAACGACAGTATGTTGTGGTCATTCTTTCCAAGAGGATCCTTAACTGCAAGATCGTTTTTCATTCCTTCCTTATATCAAATCTAAAGTACCCTGCTCTCTGGGTGGCTCCATGACATGTGTTCTCATAAACATTCCTTCATATACTCTACGATTTGTACTTGGAGCCTACCCTTTACCTAGGTGATTAATTGATTAATTGATTCAATATGCACGTTCATCCCACCGTTGTTACCTTGTCACGAACTTCATTATTTCCGACCTTAGAAGTACTTTGGGGAGACGGTGGCTGAAGATTAATCTTCCAAAGAGGTTTCTTCAGTTGCTTTTTGTTTGCACCTGGACTGATATTAATTTTGTTCCCTCGTGCCAATATCATTTCTTAATATAGCCTTGATATCATCCTTAACCAATACACCAATTCCACCTCCTTTACCTTCATGCCTATCCTCTCGGAATACCAAGTACCCATGGACAGTTCACTGTCCAGTCCTGATCTGCCTGTAACCATGTTTCAATCATCCTTACCAGGTCATACCCATTTATCTCTGTATCTACTGCCAGCTCATCAATTTTATTCCAAATGCTGTGTGCTTTTAGGCCAAAGGATTTTAAATAACTGCTTTGATTTGTTTTTCCACTTTAATGTTTTCTTGAGTACGAGATTCCTGATCTCACACACCTCATTCCTTCACGTCCCCCATACATTCCATCTTCATTTGTTAATCTCTGATAAACCTCTCTGTCATTTATTCCAACCTCCAACTCACATTTCGGACTGACTTGATTCCTTCTCGCAACATGGTCATGAGGCTGGCCATGCCTGATCTCCTACTTACCCCTATCTTCTGCTCAGTTCCTGGCCTGCTGCTTTGTTTCCCAGCCTCCTGGTTTATTAGTTTAACTCCACCCAATTTGCACGAGAAAACCTCCCCACCAGGATGATGGTGCTCGTCCAGTTAAGATGCAATCTGTCCATTACTTAAAACTCCCACCTGTCCTGGAAGAGGGCCCAATGATCCAGAAATCTGAAACCCTCGCCCCTGAGCTAGCTCTTTTACCATATGTTAATCGTTACCTAATCCTTACCCCTTTTACACGAGGCACTGGGTGTAATTCAGACATTAAAGAGAATTAGACAATAGACAATAGACAACAGACAATAGACAATAGACAATAGGTGCAGGAGTAGGCCACTCAGCCCTTCGAGCCTGCACCGCCATTCAATATAATCATGGCTGATCATTCCTAATCAGTATCCTGTTCCTGCCTTATCTCCATAACCCTTGATTCCACTATCTTTGAGAGCTCTATCCAACTCTTTCTTAAATGAATCCAGAGAGTGGGCCTCCACTGCCCTCTGGGGCAGAGCATTCCACACAGCCACCAGTCTCTGGGTGAAGAAGTTTCTCCTGAGCTCTCTCCTAAATGGTCTACCCCGTATTTTTAAGCTGTGTCCTCTGGTTCGGCACTCACCCATCAGTGGAAATATGTTTCCTACTGCCAGAGTGTCCAATCCTTTCATAATCTTATACGTCTCAATCAGATCCCCTCTCAATCTTCGAAACTCAAGGGTATGCAAGCCCAGTCGCTTCAGTCTTTCAGTGTAAGGTAACCCTGCCATTCCAGGAATTGACCTCGTGAACCTACGCTGCACTCCCTCAATAGCTAGAATGTCTTTTCTCAAATTTGGAGACCAGAAGTGCACGCAGTACTCCAGGTGTGGTCTCACCAGGGCCATGTACAGCTGCAGAAGCACCCCTTTGCTTCTATACTCAATTCCTCTTGTTATGAAGGCCAGCATGCTATTAGCCTTCTTCACTACCTGCTGTACCTGCATGCTTGCCTTCATTAACTGATGTACAAGAACACCCAGATCCAACTGTACTGCCCCTTTACTTAAATTGATTCCATTGAGGTAGTAGTCTGACTTCCTGTTCTTGCTACCAAAGTGGATAACCATACATTTATCCACATTAAACTGCATCTGCCATGCATCTGCCCACTCACCTTACTTGTCCAGGTCACCCTGTAACCTCCTAACATCCTCATCACATTTCACCCTGCCACCCAGCTTTGTATCATCAGCAAATTTGCTAATGTTATTGTTGATACGATCTTCTATATTATTAACATATATTGTAAAAAGCTGCGGTCCCAGCACGGATCCCTGCGGTACCCCACTGGTCACTGCCTGCCATTCCGAAATGGAGCCATTTATCACTACCCTTTGTTTCCTATTAGCCAACCAATTTTCAATCCAATCTAGTACTTTGCCCCCAATACCATGCGCCCTAATTTTACTCACTAACCTCCTGTGTGGGACTTTATCAAAAGCTTTCTGAAAGTCCAGGTACACTACATCTACTGGATTTCCCTCGACCAACTTCATAGTTACATCCTCAAAAAATTCAAGAAGATTAGTCAAGCATGATTTCCCCTTTATAAATCCATGCCGACTCTGTCCTATCCTGTTACTACTATCCAGATGTGCAGTAATTTCATCCTTTATAAGAGACTCCAGCATCTTTCCCACCACTGAGGTCAGAATAACTGGTCTATAATTTCCTGCTTTCTCTCGCCCACCTTTCTTAAAAAGTGGTATAACATTAGCCACCCTCCAATCCTCAGGATCCGACCCCGAATCTATTGAACTCTGGAAAATAATCACCAACGCATCCACGATTTCCCGAGCCACCTCCTTCAGTACCATGGCATGCAGACCATCAGGCCCCGGAGGCTTATCAACCTTCAGACCTAACAGTCTCTCCAACACTAAATCCTGGCAAATATAAATTCCCTTAAGTTCAGGTCCTTTGTGTTCTCTGTCTCTCCCTCTCTCTCTCCCTCTCCCTCTCTCCCTCTCTCTCTTACAAACACACATACACACACACACCCTTCATTACTTTGAAGAAGAATACCTGTAACCTTATAAATAATCAGAATGATAAGTGGAATGAAGAAATTAGTTAAAGGTAGGATGCGAGAAATTAGTGTCATGAAATAATTCCTTAGTGATCAGAACATACGAAGATGTGAACTAATTGCAGTGATCAAAATTATGAAAAGAAAAACAGGGTAAAATAACGATATTCCGTTTCTGTTAGCTGGCGTTACAGCATCCAGATCGTCGGCAGAAGTCCTCGGAGTGAGATAAGGAAAACGTTATTTATTGAGAGAGTTGTTAGGATTTGGAATGCCCTGCCTGGGAGATTTGTGCATGAAGATTCAAGAGGGAACTGGATATATATTTGAAAGTTCCGAAATTAAAGGGCAACAGTGATAGAGGTGGAAAATGGGAGGATTTGGGAGACACTTCACAAGCTGATGCATACACAGTGGCCAAATAGCCTCCTTGTGTACATTAACGTTTTGTATTCTATCATGTACAGATGCAAGTCAAAGCCAGTATCAGATTATTTCCAGTTGTAAATGTTGGCAAATATCTGATCAATTTGCTGCAGCATAACCATACAAAATGTAAATATTGCAAGGTCAGCTTGATGGTGAAGTCTTATTAGTACTCAGCACACGAATATTTTAAATCATGTATCCCTACAAATAAAACAAATATTTCGTTTGCTTGGCCACAAAATTCTTTGAAAATGTCTGACTGTTCACTCACACGGATGTATGTTTATCGTTCTTTTTCACATTTCAGATTCATTCTAAAAATTGAAAGGTTTCAAATGATTGTCCACTTCAATTTAATAACATAAATCAGTTATTCAAACTAATATTCTCTGTTCACGTTGAATTATTGTCATTTTTCAATTGTTGGTAAAGAGCTGAAGCTTGCACATTTAGTGAGAAATTAAACTGATTGATAATATATAAATTTGTAATAACGCTCTTTCTATATGTTAGTTCAATCGTTTTCTCACTCTAAAAATACAATCATTCAGAAGCCAACGACTTTCCACATATTGGAGCGACGATGCATTCTTTTGAATACTGACAATGAGTATGTAATTGTTGCGACTTTTGAGAATATCTGTAGCTCAGGTTGAGGTTTTGGATGTAGGCTTGCTCATTGAGCTGGGAGGTTCATTTCCAGACTTTTAACCATCTTCGTCTTCAGTGGGCCTCAGGCGAATCAATGCTGAAAATTCCTGCTTTCTATTTATATTATTGGGTTTCTTTAGATTGGTGATGACATTTCCTGCTGTTATGTTATTTGCTGTGGTGAAGTCACGTCCTCTTTCTTTTCTCAGGGGTGGTAGTTGAGGTCTAACTCCATGAGTTTGTGGTTAGAGTTCTGGTTGGAATGCCATGCTTCTAGGAATTCTCGTGCGTGCCTCTATTTGGTTTGACCTCGCATGGATGTGTTGTCCCAGTCGAAGTGGTGTCCTTCCTCTTCCGTATGTGAGGATACCAGTGAGAGAGGATGATGTCCTTTTGTGGTTAATTGGTGTTCATGTATCCAAAAGTAGGTAATTGTGATCAGCACGATAGTCAGATAACATGTTCTTTGTTCGATATTAAATAAAATATACATTCTTTATTTTTGTATCATAAAATGCTGGCAGGAAAGTATATTTTATTTACATAAATATAACATCTACCTAATTGTTTTCAGAGAATTGTTTGGTTGAATAATGATAATTCACATTTTTGTGAATCACAATTCACTAACATAGCAAATATCTGATTTTTTCAGATCAGCTCGCAATCATAACCTACATTGAAAAAAGATTTTGAAAGATTTGATTTCAGTCACAGCTGCGTGTGATACTGGGTAGGACATTGTTCTGCTCTTAAATGAATCCAGAAAGCTTCCACCTGGGTCAGGTCAGTCATTCAATCATTCGTTCACAACAAATTAGTTCGACTCCATCTTTGGTCTGAGCCTTGCCCGGGGGCAGATGAATGGGCATGGAGTGTCAGAATCACATCACACAAATTACTTATGGTGATGGCATCTGGCCTGCCCCCCAGACTCCAAGCATCTGCTACCTGGACCAGGCACTGGGCGAAGACGTTATCAAGTTGACAGTATTCTGTAGCACATTGTGTCTTGCAATGAAACCTCTAAAATCGTGTCCAACAAATTTCACCTTCACATTCACCAGTATCAAAATGAAATTGTACATCTCTGTTGATGGACAAAAATTAATACATGGGTCACCCAACAGAATTTATCTGAAGAAAACAGGCGCAAGTGGCAAGTCCAGCATCACGTCAATAACTGAACTTGACGGATTCTGTCTGGTGGAGGTCGTCACACACATATTTTACTGGTACTCACGTGACTGTAAGAATGCACACCATAAGTGGACGTCTTGGCCTAACGCCCCGACAAAGCTTCCTGATCTCACACACATCACTCCCTCATACATTCAACAATTGATAACAATCCTCAAGCTGAGCGAATTATGAAACACAGAACAGTACGGCACAGTACAGACCTTTCGGCCCTTGACGTCCAGCCAACCTTTTATCCTACTCTAAGATCAGATTAACCTACATACCCATCATTATGCTATCATTCATTTGCCAATCCAATAGTCGCTTAATATATCCTCAATGCAGCTGACTCTACTACAGTTGCCAGCAGTACATTCCACCCATGCACCATTCTCTTTGTAAGGAACCTACCTCTGACATCTCCACAAAACCTTCCTCCAATTATATTAAAGTTTTTCTCCCTCGCGATAGATATTTCCACCATGGGAAAAGGTCACTGGCTATCCACTCTATCTTTGACTCTCATCATTTTGTACACATCTATCAAGTCATCTCTCGTCCTTCTTTGCTCCAATGCGAAAAGCCCTGAACTCTTCTATGTTACCATCCTGATAAATCTCCTCAGCACCCTCATTAAAAGTTCCACATCCTTCCGACAATGAGGCGACCAGAACTGATCACAATATTCTAAGTGTGATCACACCAGGGTTCCATAGAGCTGCAGCATAGCCTCGCAGCTCTTAAACCCTATCCCTATGTGAATGAAAACATCATACGCCTTCTTAACAACCTTATCAAACTGGGTGGCAACTCTAAGGGAGCTATGACATGGACCACAAGATCACCCTGTTCCTCCACAATGCAAGAATCCTGCCTTTTTTCTGCATTCAAATTCGACCTTCCAAAATGAATCGCTTCACGCATTTCCAGATTGAACTCCATTTGCCACTTATCAGCCCCGTTCTGCATCCTGTCAATGTCCCATTGCAAACTACAACAGCTCTCCACACAATCCACAACTTCAACAATAAATGTTACATCGACAGACTTACTAACCTACCCTTCCACTTCCTGATCCAAGTCAGTTATAAAAATCACAAACAGCAGAGGATCCCAGAACTGATCCCAACCGAACACCACTGATCACTGAGCTCCAGACTATATACTTCCCATTTACCACCACTTTGTGTCTTCTGTGTGCCAGCAGTTCTGTATCCAGACAGACAGGCTTCCTTGTATCCCATCCCTCCTTCCTTTCTGAATGAACCTGCCTTGGGGACTATCATGAAACGCCTTGTTAAAATCCATGCACTCCACATCCATTGCTCCACCTTCTTCAATGTGTTTGATCCCATCCTCAAAGTTTTTAATATGGTTTGTGAGGCATGACCTGCCCCTCACAAAGCCATGCTGACTATTTGTAATCAATCTATGATTTTCCAAAAATCATAACTTTTGTCTTTCAGAAACCCCTCCAATACTTTGCCCAATACTGATGTAAGACTGACTGGTCTGTCATTCTCAGGATAATCCCTAGTACCTTCCTTGAACAAGGAGTAACATTTACCGCTCTCCAATCATCTGACACTACTCGAGTCGACAGTGAGGATGTAAAGATCATCGCAAAGGGCGCAGGAATCTCTTCCCTGTCTTCCTGTAGTAACCTCGTGTTTCGTCCGTTTGGCCCAAGGGATTTATCGATTCTTGTGTTTGTACTTGAATTCAATCTGTACTTCACCTCAAAATGTCTACTCCCTGTCCAAACAAATGATTGACTGCTTTCCATTTCAGGACTATATACAGTGCTGCCTTCTGGAACACGTATGGTTCACAATATCCTGTCAATCGTGAAATGGAAAGCATGGGAAGGTACCAATTCCTTCCTGATGAAGTGCTGATGGCCAAAGCTTTGACTCTCCTGTTCTTCAGATGCTGCCTCACTGGCTGCGCTTTACCAGCGCCACACGTTTCGATTCTGATCCCCAGGACCTTCAGTTCTCACTTTCTCCATTACTTAGAGCTGTCCCCTCTGCACACTGAACAGGGAATTAATCAGCAGAAAGTCATTGCATGTGGAGCTGCCTGTTTATTTCTGGAAAGTTGCATTTGATGAATACAAGATAAATTACAATTCAACAAATATTCATTCATTCCCAGAGTAACAGTTTGGTTCATGAATTGGGCAGCTTGAAAACAAACAATGAATGACCGAAGAACTCCCCGTTATAGAGTATTCCAGGTGTTATATACCAGGCTGGATGTCATTTACCTCAATGCTGGGAATATTATCCGACAGGCATATATGATAAGGGAACAAGGTGAAATGGGATAGTGTAACATTTTTAACATTACAGAGATGTGTTTGAGGGAGGTCAGGGCTGACAATACAATATCCAGTGGTACAAGACCTTTAGGCACGACAGGAGAGGTGGTAAAAGAGGAAGTGTTGTTGCATTATTAATTATGGAGTCAGTTACTGCAGTAAGAAGGATCTTCTAATGAGGCTTGGTGGTTAGAGCTCAGGATCAACACCATGACAGACACACCGTTGGGGATATATTGTAGACTCCCAGATAAAATAAAGTACAGGAGCTGATAGAAAACCAATTTCCTGAGGTGTGTTAATATAACAATAGGATCGCTATATTCAGGCATTTCAATTCGAAACATTCATGCAGGCAGTGATAACTTTTTTAGAGGGGACAGATGCCTCGAAAATTATTCCACAGAGCTCCTTATATCCACGTGTAGCAGTTACAACAATGGGCGGGGCTGTGTTGCGCCTCACCGTGGGGAAAGAAGCCAGTCAGATGTTGCAGGCAAGATTGGGAGAGCATGAAAGGACTAGTGGCCATGACTCATATGTTTTGAGTTTGCTAAGGAAAAGACCCAAAAATGTTTGAAAAATAAAAGCTTTTTGGATTTGGGAGACCGATTTTAGGAAATAATATGACAGGATCTGGCCAAAGTGCAGTTGCTTCTGGGTAAAACTGTAGCAGAATAGCGTGGGGCGGGGGGGGGTTGAGGGATCACTTGATATAAATCGAATTGATGACAGTGTTGGCCCAGCATGATTTAGGAAAACAAGCTGTTTTAAAAAATTCTCAAGGTCAGGTTCGTAGGAGAGTAGTCTGACACAGAACAAACGACCAAGAGGCGAGACTGCTAGAATATGGGCATTTTATTCCCCGCAGTGTCGCACAACGGGTCTGGTTTATGCTCACTCTACATGTTACAAAAACTGGGAGCCGTCAGTTCTTGTAGAGCGGTTGCCAACAACCCACGCTCGGCGGTTAAACGTAACCCCGGAGCAGACTCACCGAACTGGAGACTTTTCCAGCTTTTTATTCTTTTCCAGATATAAACATTCATGTGAACAGCAGAGCAAGGCTAAAAAACACATTCCATTCTGGTTACATACAGATAAGAAGATTCACACGGGACTAAGCAACACCTCCATTCCGGTTAGATTCACACATGTATTGGGACATAATTTTTAACCGTTTCACCACATTCCACTGCTTGGAATTTTACACCACATTCCACTGCTTGGCCCAATACATGTGTTACATTATGCAATTCGTTTCAGTTAATTTCAGTTCAGTCAATTCAGTGTAGTTCAATTCAGCTCAGTTCAGGTCTGTTCAGTTCAATTCAATTGTGTTCAATTCAGTTCCGTCCATTTCAATTCAATTTAGCTCAGTTCCATTTTGTTCCGTTCAATTTGATTCACTTCAGTTCCACTCAGTTCAGTTCAGTTCAATCCCATTCAATTCTGTTAACTCCGCTTCAGCCTTTTGGACATGCCCACATCCTCCGCTGTACCCCAGGCAAGGGGTTCTTCGGCAGGACTGGGATCCTTTCTCAAACAAACTGCCACGTACATGCCCACATCCATGCCATCCCGGGACGGTCGGGACCTCCACAGTTTGTTCTTCTGGTTTCTTAGTCGTTTTCCAAAACATTGTTCTGTATCAAAATCTCTCCTCAATTGCGATTGATCCTGCCGACTACGCCAAATGTTTTAAAAAATTCTCAAGGTCAGGTTCGTAGGAGAGTAGTCTGACACAGAACAAACGACCAAGAGGCGAGACTGCTAGAATATGGGCATTTTATTCCCCGCAGTGTCGCACAACGGGTCTGGTTTATGCTCACTCTACATGTTACAAAAACTGGGAGCCGTCAGTTCTTGTAGAGCGGTTGCCAACAACCCACGCTCGGCGGTTAAACGTAACCCCGGAGCAGACTCACCGAACTGGAGACTTTTCCAGCTTTTTATTCTTTTCCAGATATAAACATTCATGTGAACAGCAGAGCAAGGCTAAAAAACACATTCCATTCTGGTTACATACAGATAAGAAGATTCACACGGGACTAAGCAACACCTCCATTCCGGTTAGATTCACACATGTATTGGGACATAATTTTTAACCGTTTCACCACATTCCACTGCTTGGAATTTTACACCACACAAGCCAAGAGCACCTCAGATGTCGACACAAATTTCGAACAGAATTAAAAAGGATAGTGAAGCCTAAAGCTGTTACAAAGTGAGCAGGTCAATGGAGGTCCGAAAAGAATATAGAAAGTGTAGGGCTAAACCTAAAACCTTAGTAGAAGAGCAGAAGTGGAGGCCGGGAGTTAAAACATTCGAGAGTAAGATTAGCAAGAATTCAAAGGCATTCTTTCGGTTTATTAAGGGGAAGACGATAACGTGGGAGAGAAGTGGGAGTATTATGGACCAAGGGGGTGCACGGAGCCAGAGAATATGTTAAACAGGGACTTTCTTTCGGTCTTCAGTTTGAGGAAGGAGTTCCTGCATTCAGGAAGAGAGACCGTGTGATCCTTGAGTGAATTGATACAGAAGCTGACGAAGAATTGGAAGTTTATGCGGGATAGAGAGTGGGAAAATCCACAGATCAGAATGAGCTGTATCTTAGACTGACGTGGAAGACGAGTGAGGAGGTTACAGTCCCTTCACTATTCATTTTTTTTTGCCTCTGGCCACAGAGAAGATGTGATAGGACAGGATAATATCTAATATTGGTATAACTTTCAAACAGAGTTCTAGAAATACCGCATGGGGTTAAAGACCACCATGTCTCACATTAGTGAGAGGGAAAAATTGTAGAAGATTCTGTGGGCTGTTGAGGCTGGCTCATTAAATATATTCAGGGTTGAGGCAGACTGATTTTTATACAAGGTTTATGGGGAAAATGCAGAGAAGTGGAATGGGGGATTATCAAAATAGATCTCATCTAATTGAGTGGAAAAGCAGACTCAGTAAGCGGATAGACATACTGTTTTTCCTATGTCGAATTGTATCATTTTTACAATGGCCTTGTATTCACTGGAACGTCAACGTCTCTCGCTATGGAGTGAGACACAATTTGGAATGCAGTCGACGGATTCCAGGAATTCATAAATGCAGTACTATTAGACAGAAAGGACAAAGGGACTGTGACAATGCGGATTGGCTGTCGGGATGAAGATTAGCATCAGCGCAGTCAGCACTACTAAAAGGAAGACCTCAGTAAGACACCCTCCAAGACCAAACAGTGACTTTGGTTGGAGAGTAGGTAGTCAGTGGCAAGGCTTCAAGGAGTGCTTAAAGCTCAAGTGCTATTCCATTGCAGTGTCTCCATCTTTCCCAAACCAAAAGTAAGTGCGAAGGGGTTGAGAGACACGCTTTTGCTAGTAGAGCAAGTAGTAATGTTTGGCTCAAGATGCTTTGCAAAGCAACAGCTCAGCAAAACCTCCAGAAAAGCTCAAGTAAAGTCCATTCAACTTTAGTGTTGCAACAGTGGTGATAGCAGTTAGGACAGTTGCACGTTCCGCCTACGGGATGTGGGATCTCAGGTAAATTTCCACCATCCCTGAAGACTACACGTGTGGAAAGTGAACACAACTGCGACACCTGGGAGACCGTGTTCGGGAGCTGGAGCTGAATGTATTCAGGATCATCCGAGATACTGAGAACTTCATAGATAAGAGCTTTCTTGTTGTGGTCACACCCAAGACCCGCAGCAATCATATTTCTGCAATGACTATAATATCCCAGTTCCACGTTAAGATTCATGCCATGACTTCATCAGGCTTACCTGTCAGTCCTGTTGCATTTAAATAAAGGCAATTTAATCCAACAGACATTCCTTGCTTCCTGTTGTTTTCAAGACAGAGAGGAGGTGGACGACGACCTGGAATGGCGAACGGAGTAGGCAGAGAGTGCAGGAATCCCCTGTCGCCATTCCCGTCGAAAACAAGCACACCGTTTTGGATACTGTTCAGGGGAATGACGGTTCAGGGAAAAACAGCAGTAGCCAGGTTGGAGGCATTACCATTGACTCTGGGGCACAGTAGGAAAGGGTAACGGTAAACAGGACCTTAGAGATAGGAGAGTCGATTATTAGAGGGACAGATCAGAGATTCCCTGGCCTCAAACGGGAATCCAGGAAGGTGTGTTATCTCCCAGGAGCCAGGATGTCTCCGAGTGGCTGCAGAACATTCTCAAGGGGGAATGGGAGCCTCCAGAAATCATTGTGCACGTTGGCACAAATGACACAGGTAGATATAGGAATGAGGTCCTACAAAGTGATTACTGAGAGCGAGGAGAAAAGTTAAAAACTAAGACATTGAAGGTGGTAATCTGCTGATTACTTCCAGTGGGATGAGCTAATGATAGTAAGAACAGGAGGATATGGCAGATAAATAAGTAACTAAAGAATTGGTGCGGGGGTGGGGGGGTGCAGAGAGATTCAAATGTTTAGTTCATTGGGGTCTTTTCTGTGACAGGGTTGACCTGATCAGTATATACAGGTGGCACATGCAATGGGGAGGAAACCAATATCTTGTTGACGAATTTTGCTAGTGCTACAAGGGAGGGTTTAAACTATATTGGCGAGGAGGGTATTCTCATGATCAGGGAGTCAAGTGCAAGGTTGCAAGGAGATACAGTAATCAGAAACAGTAAAGTGAAGAGACAGGTTAGGCTGTAAAACGACAGGGAGCAAGGAATGCCTGTTGGATTAAACTGCATTTATTTCGATGCTCGAGTGCTGGCAGGTAAGACCAATAAACTAAGGGCAAGGAAAGGATTGTGTGATTGGGATAATACAGCCTTTATAGAAACGTAGCTAAGCGAGGGACAGGACTGGCTGCTTAGCGTACCAGGGTGCAGGTGCTTTAGGCGGGACAGGGATGCTGGAAGGAGGGGAGGAGGAGTTGAATTTCTGATAAAGGGGATTATCACAGCAATAAGCAGAGATACAATAACTGACCAATCACCAGTGAGGCTTTGTGGGTGGAGCTAAGAAGTAGGAAGTGGATGATGATGTCACTGGGTTGTACTATCGACCTCCAAATAGTCAACGTGAATTAGAGTAACAAATATGCATGGAGAAGGGAGACATGCAGGAGCAATATGGTTGTCATAACAGTGGATTTTAATTTTTGTAGCAGACTGAGACTGCCGGAGCGTTAAGGAATTTGATGGAGTGGAATCCGATAAGTGTGTTCAGGAAAGTTTCCTCAAGCAGTATGTAGAGGGTCCTACTTGGGAAGGGGCAAAACTCGAACAACTCTTGAGAACCAGAGCAGGACAGGTGACTGAGGTGACAGTGGGGGAGCACTTTGGGACCAGTGACCATCGTTCTATTAATTTTCAAATAGCTATGGAGAGGGACAGAACTATGAAGAGGCTCAAGTTCTAAATTGGGACAAGGTGAATGTTGATGGGATTAGACAGAAGCTTGAGGTGTCAACTGGAGTAGTATGTTTGCAGGTGAATAGTCCCCTGGCTAGTGAGAGGCCTTTAAACGTGAGATAGCTAGAGTTCAAAGGTTTTTATGTTCCTGTGACAGTGAAGGGCAAGGTTGGCAGGAATGGGGAACTCAGCATGACAAGAGATATTTAGGCTTTGACTGAAAAAAGGGGAATGCGTGGCTCAGGTACAGGCAACTGGGATAAAGGGAATCTCTGGTGGTATATAAGGGATATAGAAGTCTACCTCTGATGGAAATCAAGAAGGGGACAAAGATGCGAAAGAACCTTGGCTGAGAAAATTAGGATGAATCCAAAGAGGTACTTTAAGAGTATGAAAGGAAAGCAGTAACAAAGTGAGAGAATAGGACCCCTCAAATACCAAACTGGACATATATGTGTGGAACCATAAGAGATGGACGAGGTCCTCAACAAATATTTCTCCACTGTATGCACCGTGGAGAAAGACATAAATACTTAGGAACTTGAGGAAGTTAGTGATAATATCTTAGGGGCAGTCCATGTCAGAGTAGAGGAGGTATGAGCGCACAAGGATGTTTGACGGTGGATTAATCTCACGGTCCTTAACAAGTATATCCATGAACACTGCAAGGAGCTAGAGAAGAACTTACGAGGACCCTTGTTTAAACTTTTTATCACCATTAACCAAATTTGAGATTCTGGAAGACTGGAGGATAACAAATGCTGTGCCTTTATTCAAAAAGATCTGTAAAAGAAATGTCAGGGAACTATAGACCAGTATGTTTAACATCATTGGTAGGTACATTACTTGAGTAGATACCAAAAATAAGATGTACATGCATTTGGAAAGGCAGGGTCTGATTAGGAATAGTAAGCATGGCTTTATGCCCGGAGGTTTATAACTAAAAACATTTTAAACTTAATTGATGATGTGACCCGGTAGGTTGACTTTGGCTGGGTGTTAGACGTCGAAACGTATGGTGCTGGAAATGCACACCAGACCAGGGACAGCCTTCATCAGGAATGTCCAAACATCGATTCTCCTGCTTCTCGGATGGTGCCTGACCTGTCGTGCTTTTCCAGTGCCATACGATTTTCGCTCTGATGTCGAGTATCTGCAGTGCTCACTTTCTCCTCGGGTGGTAGAGTTAGTCTGTATGGATTTCAGTTACACCAGAACAGGATGAATGTTTTTAGCCCCTGGACACTGATATACTGATACAGGAGGAGACTAATCAGCCCCTCGAGCCTATAAAACTGTACCCAGAGTAGATCACGCAGCACCAGTATCCTGATACACAGCAACAGGATCAGTCTATTCAGTTACTTGAAGTCCGTAACACAGGAAATCGAAGAGACCACAAACTGACTCGACTCTGGGGTATACTGGAATAACACGAGGCCATTTCGCTCCTTCAGCCTGCCCCTCCCCTCATTAACATCAGGGCTGATCTGGTCTCGGCTGCAATTTCTCTTTCATGCCCAATTCCTTGTAGCCCTTGAATCTCTGACGTGTCAAAATCCATTGAGACCCACTCCCACCCCTCCCAATCATTTCTGTTATGCAGCTGTGTGGGACAGAGAGTCCCCAACATTCTCTACCCTCTGAGAGAAGGCAACACTCCCCACACATATACCTTGGCCTATTGACATGAAGAAATAATACGAACTCAGCGTCAGAGTGGCTGGCCATGACATTATGGCAGGATTTGATGGTGCAAGGTGTCAAGGAGTCTGAATAAGTTTGAACTGAATGGGATCAGGTCTAAACTCCCCACTGAGTCATTCAGAAAACAGTGTGGTTGGTGGACAGCAATCCTCTTAGTCCCTGGATATCTCTGTGGGCAATCCTCAGCATAGCTTCCTCGGCACAAACACTTTCAGCTGCTTCATCAATGTCTTTCCCTATGTCATTCTATCAGAAGTGAAGATGTTCTATAGAAATCACATAAAACTTCAAAACCTGAACAACATTCAAGCTCATGTTGTTAACATGTAATTAACATTCATGAAACAGCACTGCGCAACCCTGAACATTTCCACAGGATAAAAAGAGGAGCTCTTTGAGCATGTCAAGCTGGTTTTACAAGAATGTGAGAAAGCCATTCAACCCAACGAAACTATTGGACAAGCAGGGTCACAGCCAATTCACTCTGTCCTGCCTATTACACCTGAAGAGATTTTTTTAAAAAAGGTAAAAATTGAAAACCAGGAGGCTGGAAGACCACGCAAAGCAAAGCAGCATCAGAAGGTGGAGTAGTCAGCACCTTGGGTGTAACATTTCTTAAGGAGTACGGATTGACGTAAGGAGGTTTACAGATAAAGAAGCGGCGTGGGGAGGAGGAGGTGGTGTGGTGAGTTGGGGATAGATCAACACTGGTTAAGGGTATCACCGAATTAGTCGATTGCAGGAATGAATCCAGTTGGAAGCTGGAAGAAGGGTGGATCGGAAGAATAGAAGGGAGGTGAAGGGCTGGGAAGGGAGGGGGAGGTGATGGGAAGAGAGTGGAAGGAATTGGAAAGGGAGTCAGCAGATTGGAAGGGAGGTTATTTGAAATTGTAGAACTCAGTGTTTTCGAGACACGCGATACACTGACACATCAAAACGAAGAGGCCATTCAGCCCCTCCAAACTGTGATACTGAAACAGGAGGATGTCTTTGATGCTGCAAACTGACAAACTAATGAAACAGAGACTGCAGAAACAGACTGATCCATGTTGTTTCTCCTGGCTCCATTGCTCATGGTACACACGTGTTAAGTTAACATGGTTTGCTAACCGTGAGGAGGGAAAGTGAATGATTTGTACCAAGTTCCAAAGAGGCATCTTCCCTTTCGAGATGTTATGGACGAGTCTAGATCACTCAAAACATTCTTGAGCAAACAGCCCAGAGTATAACTTTGCAATTTGTTTCATTAAGTGTACAATGAAAGTTACGTGGTGTAGTTTAGCTATGTTGACTACTGATTTTAAAACAGACAAAAACTTTATTCACAAAAGTACACAATGAAACACAAAGAACAGAATAAAGTACCCTTACAGAACTCAACCGATCCAGCTAGACTTAATTATACTGTTCCGAATGCACATAACAGTCCCAATAAGCAAACTCCCTTTAAAAACCAGTATAAATGGAACACAGGCTTTCAGGTTGAAGATGAAGGGCAGAAAAGAGAGAGAGTTTCCACACAGCTCCCTGTTGAACTTCCCAGTTCTAGACTCAACTGAAAGCTGCTCAGCTCAGCTAGTTCAGCAAAAAGAGCTCACCACTCCCCTTTCATTATATATGTCACTTCTAAAGCCCAACACTTTGGTCTTAAGTCTCATCTGTTTACAGATAAACAAAAGGCCATTGAAAATCCTTTTAATCTCTGTACCAAGCCAGACTGACCAGAATCAGGCCTCTTTTTATTGTCCCTCTGAAAAAAAATCAAGGACAGATTCCACCTGAGCCAAGAATAAGCTTCTTGACAAAAATGAGACTACCTTTGTGACGCCTCCCCCTTAAAAAATAAACCATCAATACCAAAATATGGCTGCATTTTTAACCATTCAAACCCAGTTGGTAGTTTAAAAACGCACGTATGCACTATAGCAACTGTAACATGCAAACATGCAAAACCCCATGCAAATTCAGGCCGCAGTACACCCACAACCAAACGCCTCCATATCTCATTCAAGTTTCAGAAACGCATCGGCAATAACGTTTTCACAACCTGCCACATGCACAATTGTCATAATGAATGGCTGCAACAACAAGCTCCATCGAAAGAGTCTGGCATTTTTGTCCTTAATTTCTTCCACAAATATCAATGTGTTGTGATCAGCGTATATGATTGTCTCAGATACATCGCTGGTGATATAAACACTGAAATGTTGTCATGCCAACACCAAGCTTAAATTCTCTTTATCCACCGTTGAATATTTCTGTTGATGAAGTTCAACTTCCTGGAAAAATATCCGATTGTTCTCTTGATTCCCTCGCCATCTTCCTGCAGGAGCACCGCACTAACACCCACATCACTGGCATCAATAGCCACCTTGAAAGGCTTTGTGTAATCCGGTGTGGCTCATACTGGGGGCAATGGTTAACACAGTTTTTAGGCTGGCAAATGCCTTTTGACACTTTGCTATCCAGTGAGAGTTCTTGCCCTTTTTTAATAAATTGGTGAGTGGAGCAGCCACACTGCTAAAGTTTGGCACAAACATTCAGTAAAATCCAGTTAATCCCAGGAACCGTACTACTACTTTTTGTCGATGGTGTGGGAATTTTCCCACTATTTACGTTTTTGTATCTCATGGGGCTATTGGTCCATGTCCAATAACATGGCATAGGAACGTGACTTGGGCTTTCGTAAATTCACATTTAGCTAGGTTTGTAACAGTGTTGACTTTTTCATAGTCCCCACATGACTGTGGGGTACCATCTGCCTTTGGCATCATGACTATACGTGAGTTCTAGTCACTGCAACTCACTTCGATTATGCCATCTTGGAGCATTCACTCTATCTCTTTCTGAACCTGTGCCAACTTTGGAGGGTTATGCCTATAAGGATGTTGCTTAATCGGAACAGCATCTCCTATATCTATATCATGCACAATTATGCTAGTACTTCCCGTTTAATACCGTATATATCCCAAAGTGATAATAATAAATCTTTTAGGTCATTTTGATTTTCTTGTGGAAGGTAACTCAATAATTTATCCTAATTTTTGAAAACTTTCTCATTGTTCAATTTGATTTGAGGAATGTCCCATTCAGAATCCTCTGAACTTGGTTCTTCCTTCTGTGTTGTAATCATGAACACCTTCTCCTCTTGCTTTCTTTCACTATCAAACTATCTTTTGAGCACATTCTTATGACACACTTTATGAGATTTCTTCCTGTCTGGAGTCATTAGCAAGTAGTTCATCACACTAAATGTCTTAACAATTTGATAAGGTACGCAAAACCTTGTTTTTTAAAGGCTCATATGTTACTGGAAAGAACACCAATGCCTTATTCCCAATTGCAAAATTGTAAATTTGTGATTTCCTATCCACTTTCTGTTTCATTGTATGCTGTGATACTTTTAAATGCTGTCTAGCCAACTCTCCAGCTCTATTTAATCGTTCCCTAAAATTTGACACATTGTCTAAATGGGTGGTCTCTGAATTCTGACCTATTAATTTCTCCTTCATCAATTTTAATGGTCCTCCTAATTCTTGTCCAAAAATTAATTCAAATGGACTGAATTTGGTCGATTCATTCAGTGCATCTCTGATTGCAAAAAGTTCAAAAGGAATTTCCTGATCGCAATCATCTTAATAATCCTGACCATAAACGCTCAACATAGTCTTCAGTTTTGATGCCATCTCTCTCGTGCTCTCTGTGACTCTGGATAGTGAGCAGTAGATTTGAATTGTTTTATTCCCAAGTTATCCATCCCCCCCTTGATTAGTTTGGATGTGAAGTTTGATCATTGATCTGACTGTATCATTATTGGTAGTCTGTATCTAGGAAAAATATTAAGTTTTCTTTCTACAACCTTTTTAACTGTGATGCTGCATAATGAGATTGCCTCTGGATATCTAGTCGATACTTCCATTATTGTTAATAAGTACTTATTCCCACCTTTT
Source organism: Chiloscyllium plagiosum (assembly GCF_037043375.1). Classification (NCBI taxonomy): domain Eukaryota; kingdom Metazoa; phylum Chordata; class Chondrichthyes; order Orectolobiformes; family Hemiscylliidae; genus Chiloscyllium; species Chiloscyllium plagiosum. Next base: position 75,152,785 of record NW_028270177.1, read on the forward strand.
GTTTGTGGTAGGGGACCTACGCAATCAATCAAGACTCTTGTGACAGGGTCGTCAAATGCTGGAATAGGTATTAAACATGCAAGTTTTATTACTGCCTGCGTGATATGTTTGACACGTCTGGCAAACTTCAGCTACATCTTTGTATAGTCCAGCCCTGTAAACAAATCCTTTTATTTTAGCTGGTGTTGTCCTCACCCCAAAATGACCTCCAACTGGTAGCTCAAGTGCCAATCGCGGCACCTCCTTTCTGTACCCAACAGGCAAAACAATTTGATGAATTTCTGCCATTCTGATCTGATTGAAAGTGTGGTGGTCTCCATTTCTTCATTAAGACGTAATTTGTTAAGTAATAACAGACAGGAATACTTTCTTTCTTGCTTGCTAAATGCCTTTTGATATAACTGTTTTAATCTTTCTGCTGCAGGTCAATCAACTTAGCACAGCTGAAAATACTTGCATGTTTTTCCTACTTGCTCCTTCTCTGTTTTACTTATCTGATCAAAATAAGATTCGGATAACTCTACATCAGCTTCCTTTTGATCCCTTCTGCTTCAACCTGAACATTGTGATCTGTGATCACACAGTCAGGGAAAATTCCTGGATAAACATTCTCCACGTCTTCCGTTGCCTGCATCTCCACTGGATTTTCAACTAGAGTAGGCAGCATACCAACTGACGAATCAACTATATCATTTGCAAGGACAAATTTTATTCCTGGAACTGAGAGTTTGGGGTCCAGTACTCCTATCACACATTATCTACTGTTCTCCCTTTACATTACTGAGCACTTTTTGGCTCACCATGAATTATTGTTACCAGCACATTTTCTGGCAATAGTCTCTCAGGCGTTAATACCTTCTCATCCCTCAGTACTGCAGACTGAGAAGATCCTGTCCCCTTCAATATTGGAACCGCCTTACCTATGACTCCTGGTCTATGTGAATAAACTTTACCCTTGTATGTATATTTTAAGCATATTTGGCACATATTCCTTGATCAACTTCTGATCATCTTGTACACTCTGAGGCAGTTGTCTAACTTCCCTTATACTTTTTGTTACTGGTCCAATAAATCTTCCAGGGTTTTCTGGTTTTCCTACATCTGGTTTTCCAAGCCCACCAACACTGTGATTTTGTGTGGCCCATTTTATTACAACGAAAACACCGGGGGCATTTAGCAAGAAAGAGAGTGAAATCATTCCTATCCGTTACTACTTAACAAATGATGTCTTAATGAGGAAATGGAGGCCATCACTTCTTTGTCCCTCTCAAGGGTTTCTTTATTAACCTGTGGTAAATTATCCTTATTGTCTTCACTGAGATCTAACTTTTCCTTTCCACGTGAGGATATCTCTTTGCTCCAATTTCTCTCCCTCATGGACTGAAATAGATTCTGAAAGCCAAACTGAATTTAAGGACCAATTGATAATCACCAGCCACTTTAGCTGATAACTTTGCTGTTTTAACTCTCTTTTTATCCACATGAGGTCGCACTGTTTCAAGCAGTGAATATTTGAATTTCTCCAAATTCCTTAGCGCTCGAAGTGCAACATAGGATTGCTTGCTTTTTTTCAAGCTCTTATTCATCTAACAAAATTACTCTGTTTGATCCTTTCAAACTTAATGTCGTTTTGACCAGGATCCCTCATTAGATTCCAGAAACCAGATCCGTCATCTGACAGGGATGCGAATGCCTCACTAGCCCTACCGAAAAGTTCAGTTTGGATTAACAAAAGCCACATTGACTCAGGCCATTGCATTTGTCTAGCCACCTTTTCAATTGAGCTGAAAAAGCCTTCCATATCCTTCTCATCAAACTTAAGCAATGCTTGATCGAGAATAGGTTTCTGACTACCAGGGTTCTGCTCATCCTCACTCATTTCCTTACTAACCCTACCCTCAGCCTTAATCTCCAGCCCTTTACGCTGACTTTCCTTTTTAAAGTGTCAGTTTTTGCTGTTCAAAAGCTCTCTCTTTCTTTCTCCTCTGCTGCTCTCTCTTTTTTTCCATCTCTTCTGCTGCTGTTTTCCCTCTCTTCTGCTTTTAAACGTAACTCTAACTGTTTCATTTCTGCTGCCCTTTCCTTAAATCTCGCCGCTAACTCAAGCTGCCTCATTTGCAATTGAATTCTTGCCAGCTCTGTAGATTCTGATGGTTTCTCCAGCAAGTTAAATTGACGAGCTACTGCTGTAGGTATTTCTCCTTTCCTCACAGAAGCAGGCAGGACCAATTCCAACTTCACTGCTAATTCCTGCATCTTGCTTTTATTCACTTTTTTCAAACCTTCAAAAGTTATTGCATCCACATCTAGAAAACTTTTGGCGACTGAAACAGCCATTGCTATCCAAAGCTTCGTCTACCCAACAAACCCAGCACCCGAAATAAAGACACGAGCACCTCACACTCGCTGTGTGAACTCCCGCAAAGACCCTCCAGTCTGTTATGGACTGGGCTAGACCACTCAAAGCATTCTTAAGTAGGCCGCCCAGAGCATAACATTGCAACTTGTTTCGGTAAGTGCACAATGTAAATTATTTAGGTTTTCTACTAGATTTTAAAACAGACCAAAACTGTATTCAAAAAGATAAAAAAATTACACAATGAAATACAAAGAACGAAGAAAGAAACCCTAACTTAACCTATGCAGATAGACTTAATTATGCTGTTCCAAATATACACAACAATCACAATAGGCAATCTCCATTTAAAGACCAGTATAAATGGTACACATGCTTTTAGGTTAAAGTTGAAGGGCAGAAGTCTCATCTGTTTACATATAAGCAAAAGGCCTCTGGGAATCCTTTTCATCTCTGTACCAAAGGAGACTGATCGGAGTCAGGCCCCATTTTATTGTCCCTCTGATAAACATCAAAGACAGGGTCTCCTTGAGCCAAGGAACAGCTTTTGAACCATAAAAGGACTAGCTTTGTGGCAGAAAAAAATAGGCTAATGTTCTGTACGGGGGTCAGTAGCTGGCGGGAATGGCGAACTGTATCAGAATTCGACTGCTGACAGATTTGTGAAAAACATAACGTTCAGCCCAGGCTTACACACCAACTGCACATTGAGATGATGAGAGTTCATTCAGGATCTGGAGCTCTCTCTCAACCCACATGGTGGGGGGAGAGGTGTCCAGAGAGCTATATGCATTATCATGGAGTCATAGAGTCCTAAAGCACGGAGACAGGCCTTTAGCCCAAAGTGGTTCATGCTGACCAAAATGTCCATCCATGCTCAGCCCATTTCCCTGCACTTGGCCCATATCGTTCTCAATGTTGCCTATCTATATATTTGTCTAAATGTGAAAACGTGTATTGCAGAAACACACTATATTTCACGCTATCAACGTTTTGTTTTGGAAATAATGAGTGTTAATGCATAACGCTCAAGTTTTAATGCAATCAGTTTTTATTCTTTTTGAAGCGTTACAGATTAAGCACTAATTTCCTTCACACTCTTCTCATGGTACTATCACTGCAGGGATTAGTCTGGTGAAACTCGTTTACTCTGTCTCTATGTAGCAAGGAAATCATTCATTATAAAGGAGAGAAAATCTGTTCACAGTGTCCCACGTACTATCTCAAGAACACTCTACAAATGCAAGAAGATGGCTTCACTCTTACACTTTAATCATTTTGCAATGAACTTACTATCAGTGACTCATGACTAAGGATATTCAGCTCTCTTTCAACAGGAGCACTTCCCATTATCTCGTCTTCTCATAAATACAAAATGAAAAATGATGGTTTGTTTTGCCAAATCATTTGTTTGCCTTATGAAGCAAAACCACTCCAACAGCATAATCACTATTGCCATTGGAGATGGTTGAAGATGCTGAGGAGGTAATGGCCTAGCTGTATGACCTCTGGAATATTAATTCAGGGACCCAGTTAATGACCCAGACCCCGGATTGGAATTCCACCTCGGCAAATGTTGGAACTTGAATTCAATAAAATATCAGGAATTACGAATCAAATAAAACAATGAAACCACTGTCGACTGTCCTACCTGGCACCCCCATGCCCTTCAGTGAATGAAATCCAATATCTTCACCTGATCGGGCTTACGTGTGACACCAGACCCGCATTAATGTGGTTAACTCTCAGTTGCAGTTTGAAATGGCCAAGCCAGCCACTCAGTTATATCAGTCACTATAAAGTCTCAAAGAAATGAAACCGGACAGAACTAAGCACTGACTACTTACTGCCTACGGACTGCACTTGTCAGCAAGGCAGGTCACAAACACCTTCTCAAGGACAATGGTGAAAGGGAATTAAATATTGGCCCAGCATCCCATTAATGAATAGAAGAATATGTTTATACTCAAGGAAGAGAGACAACGCGACATATCTCACTTAAATAGTAACTCTGATGTATACCTTACATGGTCGCAGTTTTCAATAATATGGTAACAGAAGAACAATAAATCAGGTTAAACTCGTTTGTTTTCCATCCCAGCTAATCATCAAAAATCCGTTTGTTTGCTTATTTCCCTCTATCTTTCCCTTTCTCTAACTATTCTACTCAGTCCTTCTTCCCTTTACAGCAAACGTCCCTGTCATCAACATCAATCACACTATTTTCCAGTGTCGTTCACTCTGATGTCTGGTCATTGGATTCAAAATGCCAATTCTTTTTTTCCCTCGATCTGAGGCTGCCAAATCTGCTCAGTGTCTCTGGCAATTTCTCGTTCTTTTTGATTCTGATCTTTTGCATCATTCTTTGATTTATTTAACCTTTACTGTTGTTATTACATGGGATGTCTGCAGTAAAGGGGCAGTATTTGTTGACCCTTTACTGTGAGCTCATTCCCGAAAGTAGTACACAGCCAAGCACATTGCTGTGGATCTGATGTCAGTCTTAAGCCAGATGTCTTTTCCAAACGACATCAGTGAAATAGATAAACTTATAGACTAAAGGCTGGTGATGCTATTGTTGTAATTATTTAAAATTAATGTTACTTCCAATTCCTGAAATTTCAATTTACGTTCTGACATAATTTGTGGTAGGATGTGAACAGTGCCTTCATCTGCAATAACATGTGCCTCTGAGTTACATTTCTTGCAACAGTATTACACTAACACAGCGTCCCTATCATGACGTTACTTTAGAGACCAGAACAATGTAGTGGTCGATATATCTGCAACTGAAATCATGCTTCGAGGAGATCTGTATCCATAAAGGCATGAATAATGGTTTATTAAGCGTCAGCATTGATGCCAAGATGGTGACTGGGGATATCATCGAGCTGATAGTGGATAGGTTTGATGATGGACAGAATACAGAGACATAAATGAATTCTGGGTAAAAATGTTCTGCGGAATTGTGAACAAACTTGCTCTCAGGTGTTTGTGAGGGCGTGAGTGTGGACGGTTCTGAAATTTATGGATAATGAATGGAATTTGCATTTGAAACTGAAGACAACATTTACCATCTTTGCCAAATACCATTGTCGATTGTAACAAAAATAGCAAGGAAGTTCGCCATTGTTTATGGGATTAGTAAATGGATAGAGATGGAGATACTTACCAGGAACACCAACAATAGCGAGCATGGGATAGTAACCAGCCTGAATAATTATCAGTACACCATATATCTGATCTGATAATGTCGACCAATACCAGGAAAGATAGAAAAGACCCGAGGACAAACTCCTGTCCATTGTTGCAGCATTCTAGTCTAATGTTAGTAGATTCTGATCCATTAATGGAACATTCCAGACTATTCTCAGATGCATACTTCTCCTCTTCCTGTTTCTGCTGCTGCCGAGCATTGTTAGTGAGGGAGGTGATGCATCTGCTGATACAATGGCATAAAGCATTGCAAGAAACCCCTTACTAATAGGAGAGGGAAACCGTCCAGTGACATCATTAAGATCCATGGAGACTGACATCAATCATAGTCACTGAACAAACAGGCGTTGTTCATTTGCAATCCTGTAACCGCCTGAACCTCCACCACCACCCCTCTCAAAAACCAAAATCCAGATATTGTTACCGTGCTGGTCGCTCCTCGATTAGAACAGGCACTAGCCAATATATTTACAGTGGCTACATTGACACTCCTTTACACAGGAAATGTGGATTTGACTGGGCATTCCTTTCATTGACCTAATGAGGCAATTTTGTATCTTCAGCACTCAATATGCTTCAGCACCTTTTTTAAAAATAAACTCACAAACACCTTAACATGCTTTATTGGCTTCAAAGCAGGAAGACTTACATTGTTTATATTCAGTCCAAAGCCAAATGTGGCAGATGTTGTCACTAAGCCGGTCCTTCTACAAAGTTATATAATCCTTTAATTTTCTTCTTCAGTGATGTTCCAAATGACCCAAGATTCCACAATGTTTGAGTTTTGAAAGGTTCATTTGGGGTCCTTTTATTTATACCGAACTGGTAATGCCTCAGAAAGAACGCACTCAAGTCTTTAAATAAAAACATGTCTAATCAAGCGGACGTGCCCCGCTCTCTAGCTGGGCAGATCAATTCAGTTTGGGGGTTAGCTGAGTTCGGGTCACTGTTGAAGTTGGACGCTCTCCCCCTCCTTCTCTTCCGACCTCATAACCTGTAAGTTTTTTGTATCAGATTTACTTTTTATGATCACGCATTTGTTTTTTTGGAATTGTTGCAAGTATTTTGGAACAGCATCCTAAAGTCAGGATAGCCTCTTGGTTGGATAACGCAAGTTCGTTGGGTATTGTACTTTCATTTTCATGTGCTTCATGCCGTAATTTGGTAAATAAAGTGTTTGTTTAAAACTCGGCAGTCTGACCAGCTCATTCACTCCGGGAATATCCACTATACACTAACCTTCCACAAATATTAAAGTTACGTTTGGACTCCCTGCTTAAAAAATGTTTTGAGGGGTCGGGCCTGGTCCATAACAGATTGGGGTGGGGGTGGGGGGTTGCTTTGCGGAATTTAGACAGCTCGTGGTAGGTTTTTGAGTCTCGTTTCTCGTGTGTTGATTTTGTGAGTAAATAGAGCTTCAGAAAGCAGTCCCTCTTGCAGTCACAAAGGGTATTTTGGAGATGGGAGAATCGACTTTGGGAGTTTTCCAAAATGCACATAAATCCAAGCTGCGGGAATTAGTAGACACGCTGGAGTTGAAGCTAGCTCCTAATGTGAGGAAAGATGAGATGATTGTAGCAGTAAGTCAGCATTCCAATTTGCTGGAAACTCCACTGGGGTCTGTAGAAATGGGTAAACTTCAATCACAAATAAAGCAGCTTGAGTTCGAAGCAGAAATGAAGCAATTTGCGTTACGAGTAAAATTAAAAGAGAACCAAAGAAAATGAATTGGTTTTATCCAGAAAAGAGAAAAAAAAACACATTTTGGCTTCCAGAATCAATTTCAGTTCTCGAGGGATAGGAATTGAGGAAAGAGATATCCTCACGTGGAAAGGATATGTAAATCTCAGTGAAGATCAGAAGGATAACTTACCACAGCGTAAGAAGGCAACACTTGAAGGGGACAAATAAGCTAAAGTGCTCCGGTGTTTTCGTTGCAATAAATTAGGTCATAGGAAACCACTGTGTTGGTGGGCTATGGGAATAAAAACAGATGTCGGAAAACAGAATAAGCCCGGGAGTTTTATTGGAGCAGTAACAGAAAACACAGTGGAGGCTAGAAAGCTGCATCAGAGAGTACAAGCTGATCGGAGGTTGGTTAAGGAGGAAGTGCCGGATCTGCGTATGAAACATACCTGCAAAGGGAAAGTATTCACAAAGGTCAGGAGAAGCAGATAAAGAGGAAGCAATATTAAGGAACACAGGATGCTCAGTCTATGATGCTGAAAGCTGAGATTAAATTACATTACAGTGTGGAAACAGGCTCTTCAGCCCAAAGTCCACACCGACCCACCGAAGCATAACCCACCCATACCCCTATATTTACCCCTTACCTAACACTACGGGCAATTTAGCATGGCCAATTCACCTGACCTGCACATCTTTGGACTGTGGGAGGAAACCGGAGCACCCGGAGGAAACCCACACAGACACGGGGAGAACGTGCAAACTCCACACAGTCAGTCGCCTGAGGCGGAGAATTGAACCCGGGTCTCTGGCGCTCTGAGGCAGCAGTGCTAACCACTGTACCACCGTGCTGCCCCAATGTACTCCTGAAGGACTATTTCCAGAAAAGGTACTGCTGAAGTAAATTCATGCGAGACAAAAATCACACAATTATGTAAAGCGGGGATGGAATGTCCAGTGAAGTGTGGATATGTTGTGATAGGAGTATTGGACAAACCTTCAGCTCCAGGAATACAACTTGTCCTTGCAAAGTATATAGCTGATTCACCGGTAGAAATGCTGGCTGCTCTGGTTGAAAAGCCTGTGGAGACATAGGCAACTGAAGCAATGCAGGAGCCTCATCCTGGAATCTTTCCTGATTGTGCGGCAACAATGTCACAAAGTCACCACTTGAAACAGGAGAGATCAGAAATGTAAAAATAAGGAAGCTGAAGTGGCATTGTCAGAGACTTTGTTCTATCAGATAGTTGAGACAAAACAGGTGTAAATAGGTGATCATGGAAATATGTTTAGTTCAGCTAAACTAATTGAGTTGCAACATAAAAATGAAAATTTAAAGCAGTTAGCTCCCATGGACTCCAGGGAAACTTAACCATTTAGATACAAAAATTTTCTTGAAGGTAACATATTGTCTTCCAGACTTATATATATATATATATATTTATATATATATATGTGTGTGTATGTGTGTGTGTGTGTATATATATATAATATATATACACACACACATATATATAAAACACACACACACACACGACTTGGATGTGAATATCAGAGGCATGATTAGTACGTTTACAGATAACAGCAAAATCTGGTGCAGTGGACAGTGAGGAAGATTACCTTAGAATACAACAGCAACCATGAAAGCGGATATAAGCACACATTTAAAATATATCTGGATAGGTACATAAATAAGAATGGTTCAGAAGTATATTGGCAAAGTGCTAGCAAATGAGACAAGATCAGATTAGGATGTCTGGTCGGCGCAGATAATTTGTACAAAATTGTCTGTTTCCGTGCTGTTTCACCCTCTGATTCGATCAGAGGAATGAGGAAAAGTTCTAAAAGGCCTTTAGAGTGGAGATTCTCTTCCCCAAATGTTTGTGGTGCATCTTTGTTTACATTTATTCAAAGATGTTAACCAGTTAATATGTGACAGTGAAGTGAGTCATGGATAATAGGATAAGGACAGGACAGTGGGGCTGAGAAGCCAACCTGATCAGCCACAATCCTAGTGCCTGGTGGATAAGGCTCACAGTGTCAAATGACCCATTCCTGCTACTCAGTCCCATGTTTCTGTGTTCCATTCAGCCTCTCAAACCTGCTAGACAGGAGCAGTTGGAGGCCACTTACTGCTATCACCTCGTGCACAGAAACAGAGGAGACCATTCTGTCCTTCAATACTTTCCTACACGGTTTGGGTGATTTGGAAAATGTAATTGGAAAACCCAGGCTGGGTATGAAAGAGGCCCCTCAACTCTCTTTCCAGAGCTTCCCCATTCTGCAAAATATGTTCCGTTTGTTGGTCACGTTATCGACCAATTTCATTGTGAACACAGCTCAGGCACCTCACCCAGAGATGGCTCAGAAAGTCCTCTACAATCCCTGACTATAACATACAATATCAGAACTTCCAGGAAAATAACACGTACTAACTTTCCAATAATAGAATGTGAGAACATAGAAACAGGAGCAAGTCATTCGCTCCCTACACCCACACCTCAAGATTGACTTGCCCTTCATTAAGATCGTGGCTGATATTCTCTCGGTCTCAAGTCCTCTTTCATGCCTAATTCTTCTTAGCAGTCAACTCTCTGACAGGTCAAAATCCATCTAAAGCCTCTTTAAATACTTCCGTAGAACAGAGAACATAGGACAGTACAGCACAGTACAGGCCCTTCGGTTCTCCATGTTGTGCTGATCTTTTATCTTACTCTAAAATCAGACTCATCGACATACTTAAGTGCATTATCCTTCATGCACCTATCCAAGCATCATTTAAATGTCCCGCAGGTATCTGACTCGACTAACATTGCTGGCAGTGCATTCCACGCACCCAACACTCTCTGTGTAAGGAACCGAACTCTGACATCTCTCCAAAACCTTCCTCCGTCACGTTAAAATTATGTACCCTCGTTATATACATTTCTGCCTGGGGAAAAGATCTCTGGCTATTCACTCTATCTATGCCTATCACATTTTACATCTCTATCCAGTCACCTTTCATGCTGCTTCACTCCATTGAGAAAAGCCCTAGCTCCCTCAACCTTTCTTCATAAGACCTGCTCTCCAGTCCAGTCAGCATCGTGGAAAGTTTCCTCTGCACCCTCTCTAAAGCTTCCTCATCCTTCCTAGAATGAGGCGACCGGAACTAAAATTTTCCAAGTGTGATCTACCCAGGGCGCTACAGATCTGCAGCATCACCTCGCAGCTCTTAAACTCAATCTTCCTGCTAATCAAAGCTAACATACTATACGCCTTCTTAACAACCCTATCACAATTTGGATAGCAAACTTAAGGCATCTATGGAAATGGACGCCAAGATCTCTCTTTTTCTCCACACTGCCAACAATCCTGACGTTAACCCTGTATTCTACATTCACATTCGATCTTGCAAACCGAATTATTTCATACTTTGCCAGGTTAAAATCCATCTGCCACTTATCAGCCCAGTTCTGCATCCTGTGAATGCCTCATTAGATCCGACATCAGCCCTACACACTCTGTACCAGTCCACAAAATTCCGTGTAATCGGTAAACTTACTAACCCACTCTTCCACTTCCTCATCCAAGTCATTTATAAAAATCACAATTGATCCCGGCAGAACACTACTAGTCACTTTCAGTGATCTAGCTCCCTTAACTCTCTGTGTAAGAGAATTCCTGATATTCATTTCACTCTGAAGAAAACATTCTCTGTTTCTCCACCATGACCTACTGAAATGAACAAAAGAGGGAACACAGACGCTCAAGTAAGAGAGACTGGCCCCGAAGTCAAGGCAGTATTAGACTGAGGATGGCATCAAGGAGCCTGAGCAAAATCGCACTAATGAGAATCGATTGTGACCTCTCCACCGCTCGGAGTTATTCACAGCACAAGGGAAGGTATTTATTATCGGGGGGCATCAATCATCTCAGCCGTGGGGTATTTCTGCAGGAGATTCTCAATGTCACTCCCTCAGCCCAGGCATCTGCAATTGGCCAGCAAGGAATCTCTGCAGTGGGGAAGCAGGCCATTCAGCCCATTGTGTTCACACGGATCCGAAGTGGGGATATTCACTGAAGACTACGCGATGTTCAGAAAAAAATTCAGCCCTCAGCTTCTGAAGCCATCTGTGTTCATGTGCGACAAGACCTAGAGAACATTCAAAATTTTGCTGTTAAGGTTTTGGTAACATTCATGTAACAGCACTGCCAGGCACTGCGCATTTCCCCAGCAAAATGAACAGCCCATTCTGTACCTCAATGTGCGTTCACAAGAATATGGGGAAGTCATACACCCCATCAAAACTACTGGGCAAGAAAAGAGATAGCCCAATCAATCCCTCCCACCTATGCCATAGGAAGACAAAGAGACCGCTCACTCCTATGCATCATTTACATGGGTCAGAAAAAAGACCATTTCACATCTGAAGCCATTTACAAAGCTACAAGAAGTGGTCATTCAGCTTCTTAGGTCACTGACACAGGAAGGCGAAGGTGTCAGAGATGCTCCAATATCACAAACAAATGGTGTATAAACTGCTCTAACATGTTCCATATTGCTTCATTACTCATAGTACGTATGTGTTACTTTACATGGTTTTCTGGCAGTGGGAATGAAGACAACATTTTTACCCATTCACCAAAGTGTTGTCCATTCTAGGAAGTTAGACCCATGGTCTCTATGTAGGTCAGAAGCTGGTGGGGAATGGCTAACTGTTTCAGAATGAAGGTATTGTGGCTCCTGACAATGTAACATTCAGTGCAGGGTCACACAGCAACTGCACATTGAAGTTAATTCGGAGTCTATACTTCTCTGCCTTTAGACATGGGGATCTGCAGAGGCATGAACACTACCGGGAAACAAGCATCCAATGAGAAGTATGGAATTTTCACCCTATTCAATTGTTTGGGACATAATGAGTGCCCAACTATAACCATCAAGTTTCAACTTCTTATTCCCTCATATTGTTACATATTAAACACGAGTTTCTTCACTTTCTCCTCATAGTAACAACATGCCAGGGTTTAGTCTAATGAAATCTCTTTGGACTGTATCGCTGACAAGATCATTATTTATTAATCAGATTCTGCCTGTACACATTATCCCAAATAGTCACCAAACAAAACACTACCATTGGGAAAGATGCATTTACTCTGGTACTTCAATCAGTTTGCATGAAGAGCCATATATCATTTCTTTGCTGCTGCGTAAAAATTCTGTCAGTGATTTATGACCAAGTACATCCAGGTCTGTTTCAACAACAGCACTTCCCAACTTCTCACTATTTAATGAATATAAATGTGAATGATGATATTTGTTGTTATGTTTTGCGAAGAGCTATTGCCCAAACACTGATCCTACTGACACTCCAAAGTGTTCACTCCAGATACAAAAAAACACTACTCTCTTAATTCCCTCGATTATCCAACTTTTAATACATTCAGTGTATTCCACCCCGACCTACCCATGGACTCGAACATTCAAACCTCACCTGTATTCAACCATGTCAAATATCTGCTTAAAATGCAAATACTCCACTCCCATTGGTTCTCAATTGTCGATGTCACAACAGAAAACCTCCACAAAACCAAGCAGGTTTATCAAAGATCATTTCCCCTTCCTAAATCTAGGCCGAATTTACCGAATCATGTCATTATTTTCCAAGTGTCTAGTTGCCACATTCCTCACAAAAGGTTACAATGTTTTTCTCACAGCTGATATCAAGTTAACCATTATTTAGTGATCTGTTTGCCCTCTCCGTTCGGTTTTATATATTTAGGTGTACAATAGCTGCTTTCCCATCTGCAGGATCCTTTCCAGAATTTAACCAGCTTTGAAGACTAATCAGTAATTCCTTCACTTGCTCTACTGCCACCTCCTCAATATTCTGGAATGTAGCTCATCAGATGCAGCAACATACCAACCTTCAATTCAATTAGATTTTCAAAGAAATACCTTTTTATTAATTTTAATTTCCTGCTGTTATTCATTTTCACCAGTCACTATGTTCCCTTGTATCACTGGAAGGTGGTTTTTGTACCTTCCTCAGGGAGATGGACTCAATATATTACTCACAGCGGACAGGTGGCATTTGTCAAACAGTCAATACATTGGAGGACTGCACTTAGGTGATGATGGACATGTTATTCGCTCCTGCCTGGAAAGTTCCAAAATTAATCCAGTTTAATTCATGGTCTGCATCAGCACAGTCCTGTCACTGGTGTGAAGCTACATAATATACTGAACGAGGGGACAAAGCTCATTGACCACCTCAAATTTGAAACAAATTGGTTTCAGCCCTTACACTTGACTCAGCTTAGACAAATGTCCCGGAAATCACAGGCAGAATAGTGCACTGTCCTGCTCCTTCCTGTTTATAGAGTTTCCCTTTTGTGGAGTTTCATCTCCATGTGTTCACCATGGACCCAGACACTCTGTAAATGCAGTGTACAGAGTGGGGTAACCAGACCCAGCGGCTGAGAATACAAACTCGGGATAAGCATCCACAGAAGCTCCTCTGATTTTCCAAAGCCAGGAACAAGTCAATTCCCCACGCGCATGGTGCCTGCATTCAGTTTTGAAAACTATTTCCACTCCTGAGGTTCTCTTCATGGTTGAGAAAGCTGTTGCATCTCTGCACAGTCCCACAGTAACAGTTTCTATCCTCAAAGAAGCATTTGACAGTGTAACATTACCTGTCTCTGTATGTCAGCAACTATAAGGGCAGCACCAGTATTGCTAATGGATTTGATAATGACGCTCAGAGAAGAGAGATAGAGGGAACCTAACTCACTTAAAACAGGGACATATCTAAATGGACGCGATATTCAGAAATATGGGAAATTGGGAAATGTGAGAATAACTTGCTGTTTTGTTTTCCTTCCAGTTCATCATCAGCAATCCCTTTGCTCAGTTTTCATTTATTTTCCTCTTTTTTTCTGGCAATTTCTCCGTCCATTCTATTTAAACCTGGCTCCCACCTCACTCTCCAACCTAACCATCCCTGATGTCAGGATTAAGAGTATTATTTCCCAGTTTGCTTTCAGTTGTGAAGCAGGGTCACTGGACTCCAAACCGTTATCTGCATTGTTCCTGACAGAAGCTGCCATACCTGCTGAGATTCTCCAACAATTTCCGACGCTGGACAATTTTATTTTAGATCTCTAGCACCCACCGTTCCTTGGTTTATTTCACCTTTAATGCTGTTGTTTCACGGGATGCCAGCATCACGGGCAAAGGCAGCATTTGTTGTCCATCACTAATTATCCTTGACGACGCAGCCATTTGTCAAGACAAAATGGAGTCAACAATTTTGTTGTGGGTCTGAAGTCACACTGAGGTCAGACTGGGCAATAATGTTAAGTTTCTTTACCAAAGACTATCAGTCAAATAATAAAAATAAATCCTGATGGTTTCTGGTTTCCATGAGTGAAATTAGGTTTCATTCCAAGTTTTGTCATTCGAATTTAAGCTCTGATATGGGCTGTGGTAGGATCTTAAACACTGCCTTGGATTCACAGCGCGTGCCTCTGAATTACCCGGCTAATTACATTACCACTCTGATACAGAGTCCTTATTCCCTAATCCGTATTCCCTAATCCCTGCCAGAGTGAGTTGGCGGGGAAATCGGTTTAACTACCAACGGTCAAATGGATTTTGGGAAAAAAAGAGAAAGAGAGATTGAGAGACAATTTCCTGCAAGAGCACAGATTTCAGAATGCTGAAATGAAGACATTTCGACAGCATTCTGCAACATGAGCCTGTATTCCCTGTAAAGATAGATGAAGGGGACATTGGTGTTAGTAAAGATGATGGAGAGTTTTGGATGAGCGTTTGTTCTGCAGCTTTGTAACTGGGTGTGCGGTCAGCAGAGTCTTCGACTCATTGGGCTACATCTAACAATAATTTGTCTCAGTGACATTTTTATTCAGTGTGACGCGGGATTATACGAGGCTGAGCTAGTTTCTTGTTGCTATCGTATCGAACTCACCATATTAACTACCCAATCTCATAGTATTCCACTCATTCAATGCCAGCCCAATTCTCCAAACCAACATGGCTGGAGGGATTTACCATCTCACTGATACCCCTGGATATTCCGTGATCACTGATATTGGTGCCATCTTTCAAACTGTTGAACTTTCTCACTTTGGAGCGACCCTGTACAGGTGACCCCGCACATGACAGATAAGGGGAATTAACACAACAATTTTTCATCTCTCTCTCTCTCTCTCTCTACTTATGTTATATTCAAACACAATTAGTAATTCTGGCTCACTCTGTCTCACTTGATTGTATTCAGCCAAACACTGTTTTCAAACAGTTGTCCCGTTATGAAATACAATTTCCAGCAGAGAACGTTTTTATCTTCAGCTGTTATCTTGACCGCTATCTGAATTATACCATTTTCCTTGTAATGAATATTTTCTTTTGCCCTTTGTCTGTCACTGTTTCTGTCTGGAACAGTTACACTGTCTCCCACTCAGTTGGCTGGACGGCTGATTTGTGATGCAGAGGGAGTCCAGCAGTGCAGATTCAATTCCCCCACACTGACAGAGTTTACCATGAAGGGGATGCTCTCTCAACAATGGGAAATCTACCATGGCCAATCCACTCTAAACTGCACATCTTTGTACTCTGGGAGGAAACTGGAGAATTGGGGGCAACCCATATCGACGTGGTGAATGTTCAAAGTCCACATAGAGGGTCACCTGACGTTTGGAATTGAACCCAGCTCCTTGGTGACGTGAGGCAGCAGTGCTAACCACATATTCATCATACTCCTCAGTAGGTTCTATTAATTAGCTGACTAAAGAAATCTAACTCAGTTGTTCTGATAACTGAACCTGACTTAGACCTTTAGCATTGGCCATATTACCAACCTGGTTACATTTAAAATCTGCTGTGAACAGCAGAGGAGTGGAACTAGAAAGGGAAACAGTGGCACCCTCCAACCACAGTCAGAACCGGAGTGAGTAGAAATTCGCAAATTGGGAATTCATTCAAGTGGGAATTCCCTTTCCCAGAACTTTGGAAGGGCTGAATCATTACATTATTTTGAGGCTGGCTTAATCTGATTGTCCATAGACAGATGAATCAGGGATAATGGTGCATGGAGAGAAAAGTGCAGCTGGGACCACAATGAGATGAGCCATGAGCTTATTGACTGGTGGAGTAGTGTCAAACGGCCGAATGGCCTACTCGTTTCCTCAGCCCTGAGTTTTAATGTTGCTTTCAGCCCTTCGGACCTGCTGCACAGGAGCAGATCGTGGCCACTCCGAAACTTAGGTGTCGGTTCGGAAATGTACTTGGAAAATCCTGGCTGGGTCAGGCAGTGACCCCCGCCCCTCCCCACCCCAATCCCTGTTTCCAGGCTTCCCCTCTCTGTAACTTCTACTCCAGATGTGGGTCATGTTACAGACCCAGATTCGCTGTGAATACAGCCCCCCATACCCCACACAAGGTCAACTCAGACAAATCCTCTGCTCTCCCTGAATGCAACATTTTACATCATGACTTCCAGGAAAATAACCAGCTATTTTCCAAAAGCATAACATGAGAACGTACGAAATTGGAACAGTAGCGGGCTATTCAGCCCCTCAATCCTGCACTGTCAATCAATATGAACATGGCTGGTCTACTCCAAGACTCAACTCCACTTTTCTGCTAACCCCTTGTATCTTTCAACTGGCAGATATGTCAAAAACCAATCCAGCCCGCACGAAAAGACGTTCAGTGTCCCAGCCTCCACACTCTCTGGGTTAGGGAATTCCAGCCATTCACTACCTTCTGAAAAAGATAATCATTTACATCTAAGTTTGAAATCGATATTCCTTATTCTGTATCGACATCCCTGAGTTCGACACTCTGCCCTGGTGTGGAATCACTTTCTCAACATCTACCTTGTCAAGCCCACTCTGTATTTTGTCCGTTTCAGTAATATCATCCTCATTCATTTAAACCACAATGAATAATCGCCTCAGCATTTTTGATGTATTCAATAAATCAATTCTTTCATCCCAGGCACCAGTCTAGTGAACCAAGATTTGTGCATCGGCATTCTGACGTTATGTTTCATATACAGGACACTCCAATCCGTTGTACTGCTCCTTTTTTGGGAGTCTTCCCCATTAAATAACAGCCTGCCTTTTGGTTGTCAGTGTCATTCACAAACTTGGATGTATATTGCACTGAGCTCCCGCCGTCAGGCTATCAGTATAGATTGTAAGCAGCTCTAGCCATCGCACTAATATTTGTGGTCTTCCAGAAGATACTTTTTTTTCATAAAGTTAGATGAATCCTGACTCTCCGATTTCTAAGTGTTTACCAATTGTCATCCCATGCTAATGCATTATCCGTCATACTACGAGCTTCTGTCTTGTGTAAGAGCATTTATTTTGTGATACCTTGTGGAAAATCTCTAGAAAGTCTCATGTCTACCAGTCCACCTTTATCAAGGCCACTTGTTACATTCTCAGGGATCTCCAGAAAAACTTTGCATGATTTTACAGGCAAAATATAGTTCGCCTTTAACAAGACCATGCCTGACTCTGTGTGAAGCTTTTCTAAATGTCTTGCAGTCCCTTCCTTAACAACAGACTCTCAGAGATTCGTACCAATAATGGTTAGGCTGAATGGTTCCTGCTTTCAGTCTCGCTCCTTTCTTGAAGATGGTCGCCACATTGGAGGGTTTCCAGTTTCATTGGATCACTCCTTTAATCGAGAGAATTATGGAATATTTCACACAGAGTCACCAGCCACTCTGTGGCCACTTCTTTTAAAACCTCCTAAGTATTGCTGATGACCTTTTTACCCTTGGTCTTATCTATTTGAGAAATGCCTTGTTCCTTTTGTTAGAGAGAGTTCAAGAACTTCCCTTCTATTACCATTTTGTTTATATCATTGAAATAACTACAGCACCTTGACCAGTGAGGAACGATGTAAAATACTGGTGTAAGTGATCTATCTGTTCCCTGTCGCCAGTTTCCCAGTCACAACCTCCAAATGTCCTCAATCTGCCTTTATTTTTACCAAAGTTCTCGCACACCTCTTGAACTTTTCTTGCATACATGGAAAAACTCGTGCTGCTTGTTTTTTATATTTCCAGCTAATTTGCTTACATCACATATTTTCTTCCCCTTTCTTCGTTTTCTATATTCATACAGTCATATCGCGCACACATACAATCTTTGGTCCAACATATCCATGCCAGCCAGGTATTCCAATATAAACTAGTCCCATCTGCTTGCACTTAGCCCATATGCCTCAAAACGGTTCCCATTCATATGTTTGTCAAAATGCCTTGTAAATGTTGGAGCTGTACTTGCAACTGCCAGTCTTCCTCTGTCAGCTCATTTCATAAACACATCACCCTCTGTGTAAAAGAAGCTCCCTCTTCCTCCCTTTTAAATCTCCTCTCTTACACCGTAAAACTATGCGCTCTACGATTTCATTTTCCTGTGCCAAATCTTCTCACAAAATTCATTTTCCTATCCTGTCGAAAAGACCTTGGCTATTCACCCTATCCATGCCATCCATGGTATTATAAACATCTAGAATGTCACCGCTCAACTTCCTACACTCCATCTGATTCTAGCTTCAAGAACAAGCATTTAAAGATAAGCACTGAATATTTGAAACAATATAAAAAATTATAGGTAAACAGCACTCAGCCCAAACTTCATACTGTTATTTGTTTTCTCCATGTTACAATACTAAGGCAGCATGAAAATCTTACTACTGACAATAAAAATTCAAACAGCTGAATTCCTTTGTCTAATGGCTGCGATGATCTCTACAGTGAAAATGTATCTCTGGCCAGATGTATATAATACCACATAGAACATAGAACATAGAACAATACAGCACAGAACAGGCCCTTCGGCCCACGATGTTGTGATGAACATTTGTCCAAGCTTAAGCACCCATCCATGTACCTATCAATTGCCGCTTAAAGGTCACCAATGATTCTGACTCTGCCACTCCCACAGGCAACGCATTCCATGCCCCCACCACTCTCTGGGTAAAGAACCTTACCCTGACTTCTCCCCTATACCTTCCACCCTTCACCTTAAATTTCTGTCCCCTTGTAACACTCTGTGGTACCCGGGGAAAAAGCATCTGACTGTCTACTCTATCTATTCCTCTGATCATCTTATAAACCTCTATCAAGTCACCCCTCATCCTTCGTCGTTCCAACGAGAAAAGGCCCAGCACTTTCAACCTATACTCGTACGACCTATTCTCCATTCCAGGCAACATCCTGGTAAATCTCCTCTGCTCTCTCCAAAGCTTTCACATCTTTCCTAAAGTGAGGCGACCAGAACTGCACACAGTACTCCAAATAATGTTCAAAATTCTCCCTCCTTGTCTCCCTGTGACCTTGTGTAGTTGTGTCTTCTTTATCTTGCACTCAATAGAGAGAACCTCTTTCCCCCATTCACATTTTAACTTAACTCATTTTAAATCATCTTCTCATTCACCACTGCTAAAAGCGTGTTTATCTGTTCTCACGGGGAGAAAGTGAGGTCTGCAGATGCTGGAGATCAAAGTTGAAACTTTATTGCTGGAACAGCACAGCAGGTCAGGCAGCATCTAGGGAACAGGAGATTCGACGTTTCGGGCACAGGCCCTTCTTCAGGCCCTATCTGTTCTCACGCCCTCTTTTGCCTGTCACTTACCACCCCCTCCACCCCACCCACACCTCTGCCAAGGGACTAAAATGCCCAAATTCCAATCCTTTTCAGTTCTGAAGAAGTGTCACACTGGACTTGAAACGCTAAATCTGTTTTTATGTCTCCGCAAATGCTGCCAGACCTGCTGAGTTTCTCCAGAAATAAATAGGCGCAGAATAAATTTTCAATTAAACAAATAATTGTGGATACTGGAAATAAAAATAGAAAAATTACGAGAGAAACTGGGAAGGGTCACTGCACGTGAAAGATTAACTCAGCTTTCACGGCACAAGATGCAGCCAGACCTGCTTAATTTCTTCAGCAATTTCTGTTTTTGAACAGGTTCCTATGAAGTGTGTCAAATCTGCTCAAACGCCCTGTCCAGCACAGAGCGCTGTACATTGGGAAGTGAACAATAACCCAAAGTGCACAAGTTCATTGGCTCTGAAACGACATAAGGCTGGCATCACTGACACGACAAAACTCTTAATCATGGTCAGGGAGAAAAACAGAGGAAAAACACAGAAAATGGTATTACGAGAAAGAAAAGATTCAGATTAATATGTTAAAGTATCGGAGTAATTTAACATATTGGAGGCGTGACATCAGGGAGAGACCCTCAGCAGAATGAGAATATGAAACTGGAAGTGTTCGGACATTAGATGCCAGGTTAGGTCACTGAGTACGGTGCTGATGGGTGAATGGGTCTCGGTGTGAACTGGGGGAAAGTCAGTGGAATTGGTTTGCAGATATTGCAGCTCACACTGGGTTATCATGTGATGCTGTAGATCACAGCAGCAGCAGCAGTACAATTGCATTCAATCACAATCCATAATTTATCCCCCAGGATAATCCATCAGTCTATCATTGCCATCAAGCCGCGTGATGGTTCAGTGGCGAGTTTGGGTGAACATGCCACAGTCAGAACCATGTGTGTCTAAACCCTTTAAAGCTACCGCACTTGACTGGTTACATTCCAAACAGCAGAATTACCATCTGATGGAGAGGGGGAAATGATCCCAAGACTAACAGATAAGACGAAGCGCTGCAGTCCTGTCACATTCAGTCATCAATGTCCATGAACTATTAAACAACTTACTGGAGGAGAGGACTCTACAAATATCCCCATCCTAAATAACGGAACGGTCTTTTACATCAGCGTAAAAACAAGGATGTAGTGTCTGCGCCATCCACAGTCAGAAGTGTTGAGTCTATAATCCATCTCATCCTCCTCATGATGCCCACAGATTCATAGATGCCAATATTCAACCGATTCGATTTGCTGCACATGACATGAAGAAACAGCTGAACACAGTAGCTACAACAAAGGAAATGGGCCCTGACCCCATTCCTGCAATAGGACTGAAGTCTTGTGCTGCACAACAAGCCGTGTCCTTGGGGAAGCTGTTTCTTTCCTGCTCCAACTCTGACATCTGCCTGGCGACGTGGAAAATTACTCAACTATATCCATTCCCATAACAAGGGAATGACTACAGTCTGACCATTTACCACGCCCTCAGTCGCGTCGCGATAGTCACATTGGTGGGAGTTCTTTTGACAGTGCTGCCCAGTAGCATAGAAATAACCTGCACAGTGTGGTTTCTGACAGGTCCCCATGAGGAAATGGTGCTGTTGTGGAATTGTCACTGGATTGCAAATCCAGAGCAGTATAATGCTCTGGCAGCTGGTGAAATTAATAACAATTAATAAAGTATCGAGATATAAAATCAGGCGTCCGTAACAGTGACCTTGAAGCCAATGTCGATTGTAAGCACCAATTTCCTCCCCCACTGTACTTTCAAGAATTGAATCTCCTGTGCTTTCCTGGTCTGGCCTAAACGTGACTCCAGACACACAGACATGTGAGAAACTCTTCAATGTGCTCTGAATCGGCCAAGCAAGACCCTCAATTGTATCAAACTGCTCCGGGTCTTAAAGGATAAAACCGGACAGAACACCCAGCACCAGCCTCGACATTGGAAAAGGGAATGGGAAACACAGTCCTGTCATCCTGCAGAGATTTCCTTCCTAACATCTGAGAGCTTGTGACAGCAGTTATAGAGCTGTCCCACAGACTGCACAGAAACATCGGGAAACGAGGAGGTCTTTAGACACATTGAGCTTTCTCCATTCTAGCTCATGGTGAAAATTTCCTAAATGCAGTTTTCCCCACACAGTGTTCATAACCCTTAATATGTTTAAACATCGGGACATATAAAATAAGAATTACTGTAGTCCCTTCGGTCCATCAATTTTGCTCCTCCATTCAATATACAGGCAGATCTCCAATAATGTGGGTTTATTAAAAACTATTTGGCTGCAACACGATTCATAACGTGAGCTCCTGTTCACTGTGACGTGATTCCATTCCCGGTCCCAGCTGAACAGCAAAACCCAGTCTCAGGATCCTCTGTCTGCCAAATGCACCCTCAATGTGTTCAGCTAAATCAGGAATGTAATCCGTTCTGCAAGTCTTGAAACTGAAACTGAAACTGGGAATTGTTATCGAGTTTTGAGAAGATTTGTGGTTGAGGTTCTCGATGTATGAACCTTCCAGCGAGCAAACCTGCATCCAGAACTGGGAATTGTAATCGACATTTAGAAGAAACTTTATTTCAAACCAGGGGAGGAATCTTGGGGAGAAATATTGGGACGGCAGAGTGGCTCAGTGGTTATCACCAGGGACCCGGGTTCAATTTCCTCATTGGGTGACTGTGTGCAGTTTGCACGTTCTCTCTGTGTCTGCGTGGGCTTCCTCCGGGTGCTCCAGTTTCCTCCCACAATGATGTGCTGGTCAGGTGAATTGGTCATGCTAAATTGGGCATAGTGCTAGGTGCGTTAGTCACGAGTAAATGTAGGGTCGAGGAATGGGTCTGTGCGGGTTACTCTTCGGAGGGTGGTGTGGACTTGTTGGGCCGAAGTGCCTGTTTACATACTATCGGGAATCTACTCTAACTGTAAACCCGCGGCAGCATCACATGGTCAGTCAGCTCGTGTGCTTTCTGGTGAAGACCTTGTTGAATGGAACAGTGCTGTAGTCGGTAATTGTAGTGTGAAAGTGGTACGTTTACAGCACTATTACATTACAATATATGGTTTAAAAATTTACGTAGACTTTACTGTTGTTTGTGTTACGTTGACTATTATTTTTGTTTTGATTTTTCCTGACATTATTGGACGTTCGCCCCATACCCGCTTTTCCCCATAGCCCCCATTATTTTTATTGCACCGCTTTCTATAATTCGGTGTTACACAAGAACACAGCTGCTGTGTTATCAGAGAACAACATGTAATGATCGCTGATCCTCTATCGCCACACCATTCTCCTGCTTTCTTCCCATCCCTTTCCTGTCTAAAAACCATTATTTATATTCAGTGCCTTGTCTTCCACAGCCTGATCTGGGAGAGAATTCACCAGGTGCAGCAGTCTCTGAGTGCAGACATTTTTTCTCATCTCAATGCAGAGTGGCCAGCCTGTACCTAATACTGTGGGCCCTTGTCTTAGACGCCCCAGACTGGAGAATCATCATCCCTGCTTCCATACTGTCTCCCACTGTCAGAGTTTTATATATTTCACTCGTTTTCCTAAAGCTCATGGAATACAGGCCCAGTCACCCCAAACTCTGCTCCCACAACAAGCCTGTCATACCAGAGAGATTGATCTGGTTATCCTTCACTGCTCCCCCTCAATGTCGGTTTGTTCTTTATTAGGTAAGGACACTAAAACTGCACACAATACTGCACAATGCTTGAGATGGGGTCTCACCAAGGAGAAAGTGAGGTCTGCAGATGTTGGAGATCAGAGCTGAAAATGTGTTGCTGGTAAAGCACAGCAGGTCAGTCAGCATATGCTGTGCTTTACCAGCAATACATTTTCAGCTCTCACCAAGGCTCTGTGCAGCTGCAGTAAGACGCCCTTATTCGTGTACTCAAGTCTCCCTGAAATGATGGTCAACACACCACTTATCTTCTTAACTACTTTCACCGTCCATAATCAAACAATCACAGAAGCATATAATCTGTCCTATCAGAAAAGCAATACGATCTACATAAGTCCCACTTTTACATGACATCTGTAGCCATAAATGTTATGATACTTCAAGTACATTTTAACGGTTGTGAGGTTACTCATCACAACTATCCTCTCAGGAATTTTAATACTGACGCAACACCGTCTGGGTAAAACACATTTCTCATATCTTCTCTAAACCTCAACCCCTTCACTTTAAAAGTGTGCTCCCTTGTTCTTGTCCCCTTTTTATTAAATGGAACAGCTGCTGTCTATAGCCCCTGTCCATGCCTCTTGGAATCCCATCCTTCTGAACCACATCCACTCAGCATTCTCTGCTCCAAGGTAAACAACCCGAGCTTATCCAGCCTCTCTCTGTAGCTGATATGCTCCATCCCAGGGAACATCCTCATGAATCTCCTCTGCACCCCATCCACTGCAATCGCATTCTTCCATAATGTGACTCCCATGACTCCACACAGTATGCCATCTGTGGCTGAATCAAAATTTTGCATAACTCTTACAATCTATGTCTCGATGAATAAAGGCTGTGCCGACAGGCGCATGTGACTTCTGAACTAACCTGTTACTCTGTCTAGTGACATTTAGGGATGTATCGAGAAGCACCCTCGAAGCTTCCCAGGTGCTGTCATTCATTGAGTCCTCCCCTGTCTGGTTTCTTCTTCCAAAGTGCATCACCTCATATTTATCAAGATTACATTCCATCTGCCATTGCTCTGCACATCTAATAATTCCGTCTGTATCTTCCTGTAACATAAAACCTTTCTCCTCACTGACAACCACCTGGACAATCTTTGTGCTAAACGCAAACATAATTAACACACTCTCCCCCCCCCCCCCACCCCCCACATGCACATCTAAATCATTTCTGACTACCACAAATAATAAGGGACACAGCACTAATCCCTGTGGTACGCCAGGGGAGATTGGTCTCCAGTCACACAAACAATTTTCTACTCTCTGTCTCTTGTCCGTTAGACAATTTGAATATAACTTACTAAATTAGACTTGATAGAATGACATTGTACGTTGTTCATTAGTTTCCCATGCAGTGCTTTGACAATGATCTTGCTGAAAAACCATATCAATGACTACTTTAAAAAAATCAATAAAATTCGTTCGGTACGACTTCCCTCTGATATCTTCATGCTGGTGATCCTGATCAAACATTGCCTCTCTAAATGAAGATCAATTTTCTCCTTCCATATTTTCCCCAACAGTTTCCTTGACACTGATCTGATACTCACTGATCTACAGTTCCCTGGTCTACCTCCACCCGCACTCTTGTAAAGGCTCCAGTCATCTGGCACCTCCGATGTGACAAGATCCTACTTAAACATTTGAGTCAGTGCCTTTCCTCCCTTGTCTCCAACAGCAGCCTGTGAAACAACTCATCCAGACCTGGGGACTTGTCCAATTTTATACCAGCCAAAACCATCAATCCCTGCTCGCATCTTATATCAATCTGTTTAAGAACTTCCCACTCCATCTTCTTGAACTAAATAGCTGCCTCCTCATTCTCCCAAGTAAAACAGATGGGAAGCTCTCATGTCACAATCCATCAATGTTTCCCAGCTTCGTACACAGATTGCTCTCTTGGTTTCTAATGGGCTCTGATTGTGCGCTGGTTATTCTGTTCTGCTTGATGTTCTTGTGGAATATCTTGAAATCCTCGCTAATCTTGCTCACACTTTTCGATGACCCTATGTTCGTCACTCCCCTCTGAGTGATATTTTTTAAAGTTTCATTTCGATCACCTCTCATTCTCTGAAACTCTACAGCGTACAGGCGGAGTTCCCTCATTGGACAATCTTGCCATCCGAGGGATTAATCTGGAAAATGTCCATTCAGTATATGAGATCAGTATGATTTACTTGGATCATGAAATCAAAGCTGTACTCAATACTCCAGGTACAGACTCACCAACATTCTGTGTCACTGGCGCAGAGCATTGTTACTCATAGTCGGTGCAAATTACTTCAGAAGCTGGAATCTGTACAGAAACTAACACATGCTGGAGATCACAGTGAATGAGACATCATCCATGGAGAGAGAGTACAGAGCCCTTCATCGCCTATATTCTGAGTCCCTTCAAAAAAAGGGAAAATTAACTTTTACCTTCCCCCATTTGCGTATGTTCCTCCCAATACATTATTTTTTGTTTTAGGGATAACTTGCTATATGAATTCTTTAAAAATCCTCCTGATATCCAACTAGACCACATCCACTGGTTCTCCATTGTTTATATCGACAAGAGACATCTTCAACAAACATTTGGTAAATGTTGCCTTCCCTTTCAGAAATCTAGCATCATTCTCTAGACGTTTGCTATAACTTTCCAAGTGTCCAATATTACATTCTTTATAATAAATTCCGACATATTCCCCACTGTGAACAATAGGTTAACTGGTCTGTAGTTCACCATCTCCATCTTCTTCACTTTGTAAATCCTTAGAATACATTTTTAACTTTCCAAATTGAATACGGAAAAATAGAATAATTCCCAATGAAATTATTGTCTCCATTTCTGCTTTCTCTGAAATTCTGGTATGAAGTACATTTGGTCTGTCAGACTTATCAATACAGTTATGTTTTCAAATGCTACCTCGTCACTGATTTTAGTCTTTATTTACACAAGTCCAATAGTCACTTGGTATTCCTCGGAGATTCCTTGGTATTCTGGACCCTCCTCTGTGAAGACAGATATAAAATAACTGTTTAGTTTCCCTATCATTTTTCTGTTCTCGCTATAAATTATCCTGTCCACACATTCACTGTTCCACATTTGACCTTGTTTTTATTTTCCTTTTAAATATTCATAGAGATTTTTCGTCAGTCTTTTTGTTTCTGGTTAGTTTGTATTGCTGTTCTCTTTATACTTTACTTATCAGTTTATCAGTCCTCTTTTGTTGTATCCAAAAGTTCAATGAATGTACAATATATGACCCTTTTCTAAGGCATTTCCTTCGATCTAATGTAATTTTTAACTTCTTTTGTTCACCATCGTTGAGTCACCTTTGACTTTTGCGAATTATGCCTTGGAGGGATATATGTATATTACAGACCTGACAGTGCTTCTGTAACTAACAGATATTGCCTGTCTTTCATTAAGTCATTTTAATGTACTTTTCAAATTCATAAAGCCAACTTCACTCTTGTATCATAATGGTTTCCACGACTCAGGTGTATACCCGTAATGTAAGAAAAAGAACTGCTTGCATTCAGACATCATGTAAAATTCAATATATTAAGATCACTATTCCCCAAAGATCCTCAATAGCAAAGTATTAGATTTGCTCTTCTGATCACACAACACCAATTCCAAAATTTCTTGATCAACAGCTCGGTGCTCAACATACTACTAAAGCAACCTGGCTCATACACACTCAACATTAACATTCAATTGGGTAAACACTGGTTAGATGTAACTTGAAGCTGCCCATTATTACTGCAGTACCCACAAACTTGTATGTCTAATTTCCTGTTTTATAACATAGACAACGTTTGTATTGCAGCTTTCAACTTGATACGTAATTCTCATTAATGTTTGCTTCTCCTTGCTGTTTCTAAGATCACCTCAACAGATTCTGTGGAATTTGAGTGACGTGGGCTCTGGCGAGGTTAATGGTAGATTCATGCGAGATGTTTGGAGAGGCATATCTCAACAAGGATGTTACCTCACCGCATTTTACCCGTTCTTCTCAAGCGGCATTGTAAGATTTTCTCCAGATCACCCGTTATAGTGGTGTAGTAGAGAAGGACAATGATCTTGCTGCAATGCTGTGTATGCCCCAGAGACCTGATACTGCTCTGACCTGTGTGGGAACCTTATAGCAGGCTGGTAAAGTGCTACTGCTGCTGTACAGGATCTTCGTGAGATCACATCTGGAGTCGTGTGTACAGATGTAATCTCCTCACTGAGGAAAGGATATTGTACATAACTCAAAGATTGTTCCCTCAACTGACTTCTGCAACAAAGGTGTTAATCATCGAATCTCTCCAGAGTGGAAGCAGACCATTTGACCCATCGACAACACACTGATACTCCGAAGATCATCCCATCTAATCCCCACCACCCACCCCACCCAATCTTTATAACCTGGCATTTTCCATGACTGATGCGCCTAGCTTCCACATCCCCGAATATTATGGGTAATTTAGCTTGGCCAATCCACCTAACCTGCATATCTTGGGACTGTGGGAGGAAACTGGAGACTGAAATTGAACTAGGATCGCTGGTGCAGTGAGACAGCAGTTCTAACCACTGAGCTACCCAGTGTGGACAACAAAACCTGCCTGCATATTTCAGCCCTTGAAAAGTAGCATTTTTGAGCAGGGAGATTCCATAAGTCCCCAAAACTGTGATTGAACGACAGGAGGAGAACATTGAGATCTTGAACGGCTTGATCAGGAACAGAAGCAGGACATGCAAGTCCATTGAGACTATAATGTATGAACACCAGGAGGACATTCCGCCCAGCGAGTGTGTGAAGCAGGAACAGAATGAGTCCAATCAGACACACATGCCTCTTACACAACAATTGGAACAGATCTTTTACATCCTTGTGCCTGTTACACAGGAATTGTGAAACGGAACATAATGGTTATAGAAAGGGAAGAACTTCGAATAACCAGCTTCACTCGGGAATGATAAGTGGTGAGAAAATTATTGGGATTGAAGATTGTTAGGATGCGTTATGACAGAATTAATAACAGGAGATTTCCAAAGTCAAGCCACAATCCTGCACAGTCAACATATTATGGGTAATTTAGGAAGGATAAATCATGTTTGAATGATTTGACTAACTTTCTTTAAAAAAAACGTAACATGCAAGGTGGATAATGGGGGTTCTACAGATGTATTATATCTGGACTTCCAGACATCAGTGCGTAACGTGTCGCAAAAGATTATTATGCAAGACAAAAACACTTGGGATTAGGAACAATTTACTTGCTCGGGGAGAGGATTAGCTAACCAGTAAAAGTCATGATATGGAGCCGTTTGATTTGGACTCGGTTGGACAATGTCAAAAATGAAATGAAACCCATTAGAGTCCAATGGGTTTATTTGTAAACACAAGGTTTCATTGTGCTCCTCCTTCATCAGGTGTAAGCGACAGGAAAATCTTAAACACAGATGATATAAGGAAAAGATCAAAAGGTTATACAACTCATGCACATGAATTGTACATACACCTAAGATGGCTCTTAAATACTTAATCAATTAGAATGGAGGTGCGAGTTTGATTGGTTAATATAAAAATTGCCGAATTTATTTCAAGTCACTGCCTGGAGATACCTTCAGGTATTATCGATGTAAATGAAGTAACACGTTTGGTCAGACAATGTATTCTAAGCTTGAAGCCTTGTTTGGACTTTGTCTGTGTCTTGACCTGGAGTTCGACTGGTTTTATTTACAAAGTACGATTTGTAAAATAACACATTGACTGAATGTCTACAAATTGTATGTTTTGGAACAAAATAAAATGCATCTGAAAATGCAAATGGGAAAATGTAAATTCAACCCACAGATTTATATGTGCATTCGTGTGTGTGCGTGTGCATATGTGTGAGAGAGGGGCGTGTCTGTGTGAAGGGGAGAGAGAGGCATTGTCTGTATGTCAGAGACAGTGAGGTGGAGTGTGGGTGTGAGTGCGGGAGGGACAGAGAGTGGTTGTGTGTGCATGTGTGTGTGACAGAATGGAGTACGTGTATGAAATGTGAGAGAGGGTGAGTGTGAGTGTGTGCGAGGGGCAGAAAGGGAGAATGTGCATCAATGTATGTAACAGGGAGAGTGAGAGGGTGTGCTTGTTCAGGCTAAGACACAAACAGATATGACTGATCCCTTTCCCCACACACACTCACTCCATGGTTTTCAGAGCTTCCCCTCTCTGCAGCCTCTGCTCCATTTGTTCATGTTACAGAACCAGATGCTATTACTACAGTCCCATGCTATGTCCCGAGCTGGGACACTAAATCCTCCGGTCTCCTGGAATGTCTGAAGCAGCTTACAGCACAACTTCTAGCAAACAATCCCCAGTACCTCAACTAACAGGAGGCAGTCAGAGTCCCCTCAGCTACAAGTTAGATGCCTTGTCCTTTACAATTATACTCAAGGACCTTCCTTGCGTTACTGACCGCACCATCAACTGAGAGGGACAAACAGAGGCATTCCATGGGAAGGCGCATACCAAGATTCAAACACGTGAATCAAAGCTCCTGGAACACCCTTGTCCATGGGGTATCACATGGGACACATTGAGAAGTGAACAACAGTCTCACACACACTATTTCAATGTTTCTGAGCTTCACCATGCCGATACACGAGGGAGTCAAAAGCCAATGCCAGGGAAAGACGCAGAAAAAAACAACAAATAATTAATTAACTGATAACTTGGTGAAAATATGGATAAGGAGATGGAGGGATTGTATTAACTGGATAAGTGAGACAACGGTGGGCCCAATCACAAGAATGCAAACATTGAATAAATACATTGCTAGATCAGCTGAATTGGTCTATTGTCTCAAATTCTAAATCTGCTTCACAGAACCAGCCCAGGCACCTTAAATTGGGGTAAGGTAACGGCCAAGATGGAGAGTTGTGCAGGCCGTGCTAGTGGATTACTCCATAAACCGGACTATCTGCACAGCATGGGAAGCATTGCAAACCTCTGCCAGGATTTTGCAACCTCTACCACCACCCTCTGTCTGGACATTTGAGCCAATGTTGTATCCAAATGGCTAGTTTTCCATGTATTTCATATGAACCAACCATGTTAAACAGATGACCATGCACAATGTTGTTCAACACCTTACTGATGTCCATCTCGCCAATGTGCACCTCTCTACCTCAGTTAATCTTTTTAGTCACTTTTTCAAAAACTTTCAGTCAAGTCAGTGAGACACAACATTGCTTGCACATTTCCATGTTGACTACCCCTAATCCGTCGTTACCTTTCAAAGTGCGTGAAAATCCTATGCCTCATAATCCCCTCCAACAACTTACCCACCACTGCCGTTATACTCACTGCTTTTCCTTATTACCCTTCTTAAATTCCTTAAGTTATGGCACCAAGTTAGCCAACCTCCAGTCTTCCAGCACTATACCTGTGGCTATGGATGATAGCACGAGGCCCAGCAATCACTTTCCTAGCTTCTCACAGAGATCTAGCGTACATCTAATAAAAGTCAGGACATTTTCCTTCCTTTGCATGTTTTGAGACCTCCCGCAGCTCCTCTGTGATACAGACACTTTCCAAGATGTCATTACTTATTTCCCAAATTATGTAGCTTCCATATCCTCCTCCA
This sequence comes from Chiloscyllium plagiosum, assembly GCF_037043375.1. NCBI lineage: Eukaryota > Metazoa > Chordata > Chondrichthyes > Orectolobiformes > Hemiscylliidae > Chiloscyllium > Chiloscyllium plagiosum. Next base: position 75,184,041 of record NW_028270177.1, read on the forward strand.
CAGTAAATACTGATACAAAATATTCGTTCAGTACCTCCCCCATTTCCTGTGGTTCTGCATATGGGCAGCCTTGCTGATGTTGAAGGATGTCCTATTCTTTCCACAGTTACTGTTTTGTCCTTGACGTATTTGAAGAAGCCAAAGCTATCACATGTCCCCTTTTTTACGCTCGCAATTTCTCTATTGAGTATTCTATTGTTGCTTTCAGACTCTTCTATTGAATCACTTTAAATCAGGAATTAAGAGGCAAATGCTGACCATTCCAGTTGTCGAAAAAATCCATCTGGTTCACTGATATCCTTTAAGGAAGCAAACTGCCATGCATACCTGGTGTGGCCTACATGTGACTCCAGACCCACAGCAATGTGGTTGACTGTTAACTGCTCTCTAGGCAATTAGGGATGGGTAATGGATGTTTGCCTAGCCAGGGACGCCCTCATCCCGTGAATGCATTAAGAAAAAAAACCTCAATTCCTGCTGTCTATAACTGACATATTCTTCCCTCTTATCCGTGGCCAGAACCTCAATTTCTCCAATCCTCCATCATTCTTTACACGTACCAGGGTTACCCTTCAACCTAAGCGGGACATACTGTCTCCTTACTCCTGACATCACATTTTTGAAGGCTTCTCACTTCACAACTGACCAATTTCTCTGCGAATGTATATCCCAACCGACGTTAACATTTTCATTGAGTTGGACAGAGGGATTGTCTGCATGAGGCTGAGCTAAATGATGCTATCTTATCAAACTCACCTCATTAACTACCCACCCCACCCCATGGAGTCCCTCTTATTCAATGCCAGCCCGATTCTCCATTCATCATGGCTGGAGGTTCTCACCATCGCCCAGATGCCCCCGATACTCCACGACCCCTGGCATTGGTGCCATCTTTAAAAGGCCAATGGGCACATGGTTGTGCTTTCTCAAGTTGGAGCTGCCCTCCATAGTTTATCCTGAACATGGCAGATAAGTGGATATTATACCACAGTTTGTCGACTGGGGCCCGCAGATCCTGGTGGATTGGCTTGTACAGAGAGGGAAATTCTCTTTCCAAAAGGGGGGCCACACCACCAGACCCACCAATCATGGTCTGAGCTCAGAGCAGTATCTGCGGTCTGAAGAAATGTCCAGCAATACAGGACAAGAATCAATGTCCTCCCCACTTTGTCAGGATAAGATCACCGTATTTTCTCTACTCCCTCACAGTCACTGTTTATCTGTTATAACACCTACCCCGGAACAAAACCTATGCCCCACCACTCTCACTGCTGCATGCAGCACCTTCCCTTTCTCTCTTTTACCCCTCTACTATATCTCCTTCACTAATAGCACTGCATGGATACAACACTCTTGAACAACTCCCTTTGGACAAGTCACCATCTCACCCACCCAAGCCCCCCCACCTTCACCAGCACTGACAGTAGTATAACCCACTCACACCCTCACTTAATCCTTCCCTGTCTCCTATTCCAGAAGAAACAGCTCGGAATAGAATAGAAAGTGCGAATCCGGGTAGTGGAGTGGTCGATATCCACCTCCCCCCACCCGCTGTATTTGTGTGTCGGTATTTTTCTCTGTGAGTGTCTGCGTGTGGTTGCAGGTCTGGCAGTCTCTGTGGTGCTTCAAATGACATAATCTCTCGCTTATCTGGCCACCACACCCTACTTCAGTGATGGTGGCAGAGGGCGATAACCTTCGATGATTCAGTCTGAGTGGGAGATAAGGCAGCAGCTCACAGCACTATCCAAACTGACAGCACCATCAACACACACACCTTCCCGCCCGCTCCACCCCGCGCCCCACCACACACACACACACACACACAAAATGCTGGTAGATGGAGAGTTGCAAATATACTTGGGGTCGTCCAAATGGAAATGCTCACCTCCGAGTGAACCATTTTGTCAGGAGATGACATCAATTGATTTCTGATTCTGTGACTTGAAATGCTTAAAAATTACGTGGAAAAGTATTGAAAATTCCCAAAAAAGGCCTGGTAGTGTTGATAATGACGCAGGGACAATATCGCTTAGTATCAGACAAAACTGCTCTGTGTTTCCAAAGATATTATTTGAAAAAATCAAACGAACGTGTAATTTAAGAGATTCACAGCAAAGGATTTGCTGTCTACTCAGAGCCAAAAACTGTGACACTGATGCAGTGGCGTGGGGAGGCCAGCAGAGGGTAGTATTGGATGAATCCAATCATAAAACTGAGTGGTTCACACACCCTCTATAAGGATTAGAGATGTTGACCTTACAAACCTTCCGAACATTCCGTGGAAGAATAAAGGGAGTGATAGATAATTTTCGTCTCCATGGAGACGATGTTCATGAACTGGATAGATAAAATTTACCTTATTGGAGTTTATATATAGAGAAGTCATATTTAAAAAGCAGAGTTCATAGTGTAACTGTAAAATCTTTAGGTCACCCTCAGTGGGAGCATTGTGTGTAATCCTTGTCCTCATTCTCCACCAAAAACATGTAACGAAGTTAGAAACGACACAGACGCTGTTCCCTGGATAGCAAGATATTAGAAAGCCAAGTGGCGTTGTTTACTGAGACATAAAAATATCAGAAAGGATACAAAAGGTTTAATCGGGATGATAGAAAGAATGAAGGAGTTTATACACGAGATTTGGAAATGCTGGAGCAGAAACACGCAAGTTTTTATGTAAACAAATGAGATTTTCACATAACGCGAGGTTTGAATGACTAAATCAGGGAAATTCCCTCTTTCGAGTGGAACAATAACTTTAGTTAGAGCTACAAAACCATTAGTGAATGATTAAGAAAGGTTTGGATGAGAGTTTCTTCCACTCAATAGAGTTATTTAAATCGTGAATGACTTTCCAGAAATAAAGCGTAGAAGCTGATTTCACAGTGATTTAAAAGATACACGAGCAAACATACAAGGAGGGAATTTACCATTGAGAGAAAGTCAGTGTGGTTGCGTAACAATTTCGAATTTGGTTGACTTCAGACACAAAGACATTTCATGAACACGTACAACTGAATGAGATTGAATATAAAATGTTCATGGATTGGAAAGGTGTGATGTATTATTCAAGGTGAAACTCTGTAAATGGAGCCGATGTCCTAAAATAACTGCAGACAGAGGTTATATCCTAATGAATATGAACTGAACCGTCACTTGGAGATGCAACGTCTACTTTAAAGCTTTGACCACATTCACATGATGTTATGTATATTTCGTACATTCCTAACTCCACCCAAGAAATCCACCAAGAAGATTCTGTCCTTTTGTATTGTTAACCCTCTGTACTTCTCTGCAGCACGCCATTGAAGATAAAATATGCTCAGTCCAAAATTCAGTTCAATACAATATTCAAACGGTCCTATGTAATTTATTTTTTATTACTGCAATAACCTTTGTGAGTTTGCAACAAACTGCGTAACATGAAACCAGATCAACATCCATTTTCCCGGAATTTAACGCAGTGCACATGGGAAACGTTATCCATCTGCTGAAAATTCACCTTCGGCTCTTTCTCCACACATGTCTCTACGCGTTTTAAATACTTGCAGTATGTTTGTTGATCAAGGAGTCATTATCCAGAAAAGGTCGTTTCTCAATCCACAAACACGGGTATCTTCCCATAAACTTGGCTTTGCTTAATATCACCTTTTATTCGTACACCTCAACACGACGACAAATTGAAGCTGCTCCATGTGATGCTCAAACGTAAAACTTCGGCACAGCATAGACCACTATACTGGAACAGTGATACCGTGCACTGGTCACCTGCAGCACAGGAGCAACACATTAATGCTTACCTCCACATTCCTGGTTTTACCTTAACGTTTGGGAAACCGAATTTCTCTGATTCCATGGCTAGTAACGGGGATTGTACGATCATCTTCACCAGTGGTTCTGACCCCGAGTGAGGAAAGTGGTGAGCTACTCATTGCAAAGATGGGTAGATTGTTGAAATATACAATTTCGACATTTGCCTTCACTATGAGCACTTCATTTTGTTTTTCATCTGTAGAAATCTTAAAATCTTCATCTTGAATAGACGCAATGACAGATTTCCATTGTGTCTCTGGCATCAAATTCCAAAGTGTGAACCCCCTCTGAATTCTTCCACCGCAGTCCGCTGTGTGGGAAGTGTTCCTGTTGTGGGAAATGCACTTCCCCGTGTGTCAACTGCTGCTCCCAGCATGCGCTCTGGCACTGTACTCATTTTCCTTCTGACAGTTGCTCACTGTGTTGCTGTGATCATACAGTGACTTGGTGTCGCACGGCCCAGGAAATTGATGCAGATCAAGGGTTTTGCATTGTTGAGTTCAATTGTCAGTTTAGCCTTATTTAGGATTTTGAAATTGTCTGTCCTGTACACAAGTGCATGTCAAACATATCTGAGTGGAAGAAAGGTGTTCTGAATAATGACATTGAGCACTATGCACTCTACTCCAGTCTGGAAAACAATTCCTCACAGGCAATTTAATAGACAATAGACAATAGGTGCAGGAGTAGGCAATTCTGCCCTTCGAACCAGCACCACCACTCATTATGATCATGGCTGATCATCCTCAATCAGTATCCTGTTCCTGCCTTATCCACATTACCCTTGATTCCACTATCCTTAAGAGCTCTATCCAACTCTTTCTTGAAAGAACATCTCCTGCTGTCTCGGGTTCTTCATTCCATTGACTTCAAATCTTCACAGAATTCAACAGACCTTGTTACATAGTCATTTCTTCATTTTTGTTCAGGCCACTGTGAGCAGATTGTCACAGTGGGAATGCGCTTGCCCCACAACCCAGATGTCAGACCATAGTCTTGGAACCGTACTATTTATGATTTCACCAAAACAAGGGAGAAATGTCTGCTGTTCTGCATAATTTATGCAATTCACTTATTCATAAGGTTATAGGCAGGCAGGCGTATGTGACGAGGTGGCCGAGAGGTTAAGGTGATGGACTGCTAATCCATTGTGTTCTGCACGCGTGGGTTCGAGTCCCACTCTTGTCGGTGCTATCACTGGTTTTCAATGTTGCTATTTTTGGATGATCACAACTGTCTTACTGAAATTGGAACTGCAATATCAGTTTGTCTGCATCGACGCTATTATAAAATCTCAAAGAATAATTTGGTCCTGTTGCCTAAACTGCATTGAAATGTCGATTGCATTGGGGTATTGAAAAGGAATGCGACTTTCTTTCACAAGTCAAGCTGCTGTGACCTTTTATCGTATGAAAGAGATCCAGGAAAGCCAAATAACAAGAGATGTGAAGGGCATGTTTATGCAGTGGGATTCTTAATGAGTACTTTGTCAAATGAAATCTGGAGCAGGTTGAGTAGAAATGGTTCATCTTGGTGAGAAGAGCACAAAATAATGGAGATATTTCAAAAGGAGCAGGGCGTGGGTGTAGGGGCACCGAGAACTGGCTGTAAATGCACAGTAGAGAATTGCCGATGTGGGTGCTGTGCATGGGCACGGAAAGACTTACACATTGGTCTCGCCCTTGCCCCTTGCTCTCGCCATTGATGAATGCTGGACATAAGGCCTAAATACAAGATGTGGGAAGCGAGCTCCCTCTCGTTATGCACACACTTGATGCATCACATTGAACTATGAACAACTGGAGAAGTCAGCATGTTAACTGTAGGGACTGAACCTAAACTGTGGATCAATAACCGCAGATTCATGCAGCATAAACATGAAAAATGATTTAAAGTGACTTTATACGCATGTCATTAACAGACGTTTCGTTCTAATACCCGTGTGGTTGAAAGAATAAGGCACCACATTTCAGATGGATGACAACGTAACCAATTTTGTTTTGAAATTAAGATCTATTTGATCATTTTACACAGTGAACAAGTTTATTTTAAATAATGCAAACCACATTCCCTTACCTGGAATAAAAGTGTGATTTCATTACAAACATTGTCCTTGCTAAGTTGCAATTACTCAACATGAAAAATAGGATATAATTTTTATTGAGAATAAATCAATTAGCACCATTATCTAACTTCGGGTTGACTGCAATATGCACATGCTAAATAAGGTTTAAGAAAGAATGACTTTTGGAAATAATGATTCGGTGGTGCCTAAAATTAATATCAAGTTCTCATGATGTGGATATACCACCAATGGCTCCAGTGGTGGAAATGCTCAGTGGGCAGTATTTCTATGATTGTATAGAGGTGTGCGATCTGCCAGGAATGGGAGCTCCCACTTCATCTGGAGCAGCGTCTGTTGACATGGACCAGGGAGCATTGTGACATCAGACTGGGAGTTCCAACCACACCTGGAGCAGCTTTTATTGACATTGAGCAGCAGGGAGTATTGGAACATTAGACTGAGATCCAGCCTCACCTGGAGCAGCCTCTATTGACATGAAGCAGCAGGGAGCATTGAAACATCAGACTGCGAGATCTAACCTCATTTGGAGCAGCTTCAGTTGACATGGAGCAGGGAGCTTTGCGAGATGCGTCTGGGAGCTCCACTCTCACCAGGAGCAGCTTTTAATGACATGTAGCAGCAGGAAGCATTGGGACATCAGAGTGATAGATCCAACCTCAACTGGACCGCTTCTATTGACATGGAGCAGGGAGCATTGGGACATCAAACTGGGATCTCCAACTTCAAGTAGAGCAGCATCTATTGACTGGAGCAGGAAGAAGCATAGAAACGTCAGGTTGGGAGCTCCAACCGCACTTGGAGCAGCTTGTATTTACATGGAAGAGGAGGGAGGATTGGGACATTAGGCTGGGGAAAGGATATTCAACTATTTTAATCTGAAGTAAAATATGATTCAATGACTCAGATGTTAAGTGATGTATGAAGAATCTTTCCCGGGGAAATAATTGATTCTTTAGATATTAAAGACAAGTCCTGCAAATATTCACCTCATCAAAACGCATTGGTACAGAGAGAAATGGAGTGATGTTTCATGTCTTTGTCTTTTCTTTTCTGGCCGACTCTGCACTGGTTTACATCACCGGAAGGACGTTTTCAGTCATTTCATGTTGTTCAGTTTCCTGCAAATACGGACAGGTCATTAACGTAAGCTAAAACTGAAAATTAACGGGAATATGCGATGTTATGATTAGGCTGGAGTTTACCTCAAATTATGATGAAAAAGCAGCAAAGTAAGATGCAATTTCCTTGATCAGCATTGGCCTCATTGATTGGTTGATCAGATTGTGAATGGTAGTTTTTTGAGGACAATTTGAAGAGTATCAATGATGGTGATTATCTTTGTTCTTTGTTCACCTTGTGACTGTTACTGTTATTGCTCATGTCCTTGTTAACACCACAGCTCTTTAGCGTGTAAAATCTTAGCTGTGCATCTGGCCAGTGGTACAACCATTCGTATAGCTGGCTACGGATCAGGCGGTTGTGAGGTCGACTTTTACTTGGCGCAAGCACATTGTGGAGATTCATTACACATACAAACTATTCATTTTTGTTCCGCTGAGGTGGATAATATTTGAAATTTTCATCTCCACGAACGAAAATTCTTTCACTGTCTTCGATCAGTTAAACATTACCAAGAACAATCAGAGTAAAAATCACACAGCACCAGATTGTATCGAACAGACGTATTTGGAAGCACTAGTGTTCCATGCACTGCTTCTTCATCAGATATTTGTCAACTGTTGGAATCTAAAATGGCTTTGTGTGATTTTTAAATTTGGCCACCCCAGTCCAACACCAACACCTCCAAGTCATGGGTACCATCGACACCGCGAACGGTTTGTTAAAGTACAGATGATCTTCCAAAAGATCGCGCATATTGACACACATGCCAAGTTTCTGCAGAAAAACACCCATATGGTGAAGGAGCGGCTCTCTGAAAGCTACTGCTTCCACATAAACCTGGTGGACTATGCCCTGATATTGTGTAATTTTTAACTTTGTCTACTCAACTCAAACACTGGCACTTACATATCATAGACAACATCAGTCATTGTTGTGGTTCTGTTCGCCGAGCTGGAAGTTTTTGTTGCAAACGTTTCGTCCCCTGGCTAGGCGACATCATCAGTGCTTGGGCGCCTCCTGCGAAGCGCTTCTTTGATTTTTCCTCCGGTGTTTATAGTGGTCTGTCCCTGCCGCTTCCAGTTGTCAGTTTCAGCTGTCCACTGTCGTGGTTGGTATATTGGGTCCAGGTCGATGTGTTTGTTGATGGAGTTTGTGGATGAATGCCATGCCTCTCGGAATTCCCTGGCTGTTCCCTGTCTGGCTTGCCCCACGATAGTAGTGTTGTCCCAGTCGAATTCATGTTGCTTGTTGTCTGCGTGTGTGGATATTGTCGTTTCGTGGCTAGTTAATATTCATGTATGCGGATTGCTAGCTGTCTTCCTGTTTGTCCTATATAGTGTTATGTGCAGTCCTTGCATGGTATTTTGTACACTACAGTCGTCTTGCTCATGTTGCGTATCGGGTCCTTCGTTCTGGTGAGTTGTTGTCTGAGCGTGGCTGTTGGTTTGCGTGCCGTTATGAGTCCTAGGGGTCTCAGTAGTCTGGCAGTCAGTTCCGAGATGCTCCTGATGTATGGTAGTGTGGCTAGTCCTTTTGGTTGTGGTATGTCCTCGTTCCGTGGTCTTTCTCTTAGGCATCTGCTGATGAAGTTGCACGGGTATCCGTTTTTGGCGAATACCTTGTATAGGTGTTCCTCTTCTTCTTTTTGCAGTCCTGGTGTACTGCAGTGTGTTGTGGCCCTTTTGAATAGTGTCCTGATGCAGCTTCGTTTGTGTGTGTTGGGGTGGTTACATTCGTAGTTTAGGACTTGATCTGTGTGTGTGGCTTTCCTGTATACCCTTGTAGTGAATTCTCTGTTCGGTGTTCTCTGTACCATCACGTCTAGGAATGGGATTTGGCTATCCTTTTTTCTTATCTCGTGAATCGGATTCCTGTGAGTGTGGCGTTGATGATCCGGTGTGTTTTTTTTCAGGAACAGGAAGACAAACAGGAAGACAGCTAGCAATCCGCATCCATGAATATCAATTAGCCACGAAACGACACGACCAGCTATCCTTAGTATCCACACACGCAGACAACAGGCAACATGAATTCGACTGGGACAACACTACTATCGTGGGGCAAGCCAGACAGAGAACAGCCAGGGAATTCCTAGAGGCATGTCATTCATCCACAAACTCCATCAACAAACACATCGACCTGGACCCAATATACCAACCACTACAGCGGACAGCTGAAACTGACAACCGGCAGCGGCAGGGACAGACCACTATAAACACCGGAGGAAACATCAAAGAAGCGCTTCGCAGGAGGCTCCCAAGCACTGATGATGTCGCCTAGCCAGGGGACGAAACGTTTGCAACAAAAACTTCCAGCTCGGCGAACAGAACCACAACAACGCGCACCCGAGCTACAAATCTTCGTACAAACTTTGAACATCAGTCATGTCCCAGCGCTGTCAGAGAAGGCAATCCTGGAATAGCCCCACACATTGCTCATATGTACGTTTCGTTTTCAGAAACCAATGCACTCAATCGCGGCAGCTCCTGTGTATGAAAAGCACAGAAAAGAAATAGCTGAGACTCAGTTTTTCCGGTACTTTGAAACTCTTTGGGAAGTGGAATCAGAGGAGAATGAAGGATTAACTGTCCGACTGTGCAGAGAGAGGGAAGACGTTTTTCCCTTCTTTGAAGAGCTGGGGTATTGACTGATCTTAGGCATTAAACAGATTCCTTGTCGAGCTGCGCTCTTTGCATCAGGAACAAGAAGTCCTGATTTTCTGAATGGTAATGAAACCCAGGCCACTCAGTTAAAGCGCTGAATACTAACCACTAAACCACCAGGAATGAGGGCAGAAGCAGTTGCACCGTTCCTTCATAACACAGGTTTTGGAATTATGTCACTGCAGATATGTTTCCCTTCAAAAATGATTGAATTATCTAGTGTTTACAGCACAGAAATGGGTCCCTTCATCTCATTCCCAGCACCTGGTCTGTTACCTTGTAAGCTCTGATGTTTCACGTGTTCATCTCAATGCTAATTTCTCTGGAATGTTTTAATCTCGTAAAACACAATAAATAGGATTAAAGTTTGAGATGGGAAAAATGTGTTCACATTCAGTCGGGGAACTGAACCCCATTTTTACCCACAGACTGAAGCACGCAGACACATTTCCCAAGAGTGACACAATCCTCGGGGGAAAACAAGCAGAAAGGAAGATTTCACGGACTTGGCTGATATTGTCCCATTTTAGACTTCAACACCAGTGTCTGGTTACAGCAAAGAAAGGAAGCATTCAAACCCATCCCGTCCCAGTGTTCCTTGTGCATTGCTTCCCCTTCAATCTGTCGTTTGTCCTGCCTTACCTCGTTCTTGCTGTCAAACTTGATCATTGCTCACGCCCGCTATTTCCTGTCCTGCCGAACGGTTTTCCTCAAGTTCTTGGAATGAAAAACAAGAACGGCCTATTTCAAGCACATTTCTAGTTTACAAGGCCAGTGTTATCGCCACTGAGCAAGCACATTGCCAGCTCAGAGAGAAGGTCTCATACATTAGAAATTGAAATGCAAAGCTGATTGGATAGCCTCAGTATTGTAAACCAACCAACAAGACCGGAATAGAGCCGAGGGGATCATGCATAGAAGGATGAGAGTATAGAATGACGAATCTCATGGTGTCCAGGGTGGTGTTAACAGAAATCTTCCCTGGTAGTATAGTGATGAGGGTTCAATGCTTTCACTGCCATGACTTGTTAAAGGGTAACGTTTACAGTAATCAATATGAAATACTGCCTGATATTTCGAAGCAGAATGATGTTGTGCAGAAGACAGAACCGTTTCCCTGCATGAACTAATAAGAGAGCTCAGAAGAGCCAGGATGAGACATGAGAGCCAGGAGGAGACATGAGAAGTTGTTGGCGGATAGGATCAGGGTTAACCCTAAGGCTTTCCATAGATATGTCAGGAATAAAAAATGACGAGAGTTAAATTAGGGCCAATAAAGAATAATAGTGGGAAGGTGTGTGTGGTGTCAGAGGAGACATAGGGAAACACTATATAAATATTGTTGGACAGTGTTCACCTTAGAAAATGAAAATGTTGGCGAGGAAGATACAGAGATACTTGCATCTAGACTAGAAGAGATTGAGGTTCACAAGGAAGAGGTATTAGAAATCCTGCAGAGTGTGAAAATAGACAAGTCCTCTGGGCCGGATCGGATCTATCCTAGGATCCTCTGGGAAGCAAGGGAAGAGATTGCCGAGTCTGTGGCATTGAACTAGAAATCATCATTGTCTACAGGAATAGTGCCTGAGGACTGGAGGATAGCAAATGTGGTTCCCTTGTTCAAGAAGGATGGTTGAGACAACCCTGGTAATTACAGACCAGTGAGTCTCACTTCAGTTGTTGGTAAAGCATTGGAAAATGTTATAAGAGATAGGATTTATAATCATCGAGGAAATAATAATCTGATGAGGGACAATCAGCACGGTTTTGTAAAGGGTAGGTCGTGCCTAACGAATCTTATTGAGTTTTTTGACAAAGTGACCAAACAGGTAGATGAGCGTAAACAGGTTGATGTGGTGTATATGGATTTCTGCAAGGCTTTCGATAAGTAGGCTATTATACAAAATGCGGAGAATGGGATTGTGGGAGACATAGCAGTTTGAATCAGTAATTGGCTCGCTGAAAGAAAACAGAGGGTTGTAGTTGATGTAACATGTTCATCTTGGTGTCCAGTTACAAGGGTCAGTGTTGGGTCTACTGCTATTCGTCATTTTTATAAATGACCTGGATGAGGGCTGAGAAGGGTGGGTTAGTAAATTTGCGGACGACACTACGGTCGGTGGAGTTGTGGATAGTGACGAAGGATGTAGTAGGTTGCAGAGAGACATAGATGGGATGCAGAGCTGGGCTGAGAGGTGACAAATGGAGTTTAATGTGGACAAGTGTGAGGTGATACACTTTGGACGGAGTAATCGGAATGCTAAGTACTGGTCTAATAGTAAGATTCTTGGGAGTGCAGATGAACAGAGAGATATCAGTGTCCATGTAAACAGATCCCTGAAAGTTGCCACCTAGATTGACAGGGTTGTGAAGAAGACATACAGTATTTTGGCCTTTATTAATAGAGGGATTGAGTTCCGGAATCAGGAGCTTATGCTGTAGCTGTACAAAGCGCTGTTACGGCCACATTTGGAGTATTGTGATCAGTTCTGGTCACCGCATTATAAAAAGGATGTTAAAGCTTTGGAAAGAGTGCAGAGGAGATTTTCTAGGATGTTGCTGATATGGAAGGAATGTCTTACAAGAAAAGACTGAGGGCCTTGAGGCTGTTCTCGTTAGAGAGAAGAAGATTGAGGGGTGCCTTAATGGAGACATACAAGATAATCAGAGAGTTAGATAGGGTGGGAAAGGCGAGCCTTTTTCCAAGTAAGGGGACGGCAAACACGAGGGGACACAACTTTCAAGTGAGGGGAGATAGGTATAAGACAGATGTCAGAGGTAGTTTATTTAATCAGAAAGTAATTAGGGTATGGAATGCTTTGCCTGCAACGGTAGTAGATTCGCCAAGATTAAGTGCATTTAAGTCGTCATTGGAGAGGCATATGGACGTATATGGAATAGTGTAGATGGGATGGGCTTCAGATTAGCATGACAGGGCGGCGCAACATCGAGGGCCGAACGGCCTGTACTGCGTTGTAATGTTCTATGTTCGATATGCTACAGTTCGACATCAGCAATATCATCTGCATTTGCCTGACGTTCAATCAGTTGAACACAAGAACGGAGGGGGCATGGGGAATAGTGGTTTGGGAGAGCTAACTACATGCCTCGTGGAGCCAGGTTCAATGGAGATACTGAATATCGGTTTTCCTGTTTACCTTGGTATCCTGATCACTCCGGATCAGTTACCCAATATTGTCTGCCCTTTGCGTGTTGTTCTTTGTACATTTCACCTCGGTTCAGTGATCTGGGAGGATCTCGCTTTTTTTAAATTTGGCACATTTTACTCAGGTCGGTTTTGCAGCTTCATATTAAGACCAACGTTTTTAGGAACAGAAAGACACCATTCAGACCATCAAGTCTGCTCTGCTATTGAATGGTTTCATATCTGATCTGATAACCTTGAACTGCACTTTCTTGCCTTTCCCCAAAACGCTTGATGTATTTGCTGCTTGAAGATCTGCCGATCTCAGCCTCATTACACCTAATGACACTTCCTCAACAGCCTTCTGCTACAAGAACGTCCACTGATACAGAACTATCTGACAGAATAAATGCTTCTTCATCTCTATTTTAATTGTGAGATCCGCATTCTAATATGAAATTAAAAATCACACAACGCCAGGTCATAGTCCAACAGGTTTAAAGGAAGCAATAGCTTTTGGAGAGCTGCTCCTTCATCAGTTGGCTGTGGAGTGCACAGTGGTAAGATACAGAATTTATAGCAAAAGGTTACAGTGTAATGTCACTGGAATTATACTTTGAAAAATAACTTGATTGTTTGTTAAGTCTTCCATCTGTTAGAATGACTATGTTAGGATCACTTCTTTCTTATGTAAATCGGAAAACTTTCTTTTAACAGTTATTCTCAGGTGAACTCTACCAATTAGTGTCAGACAGATAACATGTTGAAGGTGTTAGTCGCTGTGTGCTGCGTCCGTGCCATAATGTTTAGACTGACGCTAATCTAAAAAAAACCAACACGCTGCAGGCAAGGATGCTTTAAAGCATGGTACATTGGTGAAGCCGAGAAGCGGCTACAGCAACGGAATGGGCACTGCACATCAATCAACAGACAGGTGTGTCCCTTCCCAGTTGGAGAGCACTTCAGTGGTCCAGGACATTCGACATCGGTGACAATCCTCCAAGGCGGGCTTCGGAACAGGCAGCAGTGAAAAGTGCCACGCAGAGGCTGATAGCTAAATTCGGTACCCATGGGTATGGCCTCAACCGGGTCCTTGGGCTCATGTCACAGTACAGGTGATCCCATTGCCCAATCTACAAACACACACGCACGCACATACACACACACACATATAAGTTTGTGAGTTGAATTTGTACTTGCAGAGTTACAGTGCACTTTGCTCAAAACTGCATGAATCAATATAAGTCTCTGGTAACTCATTTTTATAAACTAGAATCAGTCTAAACATTATAGAACAGAGAAGCACACGGGGGCAGACACCAGTTGTTAAATTTCACCTGAGAATGAAACTTTAAAATAAAAAGTTTTGCACTTTACATATGAAAGAAGTGACGGTAACATGGTCATTTTAGATTACATTACAGTGTGGAAACAGGCCCTTCGGCCCAACAAGTCCACACCGACCCGCCGAAGTGCAACCCACACATACCCCTAACCTAACACTATGGGCAATTTAGTATGACCAATTCACCTGACCTGCACATCTTTGGACTGTGGGAGGAAACCGGAGCACCCGGAGGAAACCCACGCAGACACGGGGACAACGTGCAAACTCCACACAGTCAGTCGCCTGAGGCGGGAATTGAACCCCGGACTCTGGCGCTGTGACGCAGCAGTGCTAACCGTGCCGCCCACATTCTGCCATTCTAACAGATCGGAGACGCAGCAAACAATCAAGGTATTTTTCAATGTATAATTTGAGTTACATCACACTGTAAACTTGCGCTATAAATTCTGTGTCTTACAACTGTGTACTCCACAATCACCTGATGAATGAGCAGCAGTCCGAAAGCTAGTACATGCAATTAAGCCTGTTGGAGTGTAACCTGGTGTTGTGTGATTTTCAAATTTGCATGCACCAGTCCAAAACCGGCATCTCCAACTCATTCGATACGAGGCGCTCTGGTCACAGAACCAAACTTTCTGCATCCAACATATTAAATCCTTGAAAAAAACCTATATGTTTCAATAAGGATCATTTATGTAGTACTGAGTCTGAGCAGGCTAAGGCAACTGATTTCAGCGTTTCTTCCCATTTGATTTCATCTCCGAAATGAAATTCTCACTGACTCTGACAGAAATGCTACCTTTGCTGTTTTGTAATGTCAAGAACTCATGTTTAATATAATATTTTCATAAGGAGCAACAAATATTTTTCCCTGACTGGAAATCAACATTGGGAAATGGCAGTGAGACAGCTGAATTTCAGCACTTGCGCACCAAAGAAGACGCATGCAATTCTTGCAACATTTCTTGATGGCTTTGATTTTGCCTTTTTGCCTTCAGTTGAAAAATGACAGTTTTTGAGTTTTTCAAAGCATGGCGAATGGTCCTTCATCCTATTGCATCATTATCAGTAATCAAACATCTGGCTTGTAAACACAGTTTCCATCACGTGACTCATCGTCTGGTGTGTTCTAACATTTCAAGTCTTTAGTTACATTGTTATGCAATTTCTTAAGGGCTTAAGTGGAACAAAAACACCTCTGTGAACTAACAGTTCTGAAAGACAAACTCTTTCTCAGAGCCGTTTGTCAGTTTTCCTCAGGATGCTGAGGAAAATGTTTCTGCAGTCACATCTGAATTGGTTTACCCTGTTTCTTCTTCAGCTTCCTTCTTCTTTCGATGAAATGGTTTAGATTCCAATACAGGCACAAGGTGCGGGTTGCAGAAGTCACGTGTTTGCACTTTCACTGACACTCTGTCTCACCGGGAGCTGCAGTCCTTCCCCACGCTGATTCAGACAGCACTGTCCTTCCTGTGACATGTCCCATGGAGAATGGAAGGACAGGCATTAATAACACGCACTTGGAAACGGAGCGAATGTTTTAAAACCTTTACAGTGCCCCAGCGAGGAATTAAGCTCCTATCTCCCGCATAACATACGGCGACACTAACCACTATATTACCGAGGACAACAGTTTCAAAGGAGACACTTCAGCCCGCTGTGGTTGCATTTGTCAAAAGCAACTGCTTAACGACCCGAATCGTTTTGCCCATAGCCTTACAGGTATTGGCAGAACATATTCACATCTGAATATTCCTTCAGGTTATAAAGATTGCTGCCTCTCTGAACCTTACAGACAGTGTGCTCCAAATTCGAACACCCACCGGCCTATACCGTTTTTCTACACATCTACTTAAACCTTTCTGTCTCTCTCATCAAATTTCTGGCCCTCTGTGACAGTTCTTTCCATCGATGGGAAACGCTTCTTTAGTCTACTTTATCTCTACCTCTCACAAACCCCTCTGCACGGTGACAAACAACCCCAGTTTGTCCTGTCTCCCTTCATGACTGAAACTCTTCTGCCTCGACACTATCCGAGTGAATCTCTCCTGCAACTTTCCCAGTGCGAACTCATCCCTGGACAATTCTAGCAATGAGCCGAATGAACATATTTCCATTCTGTAATAGCATCGGGGTATTTATTGCCTTCCGGTTTGGAGTCAAGTGGACGCCAGACCAGATAAGGACGGTACTTTCCTTCCCTCAAGGACGTCAGTGAAACAGATGGGTTTTTCAGACAACGTATTCTAAATTCTAGGCATTTATTGCATTCACATGCGACCATCGTCGTGGTGTGGTGGGAATCCAACCCGTCTCCACAGAACACGACCTGGCTTTACTGTGTTAACAATCCAGCAATAAGACCACTAGCCTATCGTAGAAAGCCCTCATGGGGGATCTTTTCCAATAGAGCCTCTTTTCCCCTATTATTCCCTCTGCCCTTTTATTGAGCCGCACGCTCCAATAATCTCTGGTCCTTGTCAGTAAAAGCTGCTAAAAGAGAATTGATCTCACAGCCACAATATTCAAACGGGTCGAATGATTTGAAGATGCCAATGAAGAGATGGTCACCCAGCAACAGTGAGTGCAACGGCACAGACTGAATGGCATCAACGTGAAAGTGTATGTTAAATTGTGCAATGCCTCAGTCAAATGGGATGAGGGACGGAAGAGAGAGTTAGGGAGAGTGCGAGGGAGAGACATCTTCAAGAACTTTTGGGTTTAAATCCTGATACATGAAACGCAGAAATATCAGAGAACATAATTCGATGGAAAACGAATCATCACCTCGGAGAATATTATGTGAAAACGATTAATTTCTTACCGTGTTTCACCAAAAGTAAACCTTTGAGACCGCCATGATGTGGATTCAAGCCGAATTCGCTGCAATCACAATGCAGAATACGAACTATTGAACGGTTACAGCATTCCACAGACAACGCTTGCAAACTGCAACCAGTATGGTAGTGGAGGAAATGTCAGGAAGAATGTATAATATCAAGACTTAGTGACAGGCATGTGGGAACGCAGAATGAACCGAATGTTTAACCTTAGCGTCCCTAGAGACTGTGGAGATTCCATGAATGGGAGTATTGAAGAATGGGATTAATGAAACTCTCCAAACTTTTGGGACAGTGCAGGATATTGTTGAAATGTATGCTTCAATAGCATTATAGTTTAACATCGGCTACTTCATCACTTTGCCCACACAAGGCAGTACCAACTGCTGCATGCAATCACACATAATCCCAGATCCGGACCCGGAATCAGAGAAACTGTGTGAAGCATGCACGAAGATCCAATCGGAAATTGGGATGGAATGACGAGAGAGAGGCGCATGTATTTCCGAGGTTGGGACAGCTCTTGGTCAAAAGCGGGGCGGAAGGAAATACTTTCCCCCATTTATAATATTATGACCATGAACAGTTCATGTTGCTGAGACAGCCGATTGGCGCATCTAAAGCGTGTGGAGTGTGGAGTAAACTTTGGGGTGGCAAGGTTCGAAATTTCATTTTCCTATTTGGATCAGTGTTTTTGACATTGACAGTAGGATATGCTTTTGTCGCATCAGCTCAGAATCAGCTTCTTGTTCCCAATAAATACTGCAACATGGAGAAGGTGGTGTTGTGATTTTATAATTAACTCGTCATCCGTGGGGACTCACACACGGAACTGGTGATGTTAAAGTTCGACGAATAAAACCTGGAATGAAAGCCTGACCTCAGGAACAGAGAACATGCCTTTAATTTCCTGCAATCCATTCATGCATATCGCTTATGCATGGGATGCCACCATCTTTACCCAATCCGGCCTACTTGTGACTCCAGGACCTGAACAACATAGCTGACCCTAATCCGAGAATGACGACCGTGTGGGAAAGCAGGCCATTCGGCCCTTCCCGTCGAAACCATCCCTTCGAAGCGCATCCTAACAGACCAACACTCCATACCAATTCCTTTCCCCTTCATTTTCTATGGCTGATCCCAGTAACCTGTACACCTTCAGACTGTGGGAGGAAACTCACACAAGCAAAGAGAGAATGTGCAAAATGCACACAGTCACATGAGATTGGGATCGAATCCATGTCTCTCGTGCAGCGAGACAGCAGCGAATCAGGAAGAACAACAAATGCTGTCCTGAGCAGCGACATCCACACCCTGTGGGTCTATCGGGAAGAATAAAAACACATTCACACCATGGACAACGGGACTTGTGTCTGCGTGGACATGAGTTGAACCTATCGTTCTTCCTGGGTAGATACAAGGACACCGATATCACAGAGAAACCAGCGCAATGCGGGATTCAATTATCTGCTGAAGTGGAAACTTATTTACGCAGTCAAACTGGGGACAGACTGTTCAACAGTCCCGTGTGTGGGAAGGGCTCAATGAGCAGAAGAACCTCCAGAGTAACCAGCAAGATTACATATCCCAGAAGGAGATCAATTAAACTGTCAACGCTGCTGTTAATCCAAACCAGCTGCCAGTTTCATAGTGTCAAATTCATCGACTTACACAGCATGAAAACAGGCCTTTCACTCCTACCAACTCATCCTGCACATAATGGCAAACTAAATGAGTCGCATCTGACGGCTCTTGTAACTGCTGAGGGTTAATAATGCCCTTGTGATATTATTATTGCATTGTTAATATGAATGTCCAGATATAATTCTATGGACACGGGTTCAAACCCTGGCATGGCAGATGCTGGAATTTTATTTAAATAAATACCTAGAGTCTAATGATGATGTTGAATCAGTTGTTATGGATCTGATTCACTAATGCCTGATAGGGAAGGAAACTGCCATACCTATCTGGTCTGGCTGGTATGTGACTCCAGATCCATAATATCGTAGTTTATTCTGAACTTCCCTCTGGGCAATAAATAATGTACTAGTCATGAATGAATAGCTTTTGTTAATCCCACTGAAAGTTTCCAAATCATTTATCGATCCAAATATCCTGCAAATATTGTAAATGTACTTTCATTCATCACTGCCTCAGGAAGTGAATTGCACACATAAACCATCCTCTGTTCAACAAAAAGCCTCTCATGTCTTATTTTAAATCTCTCTTTTCATTTTAAACATTTGCCCTCTCGTCTTGAAGTACCCCTCCTTGAAGAAAAGACAGTTACAGTTAACTCTAGCTGAACTCTCAATAATTTATAAATTTCTATCAGGTCGCCTTTCAAATTCCAGTGTTTGAGTGAAAATATTCTCAGCCTATCCAGCCTTTCGTTATAACACAAACCTTCCCCACTAGCCATACGCTATTATCCCTGTTCTAAACCTACTCCAGCTGAATATTTTCCTTGCTATTACTGGGCGACAAGAACTGGACACAATATTCCAGAAGAGGCATCACCCAATGTCCTATTCAACTTCAACATAACAAAGCAACTCCTACTCTCAAAGGACTGAGCAACGAAGGCAAGATGACATTTTTTAACCATTCTGTCTGTCTATGAAGCAAAATAAAAAGAATTATGTACTTGCATTCCTGGCCTTCGTGTTCCACAACACGATGCAATGCCCGATCATTAATTGTATAAGCCCTACTCTTATTTGATGTAGCAAAATGCAATACCTTCCATTTATCCAGATTGAACTCTATGTGACATTTTTCAGCCCAAAGACGCATTGGATTAAGAGCCTTCTGGAATCTTAGATCACCTTCTTTACAGTCTCCAATTCTGCTGTCCTCTGCAAGCTTATGAACCATGGCTTCTACGAGTTCTATTGTTTTCTCATATAGGTCAACGATTTTTAATTATTTGTCGTGGCCATCATTTAGCAGTTTGCAAATCATGTAACAATTAGTCATGTAGTTAACCATGAGGAAGAATGCCATAGACTGCAGGGAGATTGGAAACAAATGGCAAGAAAATGTGCTGAAAGGAATTCAATCCAGTTAAGTGGGTGATAATGAATTTGGGGAGGAACAACGATAAAAGTGTGAATGTTAACAGTAATAAAAGAGAAATTGGAGTAGGCATTCACGAATTTTTGAAGGTGATTGGGCAAGGGATCAAGTGGTCTCGCGGGGTAAGAGATGCTTTCTGTTCTTGACAGCAGGTGGGAATATAAGAGCAGGGAAATGATGCTGGAACTTTAGCAACTGCCTGTTCAGAGAAGAGTCAGGGGACCGGCCACAAGTCTGGTCATTGCGTTAATCTTTTTTTTCCAGAAGAATGGTAAAATAGAAGATGGAGGGCTGAAAGAGACCATTTGGCCCATCAAGTCTGGATCAGCACTAAATCAGATCTTCGCTGACAATTCTTCAAGGCAGGCTGGCACGTTCCTTGGAGGGGAACTTGCAGATTGAGGTCATTCGATGCATAAGTCCATAAGACAATAGAGCAGAAATTAAGCCATTCAGCGCAGTGAGTCTGCTCTGCTTTCTGTCCTGCGAGCGCACCTTGCCTCCAACACCATGGGCTCTTATCTTATTCTGTAGCCTCCTGTGCGGCAAATATCAAAGGTCTTCAAGTCCAGACACATAACATCAAATGGCTCTCCTTGGTCTACCTTCCTCGTTACTTCCTCAAAGCGGAATTCTTACCGATTTATCAAGCATGGCCTCCCCTTGTTGAAACCATGCTGACTTTGCTTTATTTTTACATACACTTCCAAGTATTCAGAAATTTCTTCCAACGCAATGGATTCCAGGACCTTATCCACAACCAAGTTTCGGCTGATTGGTCTGTAATTTGCAGCTTTTGCGTTGTTTCTTTTTAAAATGGGGTGTCACGTTTGTGAATTTTCAGTTCTGTAGCACCCTTCCTGATTCTAGCGATTCCTGAAAGTTCTCCACTAACGCATGCATGATTTCTTCAGTTGTCTACCTGGCGGGTACTCCACCTGATCCAGATGATTTATCCACTTTCAGGCCATTCAGTGCTTCTTGCACCTTCTCAGTGATGGCACGAAACTCACCTCTGTTCCCCCAATCTCTTGTATGTTTGGGTATAACTCATGTCTTCCACTGCGAAGACAGGCACAAAATATTTTTTTCAGTTCCTCAACCCATTGTCGACTTCTTCCTCTCTTTTGCGTTTATATGAATAAAGAAACAACTGCAGTCTTCCTTTATATTCTTGGTTTTCTTATA
This sequence comes from Chiloscyllium plagiosum, assembly GCF_037043375.1. Taxonomy (NCBI): domain Eukaryota; kingdom Metazoa; phylum Chordata; class Chondrichthyes; order Orectolobiformes; family Hemiscylliidae; genus Chiloscyllium; species Chiloscyllium plagiosum. The sequence continues at coordinate 75,205,333 of NW_028270177.1, forward strand.
TTTAATCTTCTCCCACCTCATTTGTTTTGTTGTTGCCCTTTGTAGGTCTTTGTGAGCTTCCCAATCCTCTAATTGCTCACTGCCCTTCGCCACATTATCTATTTTCTCTTTTGCTTTTATGCTATTGATGACTTCCTAAGTCAGCCATGGTTGCCTCATTCTCCCTGCACCATGCCTCATTTTCCACACGATGTGTCTCTGATGTGTCTGCTGAATTATGCTCAGAAACTCCTGCCATTGCATTTCCACTTTCTTGCTTTCTTGCTCGGCTCCTCACCTCACCAATTTCATCCAGCTCCTCCCTCATGCCTCTTTAATTGTCTTTATTCAACTTTAAAACAATTAACTCTGATCGTATATTCTCCCTCTCAAATTGCAGGGTAAATGTAATCATGTTATCATCAAAGGCTCCTAAAGGTTCCTTTATCTTCAGCTCCCTTGTCACGTCTGCCTCATTGCACAACTCTAAATCCAGTATTGCCTGTTCCCTACTTGGCTCCACAACAAGCTGCTCCAAAAATCCATCTCGTCGACATTTCACATTTGAATTGAATTGAATTTATTGTCACGTGTTCTGAGGCACAGTGAAAAGCTTTGTCTTGCGATCAATACAAGCAGATCGCAGTGTTAAGTAGCATAGATGTATAAAGAAAATGTAAACATATAATATGTTGGCCTTTGTGATTGTCCAGGCCGAGTTCACCACTCGCTGTGTCTCCGATCTTGAATGGTACAGATACCATACCTGGTACTGATACATCCAGACAGAATGCTCTCAATGCCGCACCAATAAACGTTGGCAAATGTATTCGTAGTCGTGCTTCAAGTGATCATCAATTTAAAAAAACATTTCCACCACCTTTTGCGAGATGTCATCGTCACACATATATCCCTCTCCCGTCCTTGTCCACTATCTGCAGGGACCATTCCCTACAGGAAACCCTGTTGCACTTTGCCTTCACTCCCAACACCTCCCGCAACTCGCCCCATGGAGTCTTCCCACTGCATCGCTGCTTTTGTGACACATAAATGCATAGAACCTAAAAACCCGAGCAGGGGTAGGCTGTCCGGCCCTTCAAGCCTGCTCCGCCGTTCAATGACATCATTGCTGATCTTTCTAAGGACTCAAATCCGCTTACTTGCCCTCTCACTCTATCGCTTATTTCATTTATTGTTCAAAAGAAGTATCACTCTTATCTATAAAAAAAACCTTTGTTGTACCAGCATCAAGTTCTTCTCTGGGCAAGGTTTTCCAAATAGTAATATCCGTCTGGGTGGAGAAGGTCCTTCTGAACTCAGTCCTAAATCTGCTCCCTCTAATCCTGAGGCTATGCCCTCCTGTCAGAATTTCACACGCAATGTGGAAGCATCCTTTCCAATTCTACCTAATCTATTCCGTTCAAAGTAAGATTCCCCGCTTATTCTTCTAAATTCCAAAGAAAATAATCCTAATCTACGTAGTCTCTCTTTATAGGCCAACCCCCTCACCTCCGGAATCAACCTAGTGAACCTCCTCTCCACCGCCACCCCCCACCCCATTCCGCCCAGTGCCAGTACATCCGTTCTCAAGTAAGGGGACCAAAAGTGCACGCAATGCACCAAGGATAGCCTCACCAGCACCTTTTACAGCTGCAACATAACATCTCTGCTTGAACCTTCATGAACTTACGTTGCATCTGTCGAATTTCTATTGAGATGCCCCGCTACTTCTTCCTTGATAATAGGCTCAAACATCTTCCCAGCTGCAGAAATTAAGCTAACTAATCTATAATTCCCAATCTTTTATCCACCTCCCTTTTTAAACAGTGGTGTCACACCAGCTGTATTCCAGTCTGCTGGGACTGCCACGCAGTCTAGTGAATTTGAAAATTGCCACTAGAGCACTTGCTGTTTCTACAGCCATCTCCTTTCATACCCTGAGATGCATTCCCTCACGGCCAGGAGACTTGTCCATCCTCAGCTCCATGAGCTTGCCTAACACTACCTCTTCCGAAATAATGTTTGTTTCCAGGTCCTCACCTGCTTTTCTCTCTTTGCCACATACTGGCATGTTATTAGCATCCTCCACTGTGATGACTGACACAAAATACCTGTTCAATGCCTCGGTCATTTCATCACATCGCAAGACTAAATGTCCCTTCTCATCCTCGAAAGGACCAATCTTTACTTTAGCCACTGTTTTTTTCGTTTTATATTTTTATAGAAACTTTTGCTATCCGTCTTTGTATTCTGTACTAGTTTGTTTTTCCCCTCATGCTTATCTTTAAAGTTTTCCCTCTCTTCCAGTTTCATGCTGTTCTTGGCCACTTGGTATGCCTTCTCTTTCACTTTGATAGCCTCCCTTATTTCCTAAGACACGCAGGGCAGATTACCCCTTTTCTAACAGTATTTCCTTTTCACTTGAATATACTTTTGATGAGCACTTCTACAAAAACATCGTTTTAGGGAGTCCTCCACTGCTCGTTATCTGTCCCACCATATACCCTTTGCTTCCAGTCTACTTTAGCCAGGTGCACTCTCGTTCTACTGTTGTGCCCCTGTACATGCACAGGACCCTGGTATTGGGTCTTCTCATCACACTCCCCATCTGAATTCTAAGTTCTGCCATACTGTGATCACTCTTTCCAAGAGGATCCCTAACTATGAGATCATTAATTATTCCTGTTCCTTTACACAGTACCAGATCGAGGTTTGCTTTCTCTCTCGTCGGTTCCATTGCATATTGTTCAAGAAGACTATCACGGGTACTCTCAACGAACTCCTCCTCAAAGGTACTGTGACTGAGCTGGTTCGACCAAGTTTCATGTAGATTAAAATCCCTAATGATAAAAGCTGACCCACTTTTACAGGCATTGCTTATTTATTTGTTTATTGCATTTACCAGTGTGATGTTATTATCTGCTGGCCTATAGACTGCACCTGTCAGTGACTTGTTTTTCTTAGAATTTCTACTTTCCACGCAAATTAATTCAAACTCATTCTCCATAGAACATATATTGTCTCTCCACACAGCCCTGATGTTGGCCTTGAATAACAAAGAGACACCACCTTCTTTACACTGCTGTCTGACCTTCCAAATAGTCTCGTACTCCTGGATGTTTAACTCACAGTCGTGGCCTTCCTGTAACCGTGTCTCTCTAATGGCTATTAAATCATTTTCATTTATGTTGATTTGTGCCATTAACTCTTCAACCATGTTATGAATGCGACGAGCATTCAGGTGAAGTGCTTTTTTGTTAGGTTTCTTGTCCTCATGATTTCTCTAATAATATCACCTTTTGCTTCTTTTCTCTCCTCACCTGTCCATTGACGTCTTCCCTCCTTTGATTCCAATGACCCAAACAGACCTTCCAGTTGAATCAACATATGAACTGCACTTTACGCAATCCACTCTACTACAATCACTGCTCGCAATGTGGCTTCCACTATCTTGGGAAACGAAGTTTGGACTGGGTGACCACACTGCAGAACATCCAAGTTCTGCCTTCAAGAAGAGTTTCAGCGAATCTCAAGGAAGAACACCACCTCAGTTTCTATTTGGGGAGTCTGCAGACCTCCAGACCACATATCAATTTCAATTTTTTTAGGGCCTGAACTCTCCCATGTCCTATTCCCCTATCCCACACGCAAGGCCTTGTTGTCACATAATCTTCGCTACTAGCAGTCACATGTGGTTCACTACTAGCAGTCTCCATTAACAACTATTCACCCTGCTAGCCAGATCATCATCCACTCCTTTGTCCAACTGTTCTTCTCTCTATTTGAACTCTATCCCTACCTATCGTTTACTCCTTACCCTCCCCCAACCACCACTATATCTTCTGCAGATCGACCAACATTTTCCCAGCTATCGTCAGTTGTGCGGAATGGTCACTGGACTCGAAATGTTAACTCTGATTTCTTTTTTCAGATGCTACTAGACCTGCTGAGTTTTTCCAGCACCATCTGGTTTTGTTCTAGTTAGAGTCGGATACTGTGAATGCTCGAGGAATATTGACTGCACATGGCCTGGTAGGAGCTTGATACTGCGCTTGTGAAATGATCCCTTGCACAGAAGACAGAACTGTGTTCCTGTTGAAAAGTTCTCTTGTGGATAGTTCCCATTACAAGGTGAGCCATCGGCATCAACTACTTCGGTCAATGAAGACAGTAATAATTTCTGCCGCAGTTCTATCCTGGATGTGATGAACAGCAGAGGGAAAAACATCCTTCATGTCAGATGTGAACGGATTGGAGTCCACGCAGGAGGTGTAATCAAGTCTAATCAGATAGAGAACGCTCAAACGCTTTCTCACTGCAGCAATGTTCCATTGGGTATCAAAGCAATATGGTTTGTTGCCGCAAAGGCTAAACACAGTGTTTTCCAGTTAAAATACGTGGATGTGTTCCCTCCAGTGCGATAGTACAGTTGTGTATAGTTGTAAACAGGATAACTGGATGAATCACTTTACACATTCAGCTGGCGAACAGTCCTTTTGTGGGAAGACATCTGTATAGAATGCAGGAAGATGCACTGAGAGGTTCTTGATCAGTTTCATATAGGGGCTGAGACAATACTGGAGGTTTTGAGAGTCTTAAACGTGGACAAATCCCCAGCTCAGAGTGAAGTTGTATCTCACGTTGCTCTGTGAGAAAAAGGAGCAATTTAAGGGGTTCTGACCAATGTTTCACATTCCTCTTTGGCCAAAGGGGAGTTGGTCGAGGACTACGGGACTACTAATGGGGTTCCACTTTTTACCAAGGCAAATAGAAACAAACTAGGGACATACAGCCAAGTGAGTCTCACAGGAGTGGTCGGGAAACGTTTGGGGAAACCTCTGAAGGAGGGAATTAATTGCAACTTGTCCAGGCAAGGTTTGATCAAGGAGTCAGCATGGTTTTGTCAGAGGAGGTGATGCCTAACACATCTGTGGACACAGACAAAATAAGTGTCATTGTATGTTCTTAGGTTGTGGGTTTGTGTTCCTGTCTAAATATTATTGAAAATGGAATTGTAGGCAGACAAGTTGTGGCCAGGTAAATGTTTTGAGGAAGTGATCAGAGGGGAGTGAAAATGATGTAGTGTATGTGGGTTTCACTGAGATCCCACACGGGAGACTGATAACACGGTAAAAACATAAGCAATTCACGATCACGTGGTGTCAGAGAAATTCAACTCAATGGATCAGAGACCCGATACAATTAAACAAATTGACATCGCGGAAAAGACATTGACCAGGCTGACACAGAACTGATTCTCTGCACAGATGGCCAGAATGTTCTCCCCCAAGCCGAGGGTACAGGCAGGTTTCATAGGGGTACAAAACAAAGGTGATAATTGCAAAGCAGTAACAGTACAGTGGTGAAAATTGTAAAGCGATTAAAACAAGAATAAACGGAATGGAATTTAAACAAGCGTCTGGCAGTAACAATGCAATTGTAATTGACACTGGAGATTCCAGCCATCTCCTTGAATAGGTGAGAATGGCTTCTCGGGGATTCATAACTGTATTTCCCATCTGCATGAGTATGTGTAAGTGTTCCTTCTGCTGGCATTCAGTTTGTCCATTGTGTTCCTCCTGGGAGCAAAGTCTTCCGCGGTCTCTCAGTCTGCCTCTTTGTTTATGTGCCATCGGTTTATATGGGAAATGAGCTTGTAATTAGGGTATTTGGACTGAAGAGATGATCGAGGCTAGGAGGTTACTGAGAAGTGTGTTATTTGGTTTGGGAGTAGCTTAGAATATCTGGATTCTATATTCGCCTGTTTGACCAAAACTGAGGCATTGTGGGTGTGTTCTATGTGTGTTAGCAGGCATGCTTTCTGTGTTTCGTAGACATGCTTCTGTGTTTTTTATGTGTTTATGCTGTGGGTGGACAGTGTAGCAGATTTTCTCCCACAGTTCACCCATTTTTTGTTAAGGGCATGTTGAAAAAGTGCAATGTAGCCCAGACCAAGTAGGTTATCAGATGGTGGGATTTCGGTGTCAGACAGGTAGTAGTCAGTGTCTGAATCTGACCAAGTGTAATTTGTGTCAGGGGAGGGGATCTCACTCCAGTGAACTTGTACAAGCTGGTTTGTGAGGAGAGCAGAGATAAAAATGCTGTGCAAAACCGGCAGCAGCACATACGGTGGCCCATTACCAGGATAATGATACCCACAACCGCAATACGGGATATAAGTTCCTCCAGCAGTTCAGTGCCCCGTGAGCTAAGCCAGGCGTTTGCCCAGGTCCACAGGTCCCCGTGGGACTCCGGTTCATTTGGGGCAGCAGCAGCCTGTGGAAAGTGGTGTGTCAGGTCCGTTATATTTTCGCTGGGGTCAGGGATGTAGGTACAGCAGTCTGTGCCAATGAAGGTGCAAGTGCCCCAGTTTTGGCCAGCCAGTTGCCCAGGGCCATTCTGTTTTGTAGGGTGAGAGTGCGAATGGCGACAGCCTCTGCATTCAGCTGGGCAAGTACTTCAGCCGTGGCATGTTAGCTCCTCTAGCGTGGTGGCCAGTTGATATGCCTCTATGTCGAGGTGCTGGGTTTCGTAAGTGGACACGAAAACGGGGGTGGGGGGAGTATATCGTTTAGGGCAGTGAGGGCGCGTTTTCTGTGGGGAATAAGCTTCTGGAAGGGAGACGAATGGGACTGGAAAATGAGTGGTACAACATACCACGAGTCAGCCCATGACAACGCCAGCCAGGGTGTGCCTTGTGGCCGCAGACAAAATAAGTGTTATTGTATATTCTTAGGTGGTGGGTTTTGGTTCCTGTCGAAATATTATTGAAAATGGAATTGTGGGCAGACATGTTGTGGCCAAATAAATCTAGAATCCTGCACTCTGCTCCAGACCAGAACGCTGCAGGTGTCAAGAGCAGTGAGTTAGTGCACCACCTCCACCCAGCCACCCATGCGGATGGCTGGCTTCTCGTTAGGCAGATGGTCCTCTGCGTGACACTCGTGCCGTGGTGTCAGTGATGGTAAAGGTTGGGTGTTCATGTGAGAGGTTCTGGGGTGCGTATGACCATCCTGTGAATTTGTCGAGGTAGTATCCTACGGATTTCCAGCAGTCTGAGCTATTGGCCACATGAATGGCCGGTCAGGTTAGCAGACTGAGCATTGTGTACCCGAGGACCTGTCCAGTTTCAGCCACAATTTTGCCATCCCTGCGATGTTAAAAGGGAATGCGCCGTGGGGAATGCGCCGGTGGGAATGTTCAGGTACATGGGCACAGACCCAGCAGCTAGTCTCGTTTACCCTCTGGGCATACATGTGGGTCATATCAAGGAAAATGTTCACCCACGGCTCAAGGTGGATTAAGTGCCCTGTTCTATGTGCCCTGATACTGATCAGTGGAGAAGTGCAGATCAGACCAAAGGTGATGATCCCGATGGCTGCAGGGAGCAGCTGGATCCCTCTGTGGTGTCTGGAGCTGTATCTTGTTCTGCTTGGTTGTCCTTCTGTGGAGGCGGAGCCCTCTTTCACCGGGTCACATTCTGGTCTCCCTTGGAACGTGACAGCTGTCATTGCCGTGAGACAGACCAAGAGTGGACCTTTCCATCTACGGGAGAGAGAATCTTTCGGCAGGGACTGTCACGTTACATAGTGCCCAATTTAAACGGGTGAAGTGGTTTCCTGCAGCGGTGTGGACACCGCAGCTTTTTATTTGTTTTTTTTTGTTTTACCCCCACACTATCGCCCAACTACGGTAGTGCTTATTTTTTTCCCCAGTTGTGTGTGTACAAGTTTGAGACACAGTGAAGGACACAAGATGCGCGAATCTTTATTCAGTTTCCATCAGCAGGAAGTAAAGAAACACCCAAGTGGCCAGTATACCGCAGCATTTAACAAATCATGGTTTAAAGGGTTTGAACATAATCCAAGAGCGTTTCCTGTGTTAAGAGCAGCGCTGTGTCATTGGCTAGTTATGGCGGTCCGGCGGCTGTGGGAATTGGTCATTCCGTTAGCACTCAAAGGGTGTGATTTCCGTTATTCACTTTCCCTGTCCTCTTACTGTAAAAACACCAGTGGCCGGCCATCTGGCCAAGCCAGTCCAGTGTCCTGAGTGATTTTGGGGAGGGTGGTTTTGAGGGTGCACTTCATTCTCTCCACCATTTCTGATGACTGGGGGGGGGCGGTACAGAATGTGGTATCTTCAGCGTATCCCGAGAGTGTAATAGTCAGCAGTAATGAACTTTGCGGTGAAATGGGCCCCATCCCCCGTATGTTTCTAAGCGCCCTGAGATATAAAACTCTTGTAATAACGTCCTGCAGGATACATTTTACCACTGCTCTGGTGGCATTTTTTTTGGTGATGAGTAATGACTCTACCCATTTTGAAAACATGTCGACAATAACTAGGACACGTTTGCATTCCACTTTCTGAGGCATATGGGCAAGGTCAGTTAGAAGGTGCGTGAATAGACCCTCAGGAACTGGTACATAATCATGTTTGGCCATCGGCTTCCCTGCATTTTACAGTAGACAGATGAGGCACTGTGACAGCAGGGCTTGGGCAGCTGCAGCTGTGTGGTTAGCACTGCTGCCTCACAGCGCCAGAGACCCGGGTTCAATTCCCGCCTCAGGCGACTGACTGTGTGGAGTTTGCACGTTCTCCCCGTGTCTGCGTGGGTTTCCTCTGGGTGCTCCGGTTTCCTCCCACAGTCCAAAGATGTGCAGTTGATGTGCAAGTCAGGTGAATTGGACATGATAAATTGCCCGTAGTGTTAGATAAAGGGGTAAATGTAGGGGAATAGGTGGGTTGCGCTTCGGCGGGTCGGTGTGGACTTGTTGGGCCGAAGGGCCTGTTTCCACACTGTAGGAAATCTGCCTGTGTGTCCAATTCCATGTGCCGTCAGGGCCAGTAAGTGCAGATGGGCTTTCAGGTAGATAATGCAGCCATCGAAGTGGGTAAGAACCTGTAAGGATGGTGATTGCACGGCACCAATGTGGGCCCATGCGGCCCTCTCTTCTGGTGTGGCGGCTTGCTGAGCTGCTCAGACTGCATCGAGAGGGTCAGGGGACTCTGGAGGTTTCACCACCCTGGGGGTCTGCAGGGCATAACTGACCAGGGGTAGTGCGGATTCCCGGGTGGCTGCATCAGCAGAGGCATTTGCTAACGTGACGGGGTCGGTGGCAGAGTTGTTGGCATCATATATTATAATAGCGATAGCGGCGGGTAGCAGGACTGCTTCTCGGATGTTGGCAATGTGTGCAGCATGTTTGATTCGTCTCCCTGCTGAGCCGATAACTCCCCCTCCCCCGTTTCCATATTGTGCCAAAGTCCTGAACGACTCCAAAGGCACATCCGGAGTTTGTGTAGATAGTGGCTGTGCTACCCTGTGCCAGTTTGCAGGCTCTGGTGCTCTGCCACCTGTGTGGACACCCCATCTGGTAATGCAGCTGATTCGAGAGTGGTGAAGGGGGTGCAGATGGCATGTCCTGCTAATGTGTATTGGTCTGATGGCGGGAAGGAAGAGCCGCTGGTGAAAAGAATCTGGTCAGAGTTTTCTCAAACCGGTCAGGACACCTGCTGAACCACGCAAAATTGAGGACTGCAGATGCTGGAGATTAGAGTCAAGATGAGAATGGTGCTGAAAGCCGCAGCAGGTCAGCCAGCATCCGAGAAGCAGGAAAATCAACTTTTCTAGCAGGAGCCGATTGTCAGGAATGCTGAATCAGGTCCAAGAAGTTGTGGTTGTCTGCAGAATCATGTAAGGTGAGCGGAATTGGGGTGGCAGGGGTATCAAAGCTAGGGCACGGTGTAAGGAAAGATTAACCTAGATCACCAAGCGACCTGATGACCAGTTCTCTGAGTTGCAGTAAAATGTTGGATTGCTGCTGAATTAAGCAGCAGGGAGATTGACAGTGGGACCAAAACAATACACGGATTATCTAGCACAATGGTGGTGGCCATATCCACTGTTACTGTGGCTGCTGCCAACGCTCAAAAACATGCCGGCATTCGACTCATAACAGGTGGTAACTAAACAATAGAAAACGTAACAGGGCGACGGAGATGACCATGAAGCTGTGTTAAAATGTCAGACGCGAACCCTTCTGGCTTGGTAACATAAAGACAGGAGGGCCGGGATTAATCTGGACTCCCAGAGCAGGAGTGGAAATTATTTGTTGCTTCAGTTCAGTGAATGTCTGTTGCATTTTGGATCTTCACTTCATTCTGTTTACGGGAAGCTGCCTCCCATAGAGGTGCACTAATAGCACAATGAGCAGGAATCCAAGCCCTGCATTTCTTTACCAGTCCCAGAAACACTTGCAGCTGCCTGTTTGTGGCAGGTAGAGGAAGCTGGGTGATGACAGCCAATTGATCCATGGACAGTGCACTGTGGCCATATAGACATTTTGCTGACAGAGCTGTATTTTCTTGATAGGCACCCTATGCCCATCCTGTGCCAGACTACAGAGCAAGGCCACCGTAAACTGCTTTCATGCAGTAGTGGAGGTGGAAGCCAATAGCAGGCCATTCGCATACTGGAGGAACGTGCTGTGGCATGGTAGGTGAAGGGTGGACAGGGTGAGATATACTGCAGCAGCACAAATTTGGGGCTCGCCGAATACCCTTAGGGAAATCCCGTCCATGTATTTTTGCAGCCGCCATATGTAAAAACATAAAGTTTCAGGGAACAACCTAATGGAAAATGATGCTGAGCAAAGGTCTATTTCAAGAATATCAGGAGGAGGGGGCGGTGTACTGGTCAGGAGAGCATTTGTGTCCGAGACTACTGGGAAGCAGGGAACATCAATGGCATTGACAGCCCTAAGGTTTTGCACAAAGCGCCATTTTCATGGTCTTCCAGCTTCGGGATAGTTAAGAAGGGAGTGTTGCATGGGCTGGTTGTGGGCCCGAGGATTCCCTGTTGCAGAGGTGATTCAATGACTGGTTTGATTCCCAATACTGCCACGGGTGATACGGGTATTGTTGTATTGATGGCAGGATTGCTCCCTGTCTGAGTGTAACTGTACGTGATTGGGCGGAAAATAGCTGGCCTGCATGGTTCTATTGCTGTGCCAACAGTGATTATGGGATGTCAGCTAATAAGAGTGGGCTGTCGTTGGAGGAGGCAGCGTCTGGGCCTTTTTTTTTAAAAGTAGATGTAGTAATGTGGGAGCACAGCGCACAGAAAAGTCACCCTGTCCAATCAGTGTAAGCTCTACTAAAGGGTCTGTGTCTTGCCTAAAGGGTGTGAACTGTATTGTTGGTTGTGCGACATGCCCTATCATGGTTGTGAGATCTTTGGGGAGCCACGTCTTCTTAATTATAAAGGAATTGTGCGGGACTGCCGTTGGGTCTTTGCAGGCCAGTGCAGCCTTCTCTGCGCTGAGCTGCACATCTGCTGCAACACTGTGTGGTCTGGCAGAGTATCTGACAGTGATGGAATGTGGGGAGGTGAGCTCGAGATGCGAGTCCATGAGTGGAGGATATGTTGATGCTGGTTCCTGGGGGGCTGAAGCTGGACAATGAAATTGACAGAAAAAAACGGCCACCCACCTGAGAATGGGTGGAGGATGGAGGGGGAGTTAATTTCGGGAGCGGAGAGGGTCAGGAAGGGTGAGGGTAGGATCTGGCGGGCACAACCATGAGCAATATACTAATCTCAAAACTAACAGCAGGGCTATTCCAGACTACTGTTTCAAATATCCTGGAGCCTTAGTGTACGGCCACATTCCAGAAAGTGCTGAAAAGGAAGAAAGAATGAACACAATAAGAATGGGCAATAAAAAGCGAATTTCACCAATTAGATTCTCGATTAGATTTCCTTTCCATTCCGTCGTGTCCAGGACAGAAAGGAAGGAAATGGGAGAAATTTTTGTTCAAATAACGGCGGATGGAGTCACGGTAGGACTATTTTTCAGAAAAAGCAATGAAATAACAGTCTCTCCTCGGTTTCAGTGAAAACTCAACTTGCCTGAAAAAAAAAACAGCGGCAATATAGCTGCTTGTGATTTTAGATGTGGGAGGCAAACACGACCATGACAGCACAGAAACTGACCCCTTTGAGAGAGACTGCACTCTCCCACACCGCCGTTAATTTTCCAACAAGCAAACCTACCAGGTCTTTTTTTTTTTGCTTTGAACACGGCACTTAAACACGCTGCAGCTTTGCTGTTGACCAACAGAAATGGTAGTGGTGGGATTGGAAGCGACGCCCCCTTCGAGACTGGCCACGGTAACACACGCGCGTGCGTACGACCTATTGTCATACATTTTCAATTGTGCTCCTGAAAAACAACAGATGAAAAAGCACAGGGAAAACATTTCGCGGTCCTTGTCCTCCTCGCATAACAGCTGGGATATGCCCGACTCTGATATCAATTTCACAGCAAATAATGATAGCCCATCAACCCACACAAAACTCAATCGAAAGCTGAATCTATCTTCTGACACTATTTTCAGCTACAAATCTGTATGTGAGTGTGAGAATGCATGTTCTTCATGATTTGATAAAATAACCATGAGCTGCATGACATGACTGGAATTTCGATTCTTGCTTTGGTAAATTATTTCGACCATTGCTCGAAACAGAATGGAACATGAAACAGACCGGTTGACAGGGAAAATGCACAAAGCTGAGCAGGCCGTATTCCACATCATACCATGCAGCATAGTTTCAGTTGCTGCGACTGATTTGCAGAATAAGCGTCCCAAAGAATGTTCTCCACTTGAAAAGCCGAGGTATCAGGACAATCTGAGAAGGATAGATCACATTGTGAGGATGCTCAAACCTCGGTGCCAGTACGAGTTGGCATTTCCTTGTCTTTCACCTTATCCATGCAACTTGCTGCAGAATGTCCACATCAGGACATGAGCAACATGGCTGCCAGCTGAGGTGGAAACCAATGGGGAATCGATGGGAAGCGACTCAGAAAAGTTACAAAATTCCATGGTGCTTATTAGGGAAGCAGTTCTCATCAATGTAAAAGATAGTTTCTAAACATATTAACAGAAGTCAAAAAGTGATTGTCCCACCCTCCCACCCCACAAGATGTCAAAGAGTTGCTAACTGTCCGTGAGTGTTCTTTGTTCTCGATATGTAAATCTCTCCCGCCTGAGTCACCTTCACGTCTCTTGTTGTTGAGTGAATCACAAAGCAGGAATTTCACCAAACTGCAACTGCCTCACTTTGTTATCCCGCTTGCCTCCTCCCCTCCCCCTCCCTGTATACATTTTCCTGCTTATCTGTGATATTAAGAAAACCAAATGGATGCGATGTCATTCCGTAGCCTGTCTGTTATTTCCACAGTCTCAGTTCCAACATGGCTTAGATCTCGGTGCATACCTAAATATTAGTGACGCTATGACAGCACAATTCCACAGGATCATGTGAGAGTGTAAATTCAGTTATTGCTGTTGCTGATGGAATGAGCTGCTAACGTGTGAAAACACGATTCAGGACTTCTGGTGCTAATTCACGCATGTTGAATAACGGCAGTCAGCTTCCAAATGAGGCCTTTCAGAGACTACTTTGGGATACTTTTGACAGAGAGGCTACATTAGGAATCTGTGATGCACGGTGACCCAGCACATCAGCTTTCTTCTTGGCTTTGAACCGGGCCGCCTGTGCAAGGAATGCAAATGCCTTACTGCTTTTCGTCGAAGCATCAGAACGCTGTAACTACAGTCTTCAACAGGATGGCGTATGATCAGAAGCCGGTTGGAGAAACACTTAACAACGTTTCGCCCAATACTTAAATGGAATTGCATTACTTTTCACCCTGAGAGCGGATTTGCACGAGCAAACGCCAAGCCAGGTTTGCTGATGGGAAAGCAAGCAGGAAAGATCCATTCTCGTCCATCTAAAAGGCTGCGGTTGGGACAGGGCTGTTTCTGCCCAGTTTCAAACTGGGGACCTTTCACGTGTGAAGCGATTGTGATAACCACTACACACCAGCGACAAGTCCCGCCAGGGCCTGCTGTTGTTCACCGGTGCCCAGCGCTGTCATTTGCAGCAGTTCTCCGCTTCACCTTTCCATTTCCAATAGCCCATCGTTGTCCAGCGGAATTGGCATCATCGAAAAAGTAAGAAAATCATGTGAAATTGCTTACAAAATTGCAACAATGTTGTCAATGTTTCGACTGTCGGATGAGGCTAAATAAGCTGGGTTAATTTGCCCTGCAGCGTAGCGGCTGGGGCATGATCTTATGGAAAGTTTGCAAACTGAGTATTTAAGTATTTTACCCAAGGTGGGGTGAGTTGAAAACTGGATAGCTTAGGTTTCAGGTGAGAAGGCTAAAAGTTAAACGGGACCTGAGGCCCATTTCCCACACAGACAGGTGTACGTGTATGGAATTGGGTACCAGAGGAAGCGGAGGAGGCCCGTACACTCAGAAGGTTTTAAAGGCAACCGGAGGGGCTTCTGGATCGGAAGGGTTCAGAGGGATAGGGGCCAAGTGCTGGGAAGTGGGACTTGTTTGATTTTGGCAATGTGGTCAGCATGGACGAGATCCACAAAGACGCTGTTTCCACGCGGTGTGCCCCAATAACGTTGTGTTACTTGCACCGGCTTGAAAGGATGACTTTTAGCGGAGCTTGCCATCGCTCTCTGTGGCTGTTCACCGGAAAGATAGCATTGTGAAACACTGCAGAACCGAAAGACTTTCTTACTGTTGCCCCGACTGACCATACTCCGTGAAATATTCCCGGATCCTCAGTTGAGGATGTTTGCTCCTGGAAGTCACCTCACAAACCGTGTTATCTCGTAATGTATTGAGCGAATGGCAAAACGGTCAGCATTTAACACGAAACAAGGATGACAAAGCAAATGCATTTTTTCAGACACAGCGAAGCATGAACGCTAAATGCGATACAGACCGTGGGCATGAGCCATATACTAATCTCACAACTAACAGCAGGGCAATTTCAAACTACGCTTTCAAACATACTGGAGCCTTAGTGCACCACCACTTCCCAGAAAGTGCTGAAAAGAGAGGAAAAAACAACACAATAAGAATGGGCCATAAAAAGTGAAGTTCACCAATCACAGTCTCGATTAGATTACCTTTCCCTTCTAATGTCTGCAGGACAGAAATGAAGGAAACTTAAGACCATGTAACATCGTAACTCATTGGAAACATTTCCCTTTCGTCAGAACACCAAATAACGACGAGTAGAGTCACCGCAGGACTTTGTTTCACGACAGCGATGAAGTAACAGTCTCTTTTTGGTTCCAGTGAAAGCTCAACTTGAGTGGAACAAAACAACAGCAGTAGAGTGCAATTTACGGTGGGAGAGACGACCACCGCATGGACTGTGACACCTTTGAGGGTGTTTGCACTCGCCAACACTACATTCAGCTCTCCAATACACCTGCTTTTAGCTTGGCTTCGACCAAAGCAGATTAACACGCTGCAGCAGTGGGATTGGAACTTACACCCGCCAGCCGAAAAGGAACCTAAACCCCGCGGCCTAGGCTGCTTGGCCACGGTACAGAGGCCTGCTTTTGCCCTCCTAGTGAAGTGTGCTGTTTCTGATCCGCAGGACACACTGCAGGATTTTCAGACAGCGCCATCCTCCCTGCGACATGCTGGATAATATTCTGTTGTGTAGATGTGCCCCGGCTTTGCCAACATCAACGTGGTCTGATTCCCTACATTCTGTTGGTCGAACTGTGATTCCACTCTGAATCACAAATGTGTCACAAAACACCTAAGGTGTGCTGGCTCTCCACAGAGATAAATGTGTTTCTCTTTTGGTATCATTCTCTTGCCTTCTTCCTGTAACTCTGCACAATTTCACTTTCAGCATAAACATCGAATTAGTTTTTAAATAACTCGCTTGAAACTGCCTCTTTGTCAATTTCAGGCAGTGCTTTACAGACACTAACCACTCGCTATGTGAAAACGTTTCTCCTCTTGTACATTTTTCTTATTTTACTAATGACTTTAGAACTCTGCTGAATTGTTCTCGATCCTTTCAGGCGTGGGAAGCGTTCTCCCTTCCTTATTTTCTCTGTCTATCCAACTCATGTCTTGGAAAGGTTTAACAAGACCAGCTGTCGGCCTTCTGCTCTCCAAGAAGAACTGCCCCAACCTTACAAATCACCTTTATTGTTGACATTCCTCATACACCACACCACTGCCATTAACCTGTTCAGCGCTGTTTCCAATCATTTCATGTCCCCACTTCCTCAAGTTTCATACGCAGAACTGTGCGAACATCCAAGATGATGGATTTATTCAGAACGGGATTGTGAGGATGAGCATCCTGAAACACTTCCGTCGCTTTCACCACATGTGCTACTATGCCATGTCTACTAAGATGACACTTCTTACTCCAGAAGTCAACGTTATTTCAAGGGGGGCAACTTCCTGATTTACACCTTTTTTTAATCAAATAACTGATAGGACTACCGGGCAAAAGTGAAATCAAACGACCAAGGCTCGATGGCGACTTCAAGTAAGACATTCTCACACGCCAGTATTAACACAAGCTACTGAGCGAAGATCATGCCCCTAGACAAGTGGCATTCTTACATTTCCAACACCAAACCAGCTGAAAGTCGCTCAGATCCAACAACATTACACTTTGATCTCGGGTTTCTAAGCACCAAAGTGTTTCAAGGATATCGCCTTTTCATTCCGTCACCTTGTTCACGGGACAGTAATGTTTAACCCTTCCACTTGGACTCCATCGGCAGAGTATTCAGTTATTTCCTCTCCACCTGCAAGCAGTTTGAGGGGAGGCAAACGCGGAAATGCTCTCATCGGCAGAGCCAGTTCCATCAAGTGCTGGAAATCAGCAAGTTTGATTGTGAACTTTCTGTAAATATTATTTATCTGAGAGACCAATAAAGATGTTGAACTGTTTGGAAAGACAGAATGTACTCCGGATTCTCTACCCTCAAGTAAATTGATGTGAGGACATTTTTGTGCAGCCTGTTTGCTGTTCAGAATCGATCTTCACACAGCAATCCTGCAGAAAGGCTTTTCTAACAGTAACATCGGTTTCTTTGCTGCAATCGGGCAGCAGTTAACACCTGAGCCCCGGCTGTCCTAGATGAAGAGAATGCGAATGAAACCCTCAGTCACTGAGAGTCATCCCCACGGTCCTGAGCTGCGGAGCTGCAGACAGTCTAACGCGGAAGGGAGGGTTAACAATGAGACATTATTTCACCATCAGCCACTCTGTGCCAAAGACTGTACGAGGGGCAGCATCAACGTGTGGCATCACTCACTCGCTGACAGAAGCTGTTCAGCACATCGAGTCCACGGCAAATCTCTGTCACTTGTATATCTCCGTGGTTATTCATAACTGGCGATCTATGCCCTAATAATGTGGAACTGTGTCAGTGTCATAATGCTGTCTCCAACAAGTTGATCCAATTGTTACTCACGTCTTTTCATTTCACAGGCAGGCAATGGCTGTGTGAAACAGCGTGGGGAATAACTGCAGGGCGTCATGCGTATAGAGCACGACACAACGAATATATCTCACCTTCACCAGTTTATTCCCAGCTCTGGCAAATGATTTTGCGAATCAGATCAGAGCAGACCGGCAGAGAACAGGAAAAGAGTTTCCCGAAATTCACGAGTGTGTTTCCTCACCTGTGTCAATTTGGCGGGTGTATCAGAATGAAATATTCATTTCATATACATTGAGTGAAAGGAAATGGAAAGTGAAACAACATGCAATACGTAGAATGGAACTATGTTATAGAGGAACACTGGCGGGGACAGTACACACACTGAAACGTGGAATTGTCAACGAGCAGAGGATGTTTTCAATCCATTAATTTCCGGGTTATGAGCCCAATAGGCTCCAGCTGGGCTGCTCTGTTAGCGCTGACTGTAGCATGAATTACACTGTCTTCAGCATTTCGCCTGGCGTGTGGCATGTACCTCAGAGGATGATGTTGAAAGGTCTTCACTATTATTGTGTTTGGTGCAGGTGTGTCCCGGCTGTGTCAATATAACCTGTGGGTAACTTCCACATTCTGTTGGTTTAATTGTGATTTAATTTCGAATCAGAAAATATGTCACAGTGCAAAGTGAGGCCATGCAGCCCACCTTCGCCGTGCTGGCACTAAACAATAAGGAAATGTCTGTGTGTTTCGATTGATTGACTTTATTTGATTGATTGATTGTCACATGTACCTGAGTACAGTGAAAACATTTGTTTGCGATTGTTAAAGGCAGATCACACTAATCAAGGACATGCAGATTACCGTGTGAGTAATAACAACATTTTGGACAGATTAAGGCTTTCAGGTTAATTCACATAGGACGTGCGCTCGGCAAGATCCACATTAACAGGATTAGCATAATTTGAAGTTAGAAAATCCATTTCTCAGTCTAGTATCGGCCGACAAGAAGTTGCTGGTGTATGTCTTGAAGCTTCGGTATCTTGATCTGACCTTGATCTCATCGAAATCTTGCCTTCTGAGTCAAAAATAGAATTAAATGCAAAACTCCAGGGCTCATGTGTGACTTCTCACACGTACATCACCCTCCCGAGGCGACATCACACCCAAGACCAACAAGCCAGAACCGCAGCTTGTGCGTGATCTATAAATCAGGTGAGTCTCTTTGTTTAAAAATGTTTTTTTTTCTGTTGTTTCGGAGTGAAGGCAGCATTGAGATTAAATAACAGTTCCTTGTCATTCAGACTTCCGGTTTCCCGGAAGCTGTGATGGCCACTTTCCCCGCGAGCAGGCTACCACCATTGGCAGCTGGATGAACTCATCTTCCAGACTCGAGAAGAGTGCGCAGTGTTGTTTCCATTGGTCAATATCAGGATAGATAGATTGAATCACCGTCGAATGTTATCGTAGGGAGCCCTGTCGCCGAGACCTACTATTCCTTTTGTACAATGGTACAAAAGCACGGACGTTTGGTGTAGAGGGAACAACTTCAAAATCGTTAATGATGCAAAATGCACAAATGGGCAAAACAACACAGCAACTACAGTAACTGGTGTTACGTGAAGGGGTAAACTCCATCTGCTAATGTAAACAAGCAAAACAGAAATGAATCATCCCGTGCTGTGTTCTGTTAAAATTCAACAGTCAAAGAACTATCCCAAAATCACAATTTAAAGTTAACATTAACAATTTTATTGTCATTTTTAAAATGTGACAGAGAATAATCAACTTTCTATTACTTACAACTCCTTTCTCTAAAACTTCTGCTCTACAATACCTTCCTCACACCGACCCCATTAACATTTACAAAACAAAAACAAATTTACAAAACAGCTAGTTGTCGAATCTTCTCTTAGTATCTTCCTCTGTAGATTTTTTTCTCAGGTGGATGTTGATACTTTTTTTCTATGATATCTATTTCTCCATATAGGCACCTCTTGGAGATTTTTCGAACATCCTATATCTTTGAGCTGCTCTCTTTGCTGTTCTTTGCCGCTCTGGGTAACCGTTCAAAATGTCCGATATTTGTCTCACAAAACGTCGGATCGTTTCGTTGGTTTTAACATCATAAAAATACCAAATTCAAACTTGATTGGGGCATAATTTAAAATGATTGGCCGAATTCGCATTTCATTTTTGTATCCATGTAACACAGCTCTTAGTTGCTTCGACTAAATGTTATGTTGTTACCTTGTTCTGGACTCCTTGTGCTAGCCAGACATTTCAACACCATTAAAAGTATGTTACACCCAAAACTTCAAAACACTGGCATTTGCCAAGAAAGTCTATTTCGTTCAACATCGCTCTCTGTCAATCTCATGTGCCTGAGATTTGAGCAATCTCTGGTCGATGTTAATGAAAACTGCCCTATTCTCATAACCTTAGATTTAACACACCCGGTTATGTATGTCTTACAATATTGATTGATTCCTCACGGTGTTACTTAAGCACACGTTAAGAAGAAATAAAAATGAGAACAACAGTCACCTATGTGACTGCGATTTGACCAATGTTGCAGCAGCCAACCGACTCAGCTGTAAATGAAATAGCTCACACCTTTCCTGTACCGGTAAAGAGATTGCATAGCATAGTGGTAAGTTTTCATGAGTTGAATTAGATCCAGCATCATTTCTGAGGACGGAATTTACTGGTATATAAAGACATGATGAAATACACGGGGGTTGAGGGGTGGAATATGGTTAGGAAGGATATGGTCAGAGTTCCCTTGATACAAAATCGTTTGAGACGACGGAAATGAGATTTACTGGGAGAAAAGAAAAGAAGGGATGAAAAGAAAAGAAGGGATTTAATGGGATGGTGGAATAGATGAGGAATCATGCGACAAAAATCAGGAATGACTGAGTTGTGTCCTAATGGAGCTTTTCCAGCGGATGTAAAATTGGTTAGGGTAAAAAAGATGGAAATTACCTCGTTCAGGTGATCGTATAACCAGAGGTTAGAGCTTCAAAAAGAGCGAGGAACGACAAAGAAGTTTGCATCAGGTATTTTTTATTCTGAGTTTTTGAAATCGGAGATGATTTTTCAGAAAGCAAAAAACATGTTAGAAGATGATTCCAGCATTTTGACAGGCCACGTGCAGACACAAAGAGCGGATTTAACAGGGACAGGGACTCTGGGCTGCCTGGATGGGGAGGCAAAAGTGACACACTCACGAATTGTTTAGCGTTCATCGGAAAGAAATTGCATAACACCGGCAACTGAACATGTTAAGTGTAAGAAGAGCTGGTGGTGTTGTAATGTGCAGCAGCTGGTTCGACGTGCACTACTACAAATTGTTAATGTACTGAGCTGTTTGTTTTCGCTTTGCATTAAATCGAAGGCGGTTAGCTCAATCCGCTGGCTAACTGGTTTATGGTATAGAGTGAGAATAACAACGTGGGATTAATTGTCGCACTCTCTCAGGTTGACAAAAGGATCATCATCTGCACTGCTCACGTGATCTGTAATACAATGTGACTCTAGTGAGTAGGAACGGACCTGTAGATGTCAAGCATCATTATCATTGCCATCTGTTGCCTTGAACATTTGGTCACAATGACCAGTAACGGGACTGAGTTCGTTTATTACTCACTGATCTCCTCCCGAAAAATCCACGGACAAGATTCGTCCTTATTCCTGTTTGAATCCTCTGTTCTGCACTAGCAAAACTATTTGTCATGATTAACCAGATTCGCTGACAACATTCAGTCTACCCTAAGAGATAAATCTAAATCCTTTCGAACGGTTTAACGAGCTGTGTGGGTTTGCAGCAAACAGGATGATCTGAAACGGGTTTGACAGCCTTTCCAAGAATGTAATCCAGTGCAGTGTCAGAGATTTGAAAAAGGTCATCCAGCTAAAATATCACCTCTGTTTCTTGATCCACAGATGGATAGTCACGTGGGGGATATGTGCAGTTTTGCGGTTAATAATTGATGCCTTTCCCAAAGACAGAACAATCCCACAAATCAGAAATTGGAGTTTTAGAATCGATGCTGCTTTATTCGACATTATTCTTCAACTATGCGTCACTCTGATGCTCCAATAATTCCTGATCAACGTCAGTAAAACCAGCTTTCGATAAGGATTGAAATTACAACTGCGGCATTTTAACACACTGTTCAGTGCCATGCGCTGATCAGTTGCTCCACTGGAGCCCACCGGCAGCAAGCGGAAAAGTGTCCTACTCGTACCTCTGGGACCTTCGACCCGCATGTTCTGCTTTTGCTGCAGTTCTGGAATGAATACTAAGGCAGAGGAGGAGGAACTGATATGGACCTGTGAGTTTTCGGGCATCATGTTCAGGAAGTGGGACACGGAAAAATGTTGCGCTAATTAGACTTGATTGAAAACTGGATCTCCGTGAGTCGCTGCGTTGTTGATAGACAATGTTATATTATCGCTATCACAGTGCTTCTCAGTCGGTCGGCTTCAATTTGGCACAGAATTCGATTCAACGACACTTCACTAACTTCCTTCTTCAAGTTCCTATAGACGACATGAAACATAATGCACTCATCATCAATCTTCATCATGGCTACATCCAAGGACATGTTGCACAGTTTTCATGAATACTGAAGATAGAAGAATGTTATGCAACAGTAAATTGAATTTCAGTTTAACTTGTAAACTGATAACAATCCAGAGAATGATACCGAATGTCCCAAATTCATGTTTATTACCGTGGCCAGAACTCTAGCCAGGCAAAGGGGAAATCTGTCCCTGAATCCCCAATATCCACACGGCCGTTTGCTCCATGTGCCCAGTTGGAAACCTGTGTGAAGGAGCATGCAGTCTGATAGAGCGCCTGGGAGAATCCTCCACTGTCTGATCTAAAGTTGCAACGGGAGCTGTGTATTCCAGCTGTAAGAGCAATGGGTTAAAGGGGAGGACCTTGGTATTCCGTGGTGTAGATTAACAGGGTCCTCATCATGTTATTGTCCTCTGTCAGAAACAGCACAGACAGAGAGGAAAAAGAGGGGGCCATTTCGCTCGCCAGCGCTACCCTGCCATTTGATGTCATCATGGTTAACCGAACCGTCAATGTCTTTTCCCAGCCCATCCAGATCAACCTGTCGCCCAAAGGGAAAGAGACACTGAATGAACCGAAAAACTCTGCACCTGTGAGAGGGAAATGCGTTTAGAGACAGTGGGCTTCTGCAGTGGATTTTGTGAATGAGAGGCCGATTCTGGGTTGATCAAGTTTCAAGTGATATGATTCCCTCAAAACTCACTACCCAGAAAGTGAGGAATCTTCTCTGGTCAGTAGCAGGGCGGAGAACTCCAGACGATGGGAATTGATGATGAATCAAAAGAACGATCATTCATTCAGCTGAAATCCAAACTAAACTCCGATTCTGGTGGGACTCAAAATCACAAACTTTGAATCGCAAGCTTAACACTGCAGTAGAAGTCCAACACATCTTTCATTGTGCCGCAGAGCTGTACTAGCCTCCATTTTACTGCACTCAAAGTTACGGTGTTCAACTCTTTCATCAAACGTCTGTTTATCCTCGCCCCTGTTTACAGTACTTGGTCCTCATCCGTGCATGCTCCAGCTCCTCAAGTATTCGGCTAAGTACTCCTGAAGCATTTTAATGACTCCTAGCTTCACCACACGTTCAAATAGTGAGTTCCAGACAAACGACACTCTCAGGATGTAAACATTCTTCCTAAACCTATTCTGAACATTTTCTCTCTAGCGTTTCATCTATATCCCTGGTTATTAATCCATCCCATAAGAAGTTTATTCCTGTCACACATATCTATCCCCTTTCTGTGCACGTTAATCAATTCCTCTCCCAGCTTTCTCCGCTGTCAGATAAAGAGCCCCAGTCGAGCTCATCTATCTTTGCAGTGGCGTGAGAGTAGTGCTTTCAAAGCACAGCAGGTAGGCAGCATCCGAGCAGCAGGACAATTGATGTGTCGGCCATAAGCCCTTCATCAGGAATGAGACGTTTGAGTCGGAGTTAAGGGAGGGGAATGGCAGTGGTGGTCAGGTAGCGGGGAAAGTGATAGGTGGATGAAGCTGAGGGAAGTGGTGGTAGTTCAGAGGGGGGATTGTTGGCCGTTTCCAGAGAGCAGTGCCTAATTGGAGGCTTTGCACTGGGATAATGTGGGGGGAGGTGAAATGAGGAAGCTATTAAAATACACACTTTGCCCGTGTGGTTGCAGGGTCCCAAGGTGGAATATGGGACGTTCTTCCTCCAGGTATCGGCTGGTAATAAAATGGGGGTGGCTTGTGCCAGAAGCAGCGATTATTTTCTCCTCAGATGCTGTCTATCGTACTGTGCTTTTCCAGCACTACACTCTCGACTCTGAGCTCCAGCATCTGCAGCCCTCACTTTTGCTTATCTACACAGGGGGAATGTTCGAGCTCAGGAACCATCTTGGTAAATCTTCTCTGACCACGCTTCCATGCAAACACACGCTTCCTGAAGGCTGCCGATCAGAACAGAATAAAGTTATCCAAAGAAAAGCAGAAATAACGGAACAAAATCAGTAGGTCCAGTGCATCTGGGGAGAGATTTTCGAGCCAAACGATCCGCCTTTGGAACGAATGGTATGTGTAGGTGGGGCAGGAATGTGAAAGAAGGTGGACAGAGTCTAAAATGATTGAACTCGATACTGGTTATTGAAGATTGCACGGCGTCTCAGCAGGAAATGACGTTCCGCTCATCCAAATCGCGCTGTGCTATGCGGGAGCTCTGCAGCAGACCAAACTGAAATGGATGCATGGGAAAACAGTGCGATGTTGCAGTGACAGGTACCTGGATACTCAAGGTCTTATTTTGCTTGCAGACAGAACGAAGGTGCACACACGTTTGTCACCCACTCCGTTTTTCTCTCCCCAGTCTGGACGAGATCACATTGTGAGCAGGAAATGCAGTTTACTAAATTGAATGATGGGCAGATAAATCACTGAAACTTACACAATGAGGAGAGACATCATAAACGATCAGCATTGCGCCTTCTTGGATTTCGTGGAATGGTGCCATATGGGGAAGTGCTGGAAGTCAAGAAGGATTGGACGATGGAGTACAGAGAGAAAGTTTCTTGCATTGTGCCGGTATTCAGTGGTATGAGCTTGTGGGGAAAGGGCAGAATGTATATCTTCCTGTGCTACATGCTATAAATAAACAGCTCAATCCGGAGCAAAAGTATTTAATGATTTTCATTCAAACACTGACAGTAGGTACATCTTGCAGAAGTCACGTGTTTGCGCTATCACTGTCACTCTGTCTCCCTGAGAGCATCAGTGCTCCCCCACGTTGATTCAGACAGAACAGTTATTTCTGTGACATGTCCCTTCGAGAATGGATGGACAGGTGTTAATAATCCCAGTAGGTAGGAGGTAGGAGGAGTGCTGAGGATGTTAGACAGGCTTTCAGGGAGCTAGGTTGGAAGCTTGGAGTTAGAACAAACAGAGTTGTTGTCTCTGGTTTGTTACCCGTGCCACGTGATAGAGATTCGAGGAATAGGGAGAGAGAACAATTAAATGCGTGGCTTCAGGGATGGTGCAGGAGGGAGGGGTTCCAGTTTTTGGATAACTGGGGTTCTTTCTGGGGACGGTGGGACCTCTATAAACAGGATGGTCTACACCTGAACCTGAGGGGAACCAGTATCCTTGGGGGGAGGTTTGCTAGTGCTCTTGGGGGGGGTTTAAACTAACTCGGCAGGGGCATGGGAACCCAGATTGTAGCTTCAGGGTGCAGGGCCTGGAGTGTAGGGAGGTGAGGAACATGGCATCAATTTCCAAGGAGGGTGCCTGTAAACAGGGAAGTGGCTTGAAGTGTGTATACTTCAATGCAAGAAGTATACGAAATAAGGTAGGTGAACTTGCAGCGTGGGTTGGTACCTGGGACTTCGATGTTGTGGCTATTACGGAGACATGGCTAGAACAGGGACAGGATTGGCTGTTGCAGGTTCCGGGATTTAAATGTTTTAGTAGGGTCAGAGGTGGGGGTAAAAGAGGGGGAGGTGTGGCATTGCTTGTCAAAGATAGTATTACAGCGGTGGAAAGGACGATGGATGAGGACTTGCCATCTGAGGTAGTTTGGGCTGAGGTTAGGAATAGGAAAGGTGAGGTCACCCTGTTAGGAGTCTTTTACAGGCCTCCTAATAGTCCTCGAATCATTGAAGAAAGGATTGGGAAGGTGATTCAGGAGATGAGTGACAGTAATAGGGTGGTTGTTATGGGGGACTTTAACTTTCCTGATATTGATTGGGAAAGCTATAGCTCAAGTTCGTTAGATGGGTCAGTGTTTGTTCAATGTGTGCAGGAGAGTTTCCTGACACAATATGTAGACAGGCCAACAAGAGGTGAGGCCATACTGGATTTGGTTCTGGGTAACGAACCAGGCCAGGTGTTAGAATTAGAGGTAGGTGAGCACTTTGGGGATAGTGACCATAATTCGGTGATTTTTACACTCGTGATGGAGAGGGATAAGTGTGTACTACAGGGCAAGAATTATAGCTGGGGTAAGGGAAATTATGATGCGGTGAGGCATGACTTAGGATGTGTGGCTTGGAAAAGTAGACTCCAAGGCAAGAGTGTAAATGATATGTGGAACTTGTTCAAGGGGCAACTATTGAGTGTCCTTGATAATTATGTACCTGTCAGGCAGGAAGGAAAGGGTCGTGCGAGGGAGCCGTGGTTTAATAAGGAATTGGAATCCCTTGTTAAATGGAAGAGGGCGGCCTATCTCAAGATGAGACGTGAAGGTTCAATTGGGGCGATTGAGAGTTATAGGGTAGCCAGGAAGGACCTGAAGAGAGAGCTAAAAGCAGCAAGGAGGGGACATGAAAGGTCCTTAGTAGATAGGATTAGGGAAAACCCTAAGGCTTTCTATAGGTATGTTAGGAATAAAAGAATGACTAGGGTAGGAATAGGTCCAGTCAAGGATAGTAGGGGGAAGTTGCGTGTGGAGGCGGAAGAGATTGGGGAGACACTGAATGAATACTTTTCTTCAGTATTCACTCAGGAACAGGGCATTGTTGTCGATGAGAATACTGAGGCACAAATAAGTAGAATGGATGGTTTTGAGGTATGTAGAGAAGAGTTGTTGGAAATCCTGGAAAAGGTGAAAATAGATAAGTCCCCTGGGCCTGATGGCATTTATCCTAGGATTCTCTGGGAAGCAAGGGAGGAGATTGCAGAGCCATTGGCCTTGATTTTTATGTCCTCTTTGTCTACAGGAGTAGTCCCAGAAGACTGGAGGATAGCAAATGTGGTTCCCTTGTTCAAAAAGGGGAGTAGGGATAGCCCTAGTAACTATAGGCCGGTGAGTCTCACTTCTGTTGTGGGCAAAGTCTTAGAGAGAATTGTAAGGGATAGGATTTATGCACATCTGGATAGGAATAATGTGATCAAGGATAGTCAGCATGGTTTTGTGAAGGGCAAGTCGTGCCTCACAAACCTTATTGAATTCTTTGAAAAGGTGACGAAGGAGGTTGATGAGGGGAAAGCGGTAGATGTGGTATATATGGATTTTAGTAAGGCGTTTGATAAGGTTCCCCATGGTAGGCTACTGCAGAAAATACGGAGATATGGCATTGAGGGTGAGTTGGAGGTTTGGATTAGGAATTGGCTGGATGGAAGAAGACAGAGGGTAGTAGTTGATGGCAAAGTTTCTTCATGGAGTGCCGTCACTAGCGGTGTTCCGCAAGGATCTGTTTTGGGACCATTGCTGTTTGTCATTTTTATAAATGACCTGGAAGAGGGGTTAGAAGGTTGGGTGAGCAAGTTTGCGGATGATACGAAAGTCGGAGGAGTTGTTGACAGTGAGGAAGCATGTGGCAGGTTACAGCAGGATATAGAGAAGCTGCAGAGCTGGGCAGAAAGGTGGCAGATGGAATTCAATGTAGCTAAGTGCGAGGTGATTCACTTTGGGAAGAATAACAAAAAGATGGGGTACTGGGCTAATGGTCGGATACTTGGTAGTGTGGATGAGCAGAGGGATCTTGGTGTCCATGTACACAGATCTCTGAAAGTTGCCACCCAGGTAAATAGTGCGGTGAGGAAGGCATATGGCGTACTGGCTTTTATTGGTAGAGGAATTGAGTTCCGGAGTCCTGAGGTCATGATGCAGTTGTATAAGACTCTGGTACGGCCGCATCTGGAATATTGTGTGCAGTTTTGGTCGCCATACTATAGGAAGGATGTGGAGGCATTGGAACGGGTGCAGAGGAGGTTTACCAGGATGTTGCCTGGTATGGAAGGAAAATCGTATGAGGAAAGACTGAGGCACTTGGGGCTGTTTTCACTAGAGAAAAGAAGGTTTAGGGGTGACTTGATTGAGGTGTACAAGATGATTAGGGGGTTAGATAGGGTCGACAGTATGAACCTTTTCCCGCGTATTGAGTCGGGTATTACAAGGGGGCATAGCTTTAAATTAAGGGGGGGGTAGATATAGGACTGATGTTAGGGGTAGGTTCTTCACTCAGCGAGTCGTTAGTTCATGGAATGCCCTGCCAGTAACAGTGGTGGACTCTCCCTCTTTATGGGCATTTAAGAGGGCATTGGATAGGTATATGGAGGATAGTGGGTTAGTGTAGTTTAGGTGGGTTTGGATCGGCGCAACATCGAGGGCCCAAGGGCCTGTACTGCGCTGTATTCTTCTATGTTCTATGTTCTATGTTCTATAACCCGTCCTTGGAATGGAATAACTGTATTGCTCAGTTACAATCACTGAACTGTCCGAACTGCATTTCAAATAACTTTACCCATAGCCTTGTATGTCTTGGCATCACAAATTCACATCCGAGTATTTCGGAAAGTTATGGGGATTTCTGCCTCTTCGATCCTTACATACACTGTATTCCAGATTTCAAACACCCACTGTTTGAAAACGTTTTTCCACGCCTCTGACCTTAAATCGATGGCCAACCGTGGTCGAAGTCTCCATCAAAGTGTAACATGTACTTCAGTCTATTCTATCCATATCCCTCTGTACATTTTACATCTTAACCATGCCCCCATCAATCTCCTCTGGTCTAAGAAAAACAACTCTAGTTTGTCCAATCGCACTTCTTTAGCCCAGACAATATCTTATCAAATCTCCCCTGCATCGTTTCCCTTTCTACTACATCCCTGCTGCAATGTAAATTGCGTAACTACACACATTGGTCTCGCTTGAGCCGAATGAACAAGTGAAATAGATAAGGTGAAAATAGATAAGTCCCCTGGGCCTGATGGCATTTATCCTAGGATTCTCCGGGAGGAGATTGCAGAGCCATTGGCCTTGATTTTTATGTTCTCGTTGTCTACAGGAGTAGTGCCAGAAGACTGGAGGCTAGCAAATGTGGTTCCCTTGTTCAAGAAGGGGAGTAGGGTTAACCCTATTAACTATAAGCCGGTGAGTCTCACTTCTGTAGTGGGCAAAGTCTTAGAGAGAATTGTAAGGGATAGGATTTATGAACATTTGGATAGGAATAATGTGATCAAGGATAGTCAGCATGGTTTTGTGAAGGGCAGGTAGTGCCTCACAAACCTTATTGAATTATTTGAGAAGGTGACTAAGGAGGTGGACGAGGGGAAAGCGGTAGATGTGGTGTATATGGATTTTAGTAAGGCGTTTGATAAGGTTCCCAATGGTAGGCTACTTCAAAAAATACGGAGGTATGGCATTGGGGGTGAGTTGGGGGTTTGGATTAGGAATTGGCTGGCTAGAAGAAGACAGAGGGTAGTAGTTGATGGTAAAGGTTCATCTTGGAGTGCCGTTACTAGCGGTGTTCCGCAAGGATCTGTTTTGGGACCATTGCTGTTTGTCATTTTTATAAATGACCGAGAGGAGGGGCTAGAAGGTTGGGTGAGCAAGTTTGCGGAGGAGCTGTTGACAGTGAGGAAGGATGTGGCAGGTTACAGCGGGATATAGATAAGCTGCAGAACTGGGCAGAAAGGTGGCATATGGAGTTCAATGTAGCTAAGTGTGAGGTGATTGACTTTGGTAAGAATAACAAAAAGGTGGGGTATTGGGCTAATAGTCGGATACTTGGTAGTGTGGATGAGCAGAGGGATCTTGGTCTCCATGTACACAGATCTTTGAAAGTTGCCACCCAGGTAAATAGTGCGGTGAAGAAGGCATATGGCGTACTGGCTTTTATTGGTAGAGGAATTGATTTCCGGAGTCCTGAGATCATGTTGCAGTTGTATAAGACTCTGGTGCAGCCGCACCTGGAACATTGTGTGCAGTTTTGGTCGCCATACTATAGGAAGGATGTGGAGGCACTGGAACGGGTGCAGAGGAGGTTTACCAGGATGTTGCCTGGTATGGTAGGAAGATCGTATGAGGAAAGGCTGAGGCACTTGAGGTTGTTTTCATTGGAGAACAGAAGGTTTTTGGGGTGACTTGATAGAGGTGTACAATATGATTAAGGGTTTAGATAGGGTTGACCGTGAGAACCTTTTTCCACGTATGGAGTCAGCTATTACGAGGGGACATAGCTTTAAATTAAGGGGTGGTAGGTATAGGACAGATGTTAGGTGTAGGTTCATTACTCAGCGTGTCGTGAGTTCATGGAATGCCCTGCCAGAAGCAGTGGTGGACTCTCCCTCTTTATGGGCATTTAAGCGGGCATTGGATAGGCATATGGAGGATAGTGGGCGAGTGTAGGTTAGGTGGGCTTGGATCGGCGCAACATTGAGGGCCAAAGGGCCTGTACATCGCTGTATTCTTCTATGTTCTATGTTCTATGTTCTATGAAATAAATGATGCGCAATTCGACAAAAAAACTGTTGTTTTTTGAATAAAGTTTATTTTCCTCAATGCTGCCCTGTGCCCTTTTCCTGAGCCTGACATGAGGAGTGATCTCACAACCGCGGTATCCAAATAGATCAACTAGTTTGAAGATCCCGATGGTGAGCCTTGGGCATGGTCACACAGCAACAGTGAGTGGACAGCAGCAACACCAACTGCACGGGGTCAATGTGAAAGTAATTGTAAGGGAAATGGGAGGGGGGACTTAAAGGAGGTATGTGATTGCGGGAGGGAGGGAAAATTCCGAGAAGGGGTGAGTCTGAATCCTGAAATATGACTCACAGAGATGTGTGCGAGAGAGAGAGGTTTGGTGGCAAAGTAATCATAATCTCTGAGAAGGTTTTCATGTAAAATCAACTAATTTCTTTCTGTGTGTTCTCTGCATGAGTCACAAGGAATAAAATGCAGTGACTCGGATTCGTACGAGCTTACTGCAGCCACAATGCAGAATATTTTATCATTGAAACCATCACTGAGTCATGCAGAGACACGCGTTTAAAAACAACAATAATTACAGTGACAGAAGATATGTTAGGAAGAGTAGCAGATGTACAACAGGAATATTAGGCGAGGGATAGCAGACATGTGGGAATTCAGAATTGGCTGAATTTTAAATTCGATATCCTCAGACGCTGTGGTGGTTCTATCGGACTGCATGTTGAAGACTGAGTTTGATGAATTTCGAGAAACAAAATGTTTCAGGGGATAGTGCGAGATATTATTGCAATGTATGTTTCAATAACAATGAGTTTTTAAACTTTTGCTTCACGAACTTACCCACACAAGGAGATACCCATTGCTGCAGTCAATAACATAACCCCTGTTCCTAGAACCAGAATCAGGCAAACTTTGTGGCTCAGCCGCTAATATCAAATCGGAAGTGGGTGCGGAAATGAGCACGTGGAGCTATTCTGTGGCACCAGTGACATGATTGGTAAAGGTGCGGACATTGAGTCATAGAGATGTACAGCATGGAAACAGACTCTTTGGTCCAACCCGTCCATGCCGACCAAATATCGCAACCCAATCTAGTCCCACCTGCCAGCACTCTGCCGATATCCCTCCAAACCCTTCCTATTCTTATACTCATCCAAATGCCTTTGAAATGTTGCAATTTTACCAGCTTCCACCACTTCCTCTGGCAGCTTATTCCATACACGCACCACCTTCTGTATGAAAAGGTTACCCTTTGGTCTCTTTTATATCTTCCCCTTCTCAAACTAAATCTATGCCCTCTAGTTCTGGACTCCGCGCCACCAGCGAAAAGACATTTTCTATCTATTCAAGCGAGTGAAATGCTGAGGATGGGAGTGCTTCTGGTCAAAGGCGAGGTGGAAGGGCATCTTTGTCTCAATTTATTATATTATTAAGATTCAGCAGCAGCATTAATCAGCACTGAGGATTGGCTCAGAGGAAGCTTACTGAAGCCTTAAGTGAGAGGCCGATGTATTGAAAGCATTCTAAGAGATTTTCCTTAACAAAACGGTATTTTGTTACTTTGACAGTAAGAACTCATTTTGCTCACATCGTCTCCACATCAGTCTCTTGCTCCAGTTAACACTCCAATCCATTGTACATTTCTTCCATTCCAATACAGGAACGCGTAGTATTCGCTCTCCATCTGGGATAATCGATATTGACAATGTCATTCTTTGAATGGAGAAAAGCAACAGGGAGTTGTAAGTGCAGCGGCGATCTATTGGGCTAGTAATCTTTGAAGAATGGAACGTGACAGCTGTTGTTATTTGAATTCGATGAACAAAATCTGGAAAATGAACCCAACCTCAGGAACAGAGACAATGACTTTAATATGCAGAAAACTCATTCATTCATGTCCCTTCGAAAGGGGAATCTGCTGACCACAATGAGTCCTGCCAACATGTGTCTCCAGACCCACAACAATGTGGTTCACCCATAAATACCCTCTGACTCAGTTGAAGGTGAATTACGAATGAAGAACTAATGGTCTTCAGACCAATGATAACAACTTTTCGTGGGAGAATAAGGAAGCATAAACATACATGGACAACGGTGGAAATGGTAATCGTGCCTGTGTGGACTCGAATTCAAACTAAATAGACAAAAGGATACCCGCAACGCCAAGAAATCAGGGCCATGGGGTGACTGCTGGAAGGGATTCAATTACCCGCTGAGTTGTAAACTCACTTGCTCAGTCAGAATGCGCACAGATCACTCACCACACCCGTATGTGAGAAGTGATCACTCCGGAGAACAACTGACAGAGTGAACAGCAAGTTTCCAAATTACAGTAGGAGTTCGATTCTGCTGTTATCGCATCTGTTAACCCCAACCAGCAATGAACCATGTTTGTATGCGTGTTTCCAGTGGTGTTCCACTGTTTTTTGATGTAGACCAATGATTTAGACTTAATTGTAGGAGCCATGATTCAAAGGTTTGCTGATGATTCAACAATTGGTCGTGTAGTTGACTATGACGAAGAATGTCAGAGACTGCAGGGATGTATCAATAAGATGGAAAGGAAAAATAGCGAATTGCATTGAATTCAGACCAATGAGTGTTAACGAAATTGGGGAGAAGAAACAATAGCAATGAGTATTCTGTGTGGTGTCGACAGACAATGTGATCTTGGAGTGGACATTCATGATCGCTGAAGATCAATGGACAGGGGAATCAGTTAGTCGGAAGTGCATACTGTAGATGCTGGAGATCAGAGTCAAGAGTTGAATGGTGCTGAAGAAGCACAGCAGGTCAGGCAGCATCCGAGTTTCAGACAAAACAATGACGCTTTGAGCAAAAGGCCTTCATCAGGAATAAGGCTTGGAGCCTCGAGGTTGGGGAGATAAATGGGTGGGGTGTGGTTTGGGAGAATTTAGCTGAGACAGCAATAGGTGGATGGAGGTGGGGATAAGAGTGTTAGTTCGGAGAAGAGGTTGGAGTGGATAGGTGGGAAGGAAGATAGACAGGTGGGACAGGTCAGTAGGACGGTGCCAAGCTGGAAGGTTGGAACTAGGGTAAGATGGGAGGTGAGGGGAAATGAGGAAACTGGTGAAATCCACATTGATGCCATGGGGTTAAGTGTCATGAGGCAGAAGATAAGACGTTCTTCCTCTAGGCGTCGTGTGGTGAGAGAGTGGCGGTGGAGGAGGCCCAGGACCTGCATGTCCTCGGGAGTGTGGCGGGGGGAGCTGATGTGTTCGGTCACGGGGCATTGGGGTTGATTGTTGCCGGTGTCCTGGAGATTTTCTCTGAAGTGTTCTCCGAGAAGGTGGCCCCATTGTCGAGGAAACTGCTTCAGGAGCAACAGATGCAATAAATGGCATGTGTGGAAGTGCAGGTGAATCTTTGATGGATGTGGAAGGCTTCTTTGGGTCAGTGGGCGGAGTTGGGGGTGAGTGGTCGCAGGTTTTACAATTCCTGTGGTGGCAGAGGAAGGTGCCGGGAGGGGAGGGTGGGTCATTTGAGGGTGTGGACTTGACTAGGTAGTCATGGAGGGAATGGTCTTTGCGGAAAGTGGATAGGGGTAGGGAGTGAAAAATATCCCTGGAGGTCAGTGTTACTGATTTCTTTTTAGAACCCCACTAACTTCCACAGCTGTCTGAATTTCAACTCCACCCGTCGCACCTCCTACACCAATGTTATCCTGTGTTCCCAACTCCTCCGCCTCTGCCGCATCTTCTCCAAGAGGACCAGTTCCACAACAGAACACAGCAGATGGCCTTCTTCTTTAAAGAACGGAAATTTCCCTCCCATGTGGTTTAAGATGCCCTCTAACGCATTTCATCCATGTTCTGCACGTCCATCCATGAACCCCATTTCTCCAAACACAACAAGGACAGATCAAGGACAGAGGAAAGTTCTCAACTTCCATTCCACCAACCTTCACAAAAATCACATCATCCACCGACATTTTCGCTACCTCGAAATTGACCCAAACACCAGGGATATATTTCCCTCCTCAAACCCATTAATTTTCCTCAAAGACCATTCTCTCCGCGACTACCTAGTCACGTCCATGCCCTCAAATGACCCATCAATCCCTCCCAGCACCTTCCTTTGCCACCGCAGGAGTTGCAAAACCTGCACCCTCATCGTACCCCTCACATCTATCCAAGGCTCCAGTGGAGCCTTCTATATCCATCAAAGGTTCACCTATACTTCCACAGATGTCATTTGTTGTATCTGCTCTTCCAGATGCGGTCACCTCTAAATTGGGGAGACCGGATATCTTCTGACAGAGCACTTCAGAGAACATCTCCAGGATACCTGTAAGAATCAACTCCACTGACCTATGGCCAAACATTTCAACTTCGCCTCCCACTCTCCTGAGGAAATTCAGGTCCTGAGCCACCTCCATCGCCACTCCCTCACTACCCAACGCCTAGAGGAAGAACGCCTCATCTTCTTCCTCGGGACCCTTGAACCCCATGGCATCAATGTGGATTTCATCAGTTTCCTCATTCCCACTCTCTCATCTTACCCCAGTTCTAACCTTCCAGCTCAGCACTGTCCTCCTGACCTATCCAACCTGTGTATTTTCATTCCCACCTATCCATTCCACCTTCCTCTCTGACATATCACCGTCAACCCCCACCTCTATCCACCTACTGCACTCTCAGCGACCTTCTCCCCAGACCCACGACCTCCCATTTATCTCTCCACCCAGAGGCTGCCTGTCTCATTCCTGATGAAGGGCTTTTGCCCGAAACATTGATTTTTCCTTAGATGCTGACGGACTTGCCTGTGCTTCTCCAGCACCACTTTCATCTGGAAGGGAATACGTTGATTGAGAGGGATTTTGGATTTTTCTGTTGTTGACCACAGACTGTTGCAGCTAGTAGAACTTTAGCAAACACCAGTTTAGGGAATAGCTAAAGGCCTGAGCACAAGTCTGATCACTGCATTAATCAACATTTATAAAGTTTTTAGATTAAAGATGGAGGGCTGTAGTATGCAACTTTGCCCATCAAGACTGATTCACCACTCAATGAGTTTATCATTGATTCATTTCAAAGTCAGGCTGCTATTGGCCTTGGAGGGGAACTTGCAAATGGTGACGTTTCCTTCCATGTTCCAACCTTGTCCTATTAGTCAGTACAGCTGTTCAGATTTGAAGGTTCGGTCAAAAATTCTCGGATGACTTACTCCAGTGCGTCGTGTAGTTGGTGCACTCTGCTGCTATTGTGCCTTAACGGTGAAGGGAATAAATATTCAGGTATTGAATCGGGTACAATCAAGTGACTGCATTGTCGTGGATGGTGTCCAGTTCCTTAAGTGTTGAACAAGTCACACCCATCTTAGCAAATGGAGAGAATTCTGTTCCACATCTCATATTGACCTTGCAAACGATGTAGGATTCACGGAGCAATGAGTTGAGTTTACAATCTACCAACGGACATGTTTTTGTTGCTGGAAATGTTTCTATAGCCGGTCTCAATCCTTTTTTCCTAAATTCTAGCTCC
Source organism: Chiloscyllium plagiosum (assembly GCF_037043375.1). Taxonomy (NCBI): domain Eukaryota; kingdom Metazoa; phylum Chordata; class Chondrichthyes; order Orectolobiformes; family Hemiscylliidae; genus Chiloscyllium; species Chiloscyllium plagiosum. The sequence continues at coordinate 75,240,874 of NW_028270177.1, forward strand.
GTGGACGATTACACAGGGGAACTAGGTTACAGTAAAGCCATTGAATGTCAATGGAATATGATTAGTTTTCATTTGTCAGATTTATTATTACTCTATTTCTTTGTTGTGTGCACCAATCTGATTCCAATCGCTAGCTGATTTCAAGTTCCAATTCTCGTTTGTGCTTGACATTTCAACCGTTGCCTCACATAAATTTCTCCAACTGCCTTATTAATATGTAAGGACGGTATGAGGGACAGCAGAGATTTACAAACATGGTGCCAACCTTGTATAAAATGGAGCTCTATAATCACATAATAACAAATATAAACGTTCAATATTCGTGGGATCTTGACAGGGTAGATACGGTCAGGTGGTTTGCCCTCTGGTATTAGGAGAGCACCAGAGGACATGAACTCAGACTTAGATATTGCCTATTTAATTCAGAAATGAGGAGGAATTTCTTTGCTCAAGGCCCAGTGATTCTGTGGAACTCTTTCCTCAAACTGTTGGTGAGGCTGATTTGTTGTGCATTTTCAAACTGTGCCAGACAGATATTTAACCAGAAAGTCGATGAAGCATTATCGAGGTTAGGCAGGAGAATGGAGGTGAAGATTATCAGATCAGCCATGAGTTCGTTGAATGGCGGAGAAGATTCGATGGGCTGAATGGCCGACTCCCAATCCTATATCATTTGATGTAACGCCTTTTTTTATGGATAAGTTTAGAATTCTGAGGGGATGGGATGAAGTGATAGAAAAGGTTTCTCAAACTGATCAGACAGATCAGGAACTCGGCTCATAAACTGGTGAACATGAAATGTGCTGTGGCTTGGAGGCATAAATGGCACGGGGCACACCGCAGATGGGTATGTGCAGACGCTGTGATTGCTAAAGAAAATTCGTGGATCTTATGTGGTTGCCAATTTGGTGACCACGCTGGATGATTGATCGCGGTATGATTCACACAACAAAAGATTGTGGAAGAATGAATGATTCGTTTCATTGTAAAAGTTTTCTGCTGTTCCAATTCAATTGACTGTTTAAAATACTGATCAGAACTTTGTGTGGAATGTTACATTAAAATTCACAATCCCACTGGATAAACTATTGCACCCGATCTCTCCTTATTTGTTTCACTTTCATTCGATGTAAATTCATAGAAAGTCAAGATGGAATGAAAGGAGGAAAGAAACGTTACACTCCTTTACATTATCCCAATCTAACTTACAACAGAATCAAATTGCTTTATTTCGACATCGATTTATCACAAATCTCCAGTCCAATGAAGGGCAAGAGCAAGAATCTCCATCCAATGTACATTAAAGATGCGAGGCACAAAGAGAAACCACAGCTGTGTTTGATAGAAGTAACAGCCAGAGTCGGATTCAAATCCACACATGCGCAATGGAAGAGCAACCCATCGCCTTCACCTCTGGGCCACTTCAGCCCACGGCAAAGGCGCTCACATGTGAAAACATCAAGATTACGTATGGTGCACCGAGAAGATAAGAAATTCCCTGAGCGGAATCGAATCCACACCATTATGTTTCTGCTTTCAGCGGAATAGTAATACCAGCAAAATCCAAGGAATTGACCTTGTCCTTGGAAGGAATACCTTGTCCTTGATTCATTCCGAGTCGGAACTGTCTCAGAATGAACCAGCAAACATGAAATTCCCGTCACATTCACACACACATTTAGTCTTGACGCATAATTTCTTCAGACAGTTTCTCTCTCACGTGAAGAAGTATATATGGAGAGAGAAGTGAAGGTGATGTTTTAGTTCGATGGGCTTTCTCTTATGGCTGAACCTGAAGTGGATAAAATTCCCAGAAATGCAGTGTTGTTCGTTTCATTTTATTAATTTTGCTGCAACTTCACTCTGTTCATTGCAATGATCGGAAGTGAATTGGATTTATATGATTGGAACGTTTAATGTTGCATTCAATTTTGATCCGAGTTTATTTCAGCTTAAAGAAAATACTTATGAGATAAACAGAAGGTTAAACTACAAAACAAGATGCCAGTTTTGAGTCTCAGTTACTTTGGCAGATTTCATTGGGTATCAAATGAACCCAATATCATGGTGATTGTCCTCCCATCTTTAAACCATGAGATTAAAGCAGGAAATCGATCTCTAAGAGTCGGGTCACTTCCTGTTCATTATGGAATAGCTTTCCTTGACAATATGCAAAATCTGCTCAGTTCCATTTATAATGCTTCATTTGAAATATGAATAGAAATCTTTCAAAACTCTGAGGTTTTTTTGCTGAATCTAACTCAGCTGCATACGTTTCCGATATTTCTTTGCATCTGAAGTCATCCAAATTAGACATTGTTTCCTCGCATCTTCTACCCCACCCAACCACACACCACTTTTACACTTTTACCTGGCACAGGCTGTCTCTCTCCTGGTGAAACACACTGCTTGTGTGACTCTAAATGTGCCTTTCCAAATGTTTTGGAAACGGATTCTCAGAGTGACAGAAATTCTGCTCCCATCATTTCTTTGTCCTACATCGATGGTTTTGAACACCTGACGTTCAGAAATATACGAACCTGAATGAGTGAATTTACCACTTATTTACTCTCTCCAAACCTCAACTACTCCGGAAAACTTCCATTCGGTTTGACTTGGTTCAGTTTCAAATTATCCAACACACAAATAAATAAACTTTCATCCCCACTAAACGCCGTCAGCATCGTCTCTAATGTCTTAGCAGCCCAATAAACGCTGGCAGTGTCTTCTCTGATAGAATCACAGATTCCCAACAATGCAGAAAGTACAGTTCAGCCAATCGAGTCTGTAGGGACATTCTGAACAGCACCTCAACCAGACAGAGCTCCCTTCTCTATCCCCGTAGGCGTCCAACTTGTGATTTCAAATAAACCTTTTGGAATAAAACCTGGCATCATGTGACTGCTGACCTTATCACTGCATTACCCATGGATAATTCACTTAACATACTGAATTCACTCCGTGGACACATCAGCATAATTTAACATGGCCAATCCACCTAATCTACAGACTTAACAGCAGTGCGAACCACTGAGCAAATGTACCATCACATTGAAAACAATCTGTATCATGTGCAATGGCTTTACACACTGTTAACTCCGCCTCGTGAAAGCACGCTGCGCCCACCAACCTGATTTCAATGCATCCAAACGCGGTTCTACGCTGTACAACCTCATTAGTGCTGCTGGGAATATTTCTGCACTCAGGTCTGAATGGGTTTGCTCTGTTCTCTTCCTCAGATTCCTGCTTTAAATAAACACATCAGTCAGGAACAACTCTATATAATGGTTTTCATTCCAACACAAACACAATGTGCAGTTTGCAGAAGTTACATGTTTGCACTTTCACTGACATTCTCTCTCCCCAGGAGCTGCAGTCCTTCTCCAGCTGATTCAGACAGCGCTGTCCTTCCTGTGACATATCCAATCGAGAATGGAAAGCCAAGCATTAATAACCTCAGTGGGGAACAGAGCGACAGGTTTAAAACCTTTACGATTCCCTCAGCGGAGAATTGAGCCCTGTGACAGGAGGGGACACTAACCACGATACTGTGGAGGAGGACAACATCGAAGGAAGCCCTTCAGCCTTTTCTGGCCGCACTTGTCCAACGCAACTGCTTTACGACCTGAATCAAGTTTTCCATCGTTTAGCCCATAGTCTTATATGTTTTGGCATCACAAATTAACATCTCAATTTTTTTAAGGTTAGAACGATTCCCGCCTCTCTGACCCTTTCCGCATATCTACTCTAACCTTTCTACCTTTTTCCGAAATCTCTTGGCCCCAGTGTTCGATCTCTCCATCAATAAGAAACGCTTTTTTCAGCCTATCCTATCCATATCCCTCAGCATTTTGTACATCTCAGTCATGTCTTCTCCAATCTCCTCTGCTCAGTGACAAACTACCCCAGTCTGTCAAAGCTCTCCCCATAACTGAAACTCTTCATCCCAGACAATATCCCAGTGAATCTTTACTGCAACGTTCCCAGTGCGATCACATCCACGCTGTACTGTGAATTGCAGAACTGCACACAGTAATCTAGCTATAGCCGAATGAACTTTTTTTCTATTCTGTTTCAGTATGAGGGCGTCGCTGGTTCGGCAGTATTTATTGCTATCCCTAATTGCACAGCGGGCAGTTGAGACTAAACCATATTGTAGTGAGCCTGAAGTCACATGGAGGCCCGAGCAGGTAAGAATGGCAGTTCCATTCCTTAAAGGACGTCAAATGGTTTTGATTTTTCAACAATTGAACATGGATACATAGGTGTTATTAGATTCGTAATTCCAGATATTTACTGAATCCCAATTCTAGCACCTAGCATGGTCGGAGTCAATCCCGGGACCCTGACGTCTGAATTAACAGTTCAGTTGTTAGTGGTAATAGCGCTCGGCCATTGCAGAAAAGCAGTGAAACTGATCTTATCCAATGAAGTCGCTTTTCCCCGATACTGTCCTGTGCCATTTTCCTGAGCTTGACCACCCCCCCACTCCTCCAATAATCCCTGGTCCATGGCGGTAAAAGCTACTACATGAGTATTGATCTCACAACAGTGGTAACCAAATGGATCAAATGGTCTGCAGGTCCCGATGGTGGGGCTGGGGCACGTTCACCCAGCAACAATGACCGCAGCCACACAGACTGATCGGTATCAATGTGAGAGTCTGTATTAGATTCTGCAATGCCTTAGTGAAATAGGAAATGATGAAAGAGCAGCGCTCCGAAAGATAGTGCTTCAATTAAACCAGTAAGACCATAACCTGGTGTTGGGTGATATTTAACTTTGTACTCCATAGTCCAACGCCGGCATCTCTAAATTAATGAAATGGGGTGTGGGACAGAAAGTTCGGTTAGTGGTCGGAGGAGGAAAGAAATCTCTGAGAACGGGTGGATTTGAATTCTGACATATGAAGCACAGAGATGTGACCGAGCAGAGCTTGAAGGGAAAAAAAAACATCACCTTGGAGAAAATCACCATGTTAAAACAACTGATTCCTTTGTGTTTCACAAAAGCCTGGGACACATAGAGCAATTACTGTCGTGACTCGGATTCAAACTGAGGTTGCTGCGGCCACAACACAGAGTACTAACCACTATACGATCACGGCACCCACCGATGGACACACTAACCACTAGCAATAAGTAAAGTATCATTAGAAATGCTAGGCAGAGCACCAAATGCAAAATATCAGTGCTTAGCGAACAGTGGCAGATATATGGGAACTCAGAATGGGCTGACCGTAAACATCGGTGCCCACAGAGGCTGTGGTGATTCCATCGTTAATGTACTGAAGGCTGAGATAAATAGATTTCTCCAAAGCATTAAAGACTCCGGGGACATTGCAGCTCTTGTTACCTGCACAACCACCAATAACATTTATGGTATCCGTTGCTCCCGGTGCGGTCTCCTCTACATTGGGGAGACTGGACACCTCCTAGCAGAGTGCTTTAGGGAACATCTCTGGGACACCCACACCAATCAACCACACCGCCCTGTGGACCAACATTTCAACTCCCCCTCCCACTCTGCCGAGGACATGGAGGTCCTGGGCCTCCTTCACCGTCGCTCCCTCACCACCAGACGCCTGGAGGAAGAACGCCTCATCTTCCGCCTCGGAACACTTCAACCCCAGAGCATCAACTTGGACTTCAACAGTTTCCCATCTCCCCTTCCCCCACCCCACCCCAGTTCCAAACTTACAGCTCAGCACTGTCCCCATGCCTTGCCCTGACTTGTCCTACCTGCCTATCTTCTTTTCCACCTATCCACTTCAACTTCTCCCCGACCTATCACCTTCATCCCCTCCCCCACTCAAATATTGTACTCTATGCTACTTTCTCCCCACCCCTACCCTCCTCTCACTTATCTCTCCACCCTTCAGGCTCTCTGCCTTTATTCCTGATGAAGAGCTTTTGCCCGAAACGTCGATGTTACTGCTACTCGGATGCTGCCTGAGCTGCTGTGCTCTTCCAGCACCACTGATCCAGAATCTGGTTTCCAGCATCTGCAGTCATTGTTTTTACCAAGCTTTTGTTGAAATGTATGCTTCAATAGCAATGCAGTTTAACATCGGCTACTTCACGAGTTTCCCCCAGAAGGCAGTAACCACTGCTGCCACACAGTCCCAGTTCCTAGCCCCAGAATCAGAGGAACTGAGTGGCGCAGTCGCGAAGATCCAACTTGAAATCGAGATGGGAATGAGGTCGCAGAGATACTCGAGGGCTCAAGTGACACAACCGGAGAATGCACGATATTTCTATGATGGTTGAGAGGCGCAAGCAATTCCGAGGTTGGGAGTGCTCCTGGTCAAAGGCGGGGCAGAAGGGAAAATGTGTTCCCGTTTATAATAACAGCAATCTACAGTGCATCTTGCTGAGACAGCTGAGTGCCACAACTGTAGCGTGGGCAGCTGGTTTGAAGTTTAATTTTGCCTCACTATCACCCAGTTCCCTGGAATGAATTGCTTTTACCATTTTTATTTCCAATTGTTTGATATCTCCCTGCAGTCTGCGGCTTTCTTCCTCATGGTTAATTGCAGGACTAACTGTTGTATGATAAGCACACTGCTAAATCACGGCCACTACAAGTCAATATGAATCATTGATCTATATGGGAAAACAGTGGGACTCACAGCAGGCATGCTTCGTAGGTTTGCAGGCGACACCAGAATTGTAGACAGTGAGGAAGATTATCTAAGTTTCAAACGGATCCTAATTCAATGAGTAGTTGGACTTAAAAATGTAACATGGAGTTCAATCTGAATAAATGGCAGGTATTGCATTTTGGTATAACAAAAAGAATATGGCTTTGCGTATGTTGGAGAACACAGAAGCTCGGTGTGCAGGTACATAATTCCTTGTAGTTTGCATTACCTACAGAAAAGGTGGTTCAAAGGTATTTGACACACTTCCCTTCATTGCTCAGTCGTTTGTGTATACTAGTTGGGACGTTATGTTGAAATTTTGCAGGACATTGATGAGGCCTCTTCTGGAATATTATGTCCAGTTCTGGTCACCCAGTTGTAGGAATGATATTATTTAGCTGGAGCAGGTTCAGAAAAGGTATACACGCATGTTGCTCTGTGTTGCAGGTTTGAGTTATAATGAAAGGCTGGATAGGCTGAGACTATTTTCAGATTCGAGATTGGGGTGCTGGAAAACCACATCAGGTAAGACAGAATCCGAGGAGAAGGAGAATCATTCTTTTTTGCGCAAGTGTCGTTCATCAGGCTCTTCCCAGAAACGTCGATTCTCCTGCTCCTCAGATACTGCCTGACCTGCTGTGCTTTCCCAGCACAACACTCTCGACTCTGATGTCTCATTTGCAGTTCTCACTTTCTCCGAGTTGAGAGTGTTTTCACTCTAGGTTAGGGGTTTGAGCGGCGACCTGACAGAAGTTTATGAATTATTGAGAGGTAAGTTAGAGTTAACGATAGATGCCTTTTCCCAGGATAGGGATTTCAAGGCGAGAGGGCATATGTTTAAGATGAAAAGAGAGAGGTTTTTTTTAAAAAAAAAAGACATGTGAGGCTTTTTTTTAGGGAAGGTGTTTTACGTGTGCAATTAACTTGCTGAGGAAGTGATGGATGAGGGTACCTTTGCAACATTTAAAGGACAATTGATTCCAAACACGAATGGGAAAGTGGGATTTTTAAAATAAATTTATTCATGCCTAGTACATCAGTTATTTCCCAGAGGACATTTAAGAGTCAACCACGATATTATCCATCTGGAGTCTCCTGTGGGACAGAGCAGATGAATATGAGAGTTTGCTTCCCGAACTGGCATGAGTGAATCAGATGGTATTTTCCACACAACTGATGCAGGTCATCACGAGACTCTTCAATTCCAGGTCCTTAGTGAATTCAAACTCCACTATCTGTCATACCAGGACCTGAACCCTTTGTCCCCAAAATATTACCAGGTTTTTTTTTGATTAACAACACAGTAATAAAACTACAACGGCATTATAACCACTCAACGGGTACAGGAGGAGGCAGATGGGACAAGGTTAGTTTGGCAGTATGTTCAGCATGGATTGGTTGGACTGACGGGCCTGTTTTCATGCTGTATAACTCTATGATTGACGCTATGTAACAAATAGCTGGTTGGGATTAACAGCAGCACTGACAGCATAATTGAACACCTGATGGGATATATAATCCTGCTGGAGGCTCCGGAGGTTGTTTTGCTTAGAGATCCCTTCCCACACACGGGCCTGGTGAACGGTCTCTCCCCAGTGTTACTGATTAAATGAGTTTCCATTTCTGTAGTTAATTGAATCCCTTCCAGCAGTTCCCACATTGCTCTGCTTTCTCTGTGGTATCAGCGTCCTTTTTTCTACCCAGGGTGAACGATCCTTTCAAATTGTGTCCACACAGATACAAATCCAGTTTCCATGTTGTGAATATGTTTTCATTGTTTCTCATTCACCCACAGGGTGTGAGTATGACTGGTCAGGATAACATTTATTCTTCACCCCTCGTTCATTGCTATCTGGCTGCACCACAAACCCGGGTGCCATCCCAGCCTCGGGTAACTGTCTGTGGGCACTCTGCACATTCTCTCTGTGTTTGTGTTTTTATTTCTCCCTCGAACCAAAGATGTGCCAGTTACAGGTATCAACAATGGAAAATGCAGGCTTATGGGATAGGGAATACGGTGGGGTCTGGTGGGATGCGCTTCGGATGGACGTGTGGACTGGACGGGCCGATTAGACTGCTTCCCCACACACAGGAGATTCTTGGATTCAGGGTCAGCTCATATTTTTTTCTGGTCCTGGAGTCTCTCATAGGCAGGACTGGGTGAAGATGGTAGAATCCCCTGCATAAGAGACATGAATGAATGGGATTGCAGGAAATTAAAGTCAGGATCTCTGTTCCTGAGGTCAGGCTTGCATTTCAGGTTTTATTCGTGGAACTTAAACATCACCCTTTCCGTGTTCCAATCGCCAAGGATGACAAGTTTAAAATATCACCCCAACACCACATTCTCCAGGTTGAAATCTTGCCTGTGTGGAAGAAACTGATACTGAGCTGATGAGAGCAAATGTAGCTGCCACCGCCAGTGTCGGAAAAACAGATCCAAATAGCAAAATCATCTTTTAAACCTACCACTGCAAAGTTAAGGGCTCAACACGCCCCAGTTGTTCCACTCAGGTGTCTTAGAAAGATGCACCGGAAATCGCTATGATAGTATAAACGGGGACAACCATTCCCTTGAGCAGGACCACACTCAATCTCGGAATTTCTTGCGCCTCTATACCATCCTAGAAGGACAGCACGCTCACCTGTTGCATCACTGGAGCCAGAGAGTAACTCTGCGCACTCATTCCCATCCCAATTTCCGGTCGGATCTGGGCGGCTGTGCCGATGTTAAGCTAAAATGCTATTGAAGAAGACATTTCAACAATATCCTGTACTGTCCCCGAGACTTTGATGTTTTGTCGAAATCGATCAATCTCAGTTTTCAACATTCTCATTCAAGGGATCTCCACAGCCTCTGAGGACATCGAACTGACAGATTCAGCTCATTCTCAGTTCCCACATATCTGTCACTGTTTGCTGAGTACTGATAATGTACACTTGCTGTTCTTCCGAATATTTCCTCTGCAAGCATCCAGTTCTGTTGTTGCTGTGATCGTGGTTGTCGGTATTTTGCATTGTGACCACAGCAACCTCGATTTGAAACCAAATCACGGCACTAAGTGTTCCCTCCGTTGCTCTTTTTGTGACACATGCTAAGAAATTAATTGTTTTACCTTCAAATTCCGCTCTCTTACATCTCTGCGTTTCATATATCAGGATTCAAAAAGAACCGTTGTCGGAGATTCCTCTCCTTCCCACGATCATTAAACCTCCTTTCCATCCATCCCCCCCATTTCTCGGAGGCAATGCACAATCTATCACTCTCTTTCACATTGATGTTGTTTTGTCTGTGGTGCTGCTGCGGTCACTGTTGTTGCGTGAAGGTGCCCCAATCCCACCAGCGGGACACCCAAACAAGTCGATCCATTTGGATACCGCGGTTGCGAAATCAACCCCCATGTAGCAGCTTATGCTCACATAGGCCAGAGACAATTGGAGGCTTAGGCTCATGAAAAGGACGCAGGGCAGTTTTGGGGAAAATATATTTTATTCATAAAGATCATCTTTTGTGGTTTCTGCGATGGTCTTGTGTCAATTTCATCGTACTGATAATCCAGAGACCGAGCTAATAGTCTGGGTACTCGGGCTTGAATCCCATCATGCTAAGATTTTAAAATTTGATTCATTAAACATCTGCAATGAAGGATCTATTGACTACTATAGATCCATTGGCAATTGTTGAAAAAAAATCTGTTTCAAAGATGGCATTTTGCGGTGGAATCGGCTATCCTTTCTTGATCTGGCCTGCATGTGATTTCATACTCATAGCAGTATGGTTGAGTCTCAACTGCCCTCTGGGCAATTCGGAATGGGTAATAAATTCTGCCTAGCCATAATCGCCCTCATACTAATACAGAAATTTTAAAACAAATGCTCATAAGGTTCAAGCAAAAGTTTTGTGTGCAGTTTTGCCAGTCACATTATCGCAGGCATGTGATCACACTGAGAAAATTGCAGGAGATATTTACCGGGATACTGTTTGGGCTGAAGAGTTTCAGTTGTGAAGAAAGACAGGACAGAGTGGACTGTTTGTCGCAGTGCAAAGGAGATGGAGAGAAGACATGATTGAGTTAGGGTATGGACAGGGATGACTGAACGAGTTTCCCACTGATGGAGAGATCGATCAGCAGGGGCCACAGATTTAAGAAGAAAGGCAGAATGGTTTGAGAAGATGTGCGGAAAAGCTTCATCAGCCAGCTGCGGGATTGGAATTTGGAATACACTGTCTGCATTGTTCAGAGCGGCAGAAACCTTTACGACTTGAATAAATATTCAGATGTGAACTTGTGATGCCAAGATATATTAGGCTGTGGGATAAACATTGGGAAATGGGATTCAGTTCATTAAGCAGTTGTTTTTGACAAGTGCGGCCACAATTGGCTGAAGGACCTCCTTTGACACACTTGTCTTCGGTCGTGTCCCCGCCTGTCACAGGGCTCAATTCTACGCTGGGGACAGTGTAAATATTTGAAAACTGTCGCCCCGTTCCCAAGTGCGAGTATTGATACTTGTCCTTCCATTCTCGATGGGGCATGTCACAGGAAGGACAGTGCTGCCTGTACCAAGGTGGGGAAGGGTTGCAGCTGCATGGAGGCAGAGTTTCAGTGAAAGTGCAAATATGTGACTTCTGCAAACTGCATCTTGTGTTGGAATGAAAACTATTTGACAGAGTTTTTTTTTCCGGATTGAAATGTCTACTGGAAGCAGGAAGCTGAGGAAGAAACAGGGTAAAAGTATCCAAATATGATTGCAGAAACATATCCCGCAGCACGAACTGCTGTTCGGTCTGAGGCTTAGTTTGATTGGCCAAGTTAAATTGCCCTCTTGTGTCCAGGGAGAGAATTAAGTACGTTAAGTGAATTAGCCATGGGTAACTCGGGGACAAGGTCAGAATTCAGAGGACGCTAGTTTATCGTCCAACAGTTTTATTTGACATCATATAGGGGAGGGATGCCCCTTCTTCAGGAGAAATATAAGGGAATAGGGCGGGGAGATAGGTCTGGGTGAGATGCTCTTCAGAAAGTGGAAACTGGATCGATTGACTAAAATGCTCTTTCTGCACTGTAAGATTCTATGATTCTATCGGAGAGGATAATGACAGTGTTTACTGGGATGTAAAGCCATAACAGACGATGCTGACGGGGTTTACTAAGGATGAGATTTTATTCACTTGTTTTCTTGGAAAATTTAGAACAGTTATCCCTGAACCAAGGAAGACTTATTGGGGTTTTTTCACGTTATGAAATGTTTGGACAGAGTAAATAGGTGAAGAATTTCCTCTTTCAAGTAAGTAAAAATCTTAACATCAGGCATTCAAAACCTTTAATAAAACTTTGAAGGACTAAGAAATGATGAGAGCAGAATCGCTGTCACTTTGAATCTGTTTTTCAAAGCATTTGGAAAGGCACATTTGGTGACACACAAGGAATAAATTTCACAAGGAGAGACAGTGTGTAGCTAGGTAAAGGAGTACGGGTGGGGTTTATTTGGTTGGAAGCCACGGGGGAAATAATGTCCAAGCTGGTTGACTTTAAATGTAAAGACATTTCGTGAACGTGTGCACCTGAATTCGATTCGGTTCCAAAACTCTGGATTTTGAAAGATTTGTCATAATATTCCACCAAAAGCATTATAAATGGCCCAGCGGCTCAATGGTTAGCCCTGTTGCCTCACGGCACCACCGTCCCAGGTTCGATTTGAGCCTCAGGTGGAGTTTGCACATTCCTCCTGTGGGTTTGCTCCGGTTTCCTCCCACCATCTAAGATGTGAGTCCGCCCCAACATTCAACGAACTCATGGTTGATCTGATCGTTTTCAACTCCTTTCTGCTCACTTACCTCGATAAATTTTCATCATCTTTCTGATTAACTATCTGACACAGCCTGAAAGTATCCAACACCTCAAACTCAACAGTGGTTGTGGCAAAAATGGCACAGACTCTCTGGCCCCTGAGCAAAGAAATTACTCCTCATTTCTGAATTAAATGGGCAATATCTAATTCTGAGATTATGTCATCTGTGCTCTCCTCACAGCATAGGCAAGCCACCTGCCTGTATCTCCCCTGTCAAGACCCATGAATATTGAACGTTTATAATTGTTATTGTGAGATTACAGAGTTCCCCTCCACCTCCCCTGTCTGAAGCAGAATAATCCCAGTCTAACCAATCGTGCAACGAAGCTCCATTTTATACAGAGTGAGCAACACGTTTGTAAATCTCTGCTGTCCTTCACAGCGTCCTTACATATTTTGAAGACAGGTGGAGAAATTTTGGCGAGGAAACGGGTTGAAAGTTCAGGCGCAGACGGGAATTGGAACTTAAAATCTGAAAGCGATTGGAATCAGATTGATCCACAGAAGGACCAAATGCAGAAATGATAAATCTGACAAATGAGAGTCTAATCATATTGATTGACATTCAATGGCTTCATTGTAACTGAATTCCTCTGTGTAATCGTCCTGGGAGCTAGTATTTAGGAGAACTGCAACCTGACCGCCCGTACAAAGAAGTTGACGACAAAAGCATCTCCGTCGGTCGACTTTGTTTGATTATTAACTCAACTCTTGTCTCAGTGAAGCCTTCATCGTCCACGACGCATAAACTAGATGTTTAACAGAACTCTCTCCATTTGCCTCGGTGGGTGCAGCTTCGATACCACTGAGGGAACTGGGCACCCTCCCCAACAATGCAGTCACATAACGTACATTGTTCAACACCGGAATATTTATCCCCTTAACTGCTAAGGCACAATTGCAGCAGAGTGCACCACCTAGAAGATTCCCTGGAGTAAGTCATCCAGGCTTTGTTGACAGAACATTCAAAGCTCAAAATCTGTACTGACAATAAGGACAAGGGTGAAGATGCCTGAAACGTCACCATTTACAAATTACCCTCCAAGACACATACCAGCATGACTTGGAGAGGAATCAGTGGTAAATTCATTGAGTGGTGAAGCGGTCTTGATGGGCAAAAAGCTATACTTCTGCCCTCCATCTTTTATCGTACAATTTTTAAAAATGTTGATTATTGCATTTACCAGACTTCTGATCATTTCTTTAGTTGCTTCCTAAACTGGCGGTTGCTAAAGATCGAATATCATCCTCAGCCTGTGGTCAACAATAGAAAATATCCAAAAACCCTCTCGAACAACTGACCTCCCTGTCCAACAATCTTCAGAGATCTCTGAATGTCCACTCCAAGATCTCTTTGTTCCTGTACACCACTCAGAATCCTCACTGGTATTGTTTCAACTCCCCAAATGCATTACCACTTATTGGTCTGGATTCAATTCCATTTGCCTTTTTTCCCTTCCACCTCATTGATACATCCCTGCGATCCCTGTTATTATTCATCACAGTCAACTACATGAAAAATTGTTGCATCGTCTGTAAACTTCTACGACAACTAAGATTGAATTATTGATCTACATCAGGAAACAGTGGTACTCCACTGGAAAAAGGCATCCAAACATGGTTCATTGCTGGATGAGATGAAAACCTGTAATAACAACAGAATCGGACCTTTGCTATCAATTGTAAACCGAATGGCAACTCTGCAGGTTGGTCTCCTGACTGATTCCTTCTCAAATATGGGAGTGGTGAATGACCTATCCACATTGTGACTGAGCAAGTGAGTGTACATTTCAGCGTGTCATTTAATCCCTTCCTACAGACCCCGCCCCCATAGACCTTACTTCATGGCAGCGAGGGTATCCTTTTGTCTATTTAGTTTGGATAATCGGTTGAATTTGAGTCCACGCTGAGACGACTCCGATTTTTTCCCCGTCATCCATGTATCTTTTTTACCCTTCCTTATTCTCCCAAGCAGTGTGGCTATCATAGTCTGAACAGCATTTGTTGTTCATCCTTAACTCTCCTTGAACTGAGTCAGAGGGAATTTATGCGTGAACCGTACTATTGTGGGTCTGGAGTTAAATGTTGGCAGGTCTCGTTAAGGACGGCAGATTTCCCTTTTGAAGGGACATAAATGAATGGGTTTCCAGCAAATTAGAACGTTTAGTCACTCTATCTCTGAGCGGGTTTATATTCCAGATTTTATTCATCAAATCTAATTACCAGCAGCTGCCATGCTCCAGTCTCCAAGGGTTGCTGGCCCAAATATCGCCATTGCATTTGCAGATGACACGAAGGTTGTTGGAGCTGCAGACAGCATAGCGGACCGTCAAAGAATGAAGGAGAATGTAGATAGACAGGAGAGTTGAGTGGAGAAGTGGCAGGTGGAGTTGGGTCCAGGTAAATGTGCAGTGATGCATTTTGAGAAGTCTAATTCTCGAGCCAAGTAAACGGAGGATCTTTGGGTAAAGTTGATTAGCAGAGAGATCTGGGAATTCAGGTCCTTTAGATTAGATTAGATTACTTACAGTGTGGAAACAGGCCCTTCGGCCCAACAAGTCCACACCGCCCCGCCGAAGCGCAACCCACCTATGCCCCTACATGGACCCCTTACCTAACACTAGGGGCAATTTAGCATGGCCAATTCACCTGACCTGCACATCTTTGGACTGTGGGAGGAAACCGGAGCATCCGGGGCAAACCCATGCAGACACAGAGAGAACGTGCAAACTCCACACAGTCAGTCGACTGAGGCGGGAATTGAACCCGGGTCTCTGGCGCTGTGAGGCAGCAGTGCAAACCACTGTGCCACGGTGCCCCCCACGGTGGCACGATAGCTCCCCCCACACTCCCTCAGGAGGTGCAATCCGGACCCCATCACCCTCTATCTTAAATGTATCTTAGCTCTATCTTGTCTATTGTGTGCAGTTCTGCAATTTGCATGACAGCACGGATATGATCGCACTGGAAATGATGTAGGAGAGATTTATTAGGGTATTGTCTGGGTAGAAGAGTTTCAGTTATGAAGAGAAATTGGATAAACTGAAGGCGTTTTTCTTCAAGCAGATTTTTTGAAACAGCGGTTGTTTTAAATTTGGAATCAGTGCATGCAAAGCTTGGAGAGGCAGAAATCCTCATAACTTCCAGAAGCATTCAGATGTGAATTTGTGATGCCAAGACATACAGGGCTATAGGCAAAGAAATTTTAAAAAGAGCTTGGATAGTTAAGCAAATGTTAATTTCCAGTATAAACAAATAGGCGCCTTTTTGCATACAATTCCTGAAAAGTACCACTGCCTGTCACTGCGTGAGACCGGGTTCAATTCGCTTCCAGGATGGGCGTTTGCATATTTTGAGGGCTCAGTGGGTAGAACTGCGCCTCTCAGCGCCAGAAATCCGCTTTCGATTCCAGACTTGTGTGACTGACTGTGTGGAATTTGCACACTCCTTTTCTCTCTCTCCCGTGTGAGTTTCCTCTGGCTGCTCCGATTCCTTCCCAAAGTGCAAAGGTGTGCAGTTCAGGTAAATGGCAAACAAAGTCTGAATGGACTGTAAGTGTTGTAAATCAGAGTCAAAAGTCAGAATTGCAGCTGGTGGAAAACAGAATGACCATTTCGGGTCAACAGACTCTTCCTCGGAACTGTTTTTAATTCGCAATGTTAACTCTGATTTCTCTCCACTGAAGCTGCCTGACTCGTTGAGCTTTTGGAGTAATTTCTATTTTTTTGTAAGTAGATCATAAATGCGGGTTTAGAAAGATAGAGTGGGGGAGTATGAATCTCTTGCACGGCACAGTGCAGACTCAACTGGCCAAATGGTTTCTGTATGCACTGTGTCTAATTCTATTAACTCTGAATCTATACGTTTTTGTCCTTTTTTTAAGCCTATGGTTTTCACATCTCTCCTGTCATGTGAATTGCAGAGCAGGACAATCGACGTTTCGGGCATAAGCCACCACCAAACCGTTACCACCTGAGCCGGGAAGATGAACGCCTCATATTCTGCCTTGGGACCCTGAAACCACACGGGATAAATGTGGATTTCAACGGCTTCCTCATTTCCCCTCCTCCCACATTATCATAGTCTGAAGCATCCAACTCAGCACCACCCTCCGGACCCATTCATCTCTCTCCCTCTGACTTATCACATTCTCCTCGCCTCCATCCACCATTCGCTTTCCCAGCTACCTTGCAGCCAACTCCAACCCCCTCCCATTTATCTCTCAGTCCCCACCCACAAAACTCATTCCTGATGAAAGACTTATGCCAGAAACGTCGATTCTCCTGCTCCTCGGATGCTGCCAGACCTGCTGTACTTTTCCAGCACGACACTATCGCCATGGCGAAGATAGACGAGCTCAGCTCAGGCTCTTTATCTGAGAGCGGAGAAGGCTGAGTGAGGAAGGGATTAAGGTGCACATTAAGGGGATCGGTATGTGTGATATGAGTAAACTTATTCTGGGGAGAGTTAACAACCAGGGATCTCCGTTAAACGCAAGCGAGAGGATGTTCAGACGAGATATAGGAAGAACGTTTTCACTCTGAGAGTGTTGTTTGTTTGGAATTCACTGTTCGAACGTGTAGTAAAGCTATGAGTCATCAAAATATTTCAGGAGTATTTAGCCGAATACTTGAGAAGCTAGAACATACATGGATAAAGACCAGGTACTGGAAAGTGGAGTGAAGATTAACAGATGTCTGATTAAAAATTCGAACACTGTACAGAAAATGCAGAGAATGAAAGCATGGGAAGAGTAAAGGCATGGAAACTACTGGCGATCTGTTGCAAAGGTCCGCGAATGCTACACTCGTCAAAAGTTTACTGGGGCAGGATGGGGCCATTGTGGCAAGATGGGATAAGAATAGTGGAATGCTCCTACACCAATCAGCAGAGTCAGACTGGGCTGAAAGTTTACTATGGCAGACTGAGATAATAACTATTAGTAAAGTCAGACTCGCCTACTAACTACCATCATGGCAGGTTGGGACAAGTCGTGACAAGAAATACTTAGGACCTGACTTTAAATAATAAATTCATAGTTGAGTCAGCCTGCTTGACACGTTTGTAGCAGGATATGACATTAAATATCTAATCAGTAGTTAGTAGAGTCAGCTTGGAAAAGGAAAACATTGTGATATATGGGGTAGCTAAATATCTAATCATGACAGATTAGTCTGAGATGGAAGATCATTGTAGCACAGGTGGCAGTATAATACCTAATAGTGACAGTCGAATAATATTAAGGAGAATTAGGAAAAAACCGTGGCAGAAGTAGAACGACAATGGGAACTAACACTATTGGTTTATTGTATAGCTGGAGTGAGGTAATTCTGATTAACACAATTGGGCATTCAGATATGCTAACAAAACATGATTAAAGAAAAGGTATGAAGTGATGCAGTTTAATTCAGATACATGCGAGCTGCTGCATTTTGAGAAAGCAAACCTTAGCAGGACTTATACACTTAATGGTAAGGTCCTAGCGTGTGTTGCTGAACAAAGAGACCTTAGATTGCAGGTTCATAGCTCCTTGAAAGTGGAGTCGCAGGTAGATAGGAGAGTGAAGAAGGCGTTTGGTATGCTTTCCTTTATTGGTCAGAGTATTGAGTCCAGGAGTTGGGAGGTGATGTTGCGGCTGTACAGGGCATTGGTTAGGCCACTGTTGGAATATTGCGTGCAATTCTGGTCTCCTTCCGATCGGAAAGATGTTGTGAAACTGGAAAGAGTTCAGCAAAGATTTACAAGGATGTTGCCAGAATTGGAGGATTTGAGCTATAGGGAGAGGCTGAACAGGCTGGGGCTGTTTCCCTGGACCTTCGGAGGCTGAGGGGTGGCCTTATAGCGGTTTACAAAATTATGAGGGGCATGGTTAGGATAAATGGACAAAGTCTTTTCCATGGGGTCGGGGAGTCCAGAACGAGAAGGTAAGAGGGTGAGAGGGGATTAGGGTGAGAGGGGAAAGATATAAAACAGAGCTAAGGAGCAACTTTTTCACGCAGAGGCTGATAGGTGTATGGAATGAGCTGCCAGAGCATCTGGTAAGGCTGGTACAATTGCATCATTTAAAAGGCATTTGGATGGGTATATGAATAGGAAGATATGGAGGGATATGGGCCGGGTGCTGGCAGGTGGGATTAGATTGGGTTGACAGAAGGGTCTGTTTCCATGCTGTACATCTCAGTGACTCTATGACTCTATGCATGGGCCCTGAGGTTCGGCGGCATTCAAGAATTTGGTTTCTGAATGTCACGGTTTTTGTTTGCAAATAAAAGATTGAAAAACTCCCCGCATCTCCTGGTGATTGTCGACATTTTCTCCACGACAAACGCAAATTTGGGTGCAGTAAAATTGTGGTGACTGCAGCTCTGTGGCGCAATGAGAAGTGTGTTAGATTTCTACAACTTTGGGAACATTGCTATTCAATGTTTGTGGTGTCTGTAAACACCATAATTGGTAGTAACTTCAATTTTCAGCTGAATCATTGATTGTTGTGCTGATTCATCGCCAATTCCTGTCGTCTGGAGTTCTCGTCCCTGCTTCTGACCAGAGGCAATTCCGTACCTTCTTGGTTGTGAGTTTTTACGGAATCATATTTTTTGAAACATGATCAGACCAGAATCAGATGCTCACCCGCAGAACCTGCAAATTTCGTTCAGAAACACACTGTCTGTAAACACATTTCCCTACGAATGTTGCACATAAAATTTTGATTGCTTAAATTTATTTATTCCGTTGTGTGGCAGGTTGTTGTGCATGAGGTGGTGAAAGACATTGACCTGTTTGGTCAGCCATGATGATATCAAACGGCGGGTAGGAGAGGTGTTTGGAATAGCCTCCTCCTCTTCCTCTCTTTCTGTGCTGTTTCTTACCGAGGGTTTTCAACAATAACTTGATGAGGGCAATGTAAATCGACACTACGGAATATCAAGGCCCCCCCCCCCCCCCCCCCCCTTTATCCCACTGCTCTCACAGCTGGAATAGACAGCTCCTGTTGCAACTTTAGATCAGACAGTGGAGGATTCTCTCAGGCGCTCTGTCATATTGCATGCTCATTCACACAGGTTTTCAACTGCACACATGGAGCGAGCAAACGTGTGGATATTGGGGATTCAGGGACACATTTCTAATCTGCTGGGCTGCAGTTCTGGTCACATGAATTTCTTACATGCTGAGACTTTCTGTGCATTCTTCCTACTTTCCAATTTCAACTGTAATTGAATTTATTCTTGCATACCATTCTTACATCTTCAATATTCATGGAAACTGTGCAACGTGTTCTTGGATGCAGGAATGGTGAAGCCTATTGATTAATGGAAAATGTTTCATGTTACCTATATTAACTTTCAGAAGGAAGTTGTTGAAGTTTAATTGATTCGAATTCTGTGCCGATTGAAGCTGATCGAAGGAAAAGCCCTGCGACAGCGGCAAGGTAACAATGTCTGTAAACAATGCAGAAACCAACGGAAACCCATTTTTCAATGTAGTCTATTTTTAACATTTTTGTGTCCCTTTTGTATCCTTTTCGTGAACTTGATGCTTCAATCATCACACGTTCATGTCAGTTTCACCGTGTGTGCATTAGCTGTAATTTCAGAACCAGACGGTTCAGGGAAATGAAGCAGGGTGAGTGACTGAGGTACCAGTGGGGCAGCACATCACCACCAAAGATCCCACAGTGTTGTGGTTCAGTGGTTAGCACTGCTGCCTCAACAGGGTCCCAAGTTCGATTCCAGCCTCGGTGGACTGTCTGTGTCGAGTTTGCTCATTCTCCCCGTGACTGCGTGGGGTTCCTCCGGGTGTGCCATTTTCCTCCCACAGTCCAAAGATTGTGCAGTTCAGGTGTGTTGTCCATTCTAAATTGCCTAGTGCATTTGTCAGAGGGGAAATGGTTCTGGTTGGGTTACTCTTCGGAAAATTGGTCTGGACCTGTTGGTCCGAAGGGTCTGTTTCCATACTGTAGAGCATCTAATCATCACAGCAGAAGTAGAGCAGTTGAGTTAACGTTCCCAAAGTATGTGTAGGAAACGTGACAGGCTTGCTGTCTGCGGCTCCAGTCGCGCAAGTGGTCAGCGCCTAGCACTTAAAGGTGCATAAAATGCCAAGGTTGTAAGTTCATTGCTGATCAAAAGATGCTGTTACTGACATTGACCAGGGATTATTGAAGTATTAGACTGAAGGGCAGTTGAAAACAATGTTGAGTAACGTAGCATTTATTTGAAAACTCCAGTTTCTGACGTGGGGAAAAGTTTTGTCTTCAGGAAAAATGCCAATTATTAAATCTGCAAGTATTCCCCACGTGAATATCCATCTGTGGATAAAGAAACAGGTTAAATTTCAGCTTGATGACCTTCCTCAAACCGCTGACCAGCGCTGGATCACATCCTGGGAAAGTCTGTTTAACTCGTTTCATATCATTCAATTTCCTGAGAGCTGGACAGATCATTAAACCAATCGAAATTATTAGATTTATCTCTTTGTGTAGTTTGCATGTTGTCAGCAAACCCGGGAAAGGATCTGGACAAGTACTTTTGCTGTTGGGAGGAACAGGCGGTCAAACTGGAATGAGGTTGAGTCTTGACACAGGATTTTTCAAGCGGAGATAAAAGAGTATTAAATAGACTCACTCCCCTTTCGCTTGATTATTACCAATTTTCAAGACAACAGATGGCAAGGATAATTATATTTTACATCGACAGGCCAAATTTTGCTCACTAGAGGCACCACAGTGTTACTGATCAAGTGAGCGGTGGAGATGATGATCCTTGCAGAATCCTGAGACAGTGAGAGAATTAATGCCACGCTGTCGGCCTCACTTTTCTCATAAACCAGTTAGTCAGTTGACTGAGCTAACAGACTTCCATTTAATGTAAAGCTAAACCAAACAGCTCAGTGCATTTACATTATATAATATTTCATGTAAAATGAGCTGCTGCACCTTCCAACTCCACCAGCTCTTCTTATACTTAATATTTTCAGTTGTATGTACTTTGCAATTTCTTTCCTTTGAATATTAACCAATTCGAGACTATTTTCCTTTTGCATCCCCATCCAGGCAGCCCAGAATCCCTGTCGCTGTTTAAGCCACTCCTTGTGTGCCTGCACACGCTTTTCATATATTCTGGAATCAGCTGCTAAAATGCTTTTATTTATGAAAATTCTTCTCCGCATTCAATAACGCTCAGAATAAAGATTGCCAACTGCAAATATCTTTATCGTGCCCCGCGGGGTTTGAAGCTCTAACCTTTAGTTTTCACTCACCTAAACGAGGGAATTTCCCTCGTATTTTACTCTGAACAATTTCACATCAGCTGGATAACCTCTCTTCGGACACAACTAAATCTTTCCTGATTTCTCTCGCATTATTCTTTATCTATGCCACATCCAATTAAAACCCCTCTATTCTTTTCTAGTGGTTTATCACCCAGTAAACCTCATTTCCATCGTTTTAATGACATGATATCAAGTGAACCATTGGCCATGTCATTCCTAACGTCTTTATATTTCAATAAACGCTGCTCGTGTCTTTCATCATGTCTTTATATCACAGTAAATTTCAACCTGAGAAAGGATGCTGGGTCCAATTCAATGCAAGAAAAACTCACTTCTAAGTTATGCAATCTTATTACCGACACAGGAAAGGTGGAAGCAGTTTCAATTACAGCTGAATCGATCGGCTGAAACAGAATCGGGTCAAATCCCAGTCACATATTTGACTGTTGTTCTTATAGTTATTTCTTCTCTATGTGTGCTGAAGTGACACAGTGAGGGATCAATTACTATTGCCAGTCGTACATAAGGGGGTGGGTATGAACTGCTGAAGTTGTGAGATCAGAGCAGTTTTTTTTATGACATAGACTATTCACTGTTCGAATCTCAGTCTTAGGAATTAGACAGAGAGCGATTTTGAGCGAAATGTGAGCAGGGAAGTTTACCCCATGGCGTTACACTAATTTGTGTGGTTACTTTGTTGTTTACCTCATTTGTGTGTTTTGCCTCATTGAGGATTTTGAAGTTGTCCTCTCGATACAAAAGTTCCGTGATTTTGCACTACTATACAAAAGATGCAGTACAATGACAGCCAACGCTGATTTAGTCTATCTGTACAGATATTGACTCCTGGAAACAGCACTGTGCATTCTCCTCGAGTCTGGGAAAAAATTTGCTACATTCCCACTCTTATGGTTCTTTTCATTCCATCGGCTTCTGTTCTTCATGGAATCCGATTCAGCAGATCTTGTCACAGAGTCATTTCTTTGTATGTGTTCAGATCATGTAAGCAGAATATCACAGTCCATATCCCAGAAGTCACACCATACTTAGGGAACCGTACTCTACTCTTGATCATTTCATGAACACCAGGAAGAAATATCTATGCTCTTCAAAATTTACTAACCTGTTTTTCAGCAGCGAGACAAACAGTTTCTGTTTTTGTTGTCACACGGACCAAGATTGTAAATGCTGGAACCAGTTGAGACTGTCCGCTCTCCCACATCCATTTTCTCCCCAGGAAGTGTTAAGAATGATGGTCTGAATCGGAATCTTCTAAAAAGAAGAATCTTTTTATCCATTAATTTCTGGTGTATGGGCTCACCAGCCTCCCGCTGGGCCTCTGTGTTAGCGCTGACCACAGCAGAATCCCGCAGTCTTCAGCTTTTTGGAGCATGTACCTTCGAGGATGACATCAAAAGATATTCACTGTTTCTGTGTGATACTCTACCAATGGAGACAGCTCTACCAATGGAGGCAGCTCAGTCCACGGGGATGGGATAAACAGCACCGTCCCGCATGGGGAAATTCTGCAGTGTGTCCTGTGGATCAGATGCAGTGAACTTTATCATTCAGATCATAACAGAGTGAGAGCGCTCGAAAAGTCTAATTGGTCACTGGCACCTGTGTCAGCTCGGGAGTTACAAAAGATGGGTTAAAGTGGAAACACTGGTGATTAGATCAGGTTTCAAGTGTTTACGTGAGGCAGGAAGCAGAAAAAGATACACTGTGAAGCGAATGGGATCTGACTACAGTCGCAGCAAATAGGTTGTTCGGTGCAGAGGAGAGCTTTGAAGTATTGAATTCTGATTGATGGGCCAATCATGCTTTTCCTTGGCCATGCTGCTACAGAAGATAATATGTCAGTGTCTCGCGGAATTGTGATGGCGCAGGCAAATATCGACGTTACACTGCTGGAAATTCCTTTTTTCCAATGTGTATGCAGTCTGTGTGTAAAATAGCTTAAATATTGAACTCTTTCTTATAAATAATTCCACTCCATCTCAGTGTGTTGTATTTTCTCCTTTCACTTTACCTGTCATTGTGCCTGCACTGAAATTGATTTGCTCCTTCTGCATGTCTTTAACAGTCTGGGTGATATGATGCAGTTGTACTGATCCACCTTCTGACAGGATTTTCCACTTCACTTCAGCCCGCCCTAACTTCGGTATCTGATACCATTCCCGTTGTTTAGGTGTTAAGCGCTCGTCTTAGATCCAGCCTGCCCTCACCCAAAATAAAAGCAAAACTCAGTCACACTGTGATCACTGCACTCCAGGAGCATCTTCACTCCGACGTCATTGATTATTCCTAGGAGAAAGTTAGGACTGCAGGTGCTAGAGATCAGAGTCAGGAGTGTGGTGCTGGAAAAGCACAGCAGGTAAGTCAGCTTCCGAAGAGCAAGAGAGTCCACGTTTCAAGCACAAGCCCTTCACCAGCAATAAGGTATATGATTCGGGACTGAGAGATAAATGTTAGGGGTGTGGGGTTGAGGGGAGTTAGCTGGGAAAGCGATAGATGGATGAAGGTGAGGGAGAAGATGATAGGTTAGAAGGAGCAGTGATGGAATAGGCCCAGGTGGCGGTGCCAAGTTTGAGGCTTGGGACTTGGGGGAAGAGAAATGAGACATTGTTCAAATCCAGACTTATCCCGTGAGGTGGCAGAGTCCCAAGGCGGAATGTACGCCGTTCCTCCTCCAGGTATTGAGTGGTTATGGTTTGGCGGTGAAGGAGGCCCCGGACCTGGACGTCTTTGATGGAGTGGGAGGGGGAGTTGAAGTGCTCAGTCACGGGATGGTGAAGTTGGTGGGTGCGGGTGTTCCAGAGATGTTCTCTGAAATGATCTGCAAGAAGGCATCCTGTCCCCCTGACGTAGAGGAAACCACACTGGGTGCAACGGATGCAGTAGATGACATTGGAAGCGGTATCGGTAAATTTCTAACGGATGTGGAAGGATCCCTTGGGGCCTTGGACGGAGATGAGTGGAGTGGTGTGGGTGCTGGTTTTACCCTTCCTGCGGAGGCATGGAAAGATGCCAGTAGTTGGGTGCGGGCTTATTGGGGGTTGTAGACCCAATGGGAGGAGGATCTGGGAGGGAATAGCCTTTTCAGAATCATAATAGGGATTGGGGGGGTTGGGGTCTGTTTGGCGATGGCAGAAGTGGTGAAGTATGATGTGTTTTATATGGAGGTTGGTGGGGTAAAAGTTGAGGACCGTGGGGTTCTGTCCTTGTTGCGGGAGGGGTTGGGTTCAACGGCGGTGGTGAGTGAAGTGGAGGAGATGCAATGGAGGGCATCGTCAACCACGTGGGATGGGAATTTGCGATTATTGAAGAAGGCGACCAACTGGGACTTTCTGAGGTGGAATTGGTCATCCTGGGAACAGATGTGATGGAAGCGGAGGAATTAGGAATAAGGGATGGCGTTTGTACACGAAGTGGGGTGAGAGGAGATGTAGTATTGGTCGCTGTGGGAGTCGGTAGGCTTGCCGTGTATATCTGTAATTAGTCATTCCCTTGAGATGTTGATGGACAGGCCCGGGAAGGGGAGGGAATTTGCCAAGATGATCCAGGTGAATTTGAGTTCGGGCTGAAAAGTGTTGGTAACGTTGGTGAACTGTTCAAACTCCTCGTGGGATCATGCAGTGGCGCCAATGCATTCATCAAAGTAGTGGAGGAACAGGTGGAAAGAGGTGCCAGTGTAACTGCGAAAGACGGGCAATTCCACGTATCTGACAAAGAAGCAGCCAAAGCTAAGTCACATGCGGGTGCCCATGACTACCCCTTTGTCTTGGAGGAAGTGGGAGGATTGGAAGGAGAAGTTGCTGAGGTTGAGGACTAGTTCAGCCAGGTGGAGCAGGGTGTCGGTGGATGGGTACTAGTTGGGATTGGGTGAGACGAAGAAACAGAGGGCATGCAGACTTTCATCATGGCAGATGGATGTGTACAGGGACTGGACGTCCAAGGTTAAGATGACGCATTGTGGGTCAGGGAAACAAACGTCTTGAAGGAGATGAAGTGCATAGGTGGTGTCACGAACGTAGGTGGGGATTTCCTGGACTGGGGAGACAGGAAGGTGTTGAGATAGGAAGAGATGAGTCGGGTCGGACAGGCGCAGTCTGAGACAACAGAACTAAGGAACGAGGTAGAAATGGGGAGTGTGGAGTTCATGTAAAATGAGGTTGGAGACTGTGGATGGGAGATTCCCAAGAGGTGATGAGATTGCGATTGTCTGGGAGATGATGGGAGGTGAGGCTGTTATCGGGGGCAGTAGGAAGAGTTGTCTGCGAGTTGGAGCCTGGCTTCAACAGTGTGCCTCACGCCGACTCACAAGCATCATTCCTGATGAAGGGCTTACGCCTGAAACGTCCATTCTCCTGCTCCTCGGATGCTGCCTGACCTGCTGTGCTTTTCCAGCATCACACTTTCGAATCATTCATTATTGCGGTTTCATTTCACACTACCAGGTCCGTGCTGTCTGTTTGCCTCCAGAAAGAACTGTTCTCATAACGTGCTGCAACATCTGCCAATCTCAAACATAAACAGAAATTGCTGTAAAACCTCAGCAGAGCTGGCAGCATCTGTGCAGGTGAATCGCAGTTAACGTTTCAGATCCACTGGATCCGTCCCTCCACAGATGCTGCCAGACTTTCTGAACGTTTCCAGCAAACTCTGTTTTTGTTTGATTTTCAACATCGGCGGTTCTTTCGCCTTTTTTCTTATTTTCTACGAATATGATTTGGCTCAAGACTATGTTAAATGTTTTGAATATGACTGCGATCGAATGGCCAGATTGCACCAGCCCGCTACTGCTACTTGGTTCACATGACCAATGCCTTTCCACTTGGTCACTGTGTCCTACAGCTGCACGGCATATAAATTAACAAAATTATGGCATTCTCTCAGATTGGTAATCAGGAGCGAGATTGTTTGAATTGTTGAAACAGTAAGATAAACTGAGAAAATATAGGATGTTAAATGGAGAACCAGAAGGGAAAGAGAGAACAGTGAATGATAGTGTTCTGGAAAAATTTAAATGTCATTGCTCAAGATTCCGAAAATGCTATCATTCACAAACATACCACAATTTGGAATGTAACTTTTAGGACAAGCAGCAGATTACAAAATCTTAGTCTGAAACTCTTGTTGCAACTGCTTTAGTTTTAATGAATGCGCACATGGGCTTAAGTGCTGTCATGATCTCCTAAACTGTCGAAGGAAATCCTTGCCTTCGAGAATACGCGGCGAAAGTTCACTGATTCATCGCAGTAATGGCAGGACTGTCCTCTGGAAGCATGTAAGTACAATTCTTCAATGCTCCATGGAGTTTCGATGAAGAGGTGAAGGGAATGTTTCCATTCACAAATTAATAATTCAGTAGAACTCAATACAGGGACACATGAATTGATGAGCAAAGTGGGCAACAACACGGACAACGATACAATAGCTACGACAATTACTATGTGGAAAGTGTTGATTTCAGATCCATGGTGGCATTTCGTAATGATATTTACTGTCCAGAATCAGTCTGCACTGGAATGACTAGAGCCCGACTGTGATGTATTTGAACTTCAGTTAACAATAGAAATAGTTGAGACTCACTCAGGTCATGGAGATTTAGAGAAATTATATTTAAAAAGCAAAGAGTTCATCACGTAACTGTGAAATCTTTAGGTCACCCTCAGTGGGAGCATTGTGTGTAATCCTTTTCCTCATTCTCCACCAAAGACATGTGAAGAGGTTAGCAAGGGCACAGACACTGCTTACTGAATATCAAGATATTAGGAAGCCCAGGGATGGGGTTTCCCGAGACATAAAGACATCATAAAGGATAGAAATGGTTTCATCGGCATGGTAGACAGAATGAAGGAGTTTATTCACGAGATGTGGAAATTCTGGACCAGAAACACTCAAATTTAGAAGTAAACAAAAGAGATTTTCACATAATGTGACTTTTGAAGTAACTAAATCGGGAAAATTCCCTCTTTCGAGTGAATCAACAACTTTAGTTGGAGCTTCAAAACTATTAGTGAATGATTAAGAAAGGATTGGATGAGAGTTTCTTCCACTCAATTAAGTTACTGAAATCCTGAATGACTTTCCAGAAATAAAATGTAGATTTCTGATTTCGTAGTGTTTTAAAAGATGCACGAACAAACGTACAAGGAAGGAATTTATCGTTGAAAGAAAGAAAACGTGTGGATGTGGATTCATTTCAAATCTGGCTGTTTTCAGACACAAAGGCATTTCATGAACACGTACAGCTGAATAAGACTGAGTACAAAAAGTTCATGGATTTGAAAGGTGAAGGGGGGTAAATGGGGCTGATGTCCTAAAATAACTGCAGACAGAATAATTGCATCCTAATGAGTAGCAAATGAATCGTCACTTGGAGACACAACACCTACTTTAAAGATTTGATCACATTCACATGATATTAGGTGTATTTCACGCTTTCGTATCTCCCCCACCACGTAGACGCTGTCTTTTTGTATTTTTAACCCTCGGCAGTTCTGTGCAGCACACCATTTCAACTGAACGATGCTCAGACTAAAATTGAAAACAATATTCCGACGGTCCTATGCAATCAGTCTTTTTTATTATTATTACAATGACCATTGCGAGTTTTCAACAAACTGCATAACATGGGAACCAGCTCAACATCGATTTTCCTGGAATTTAACGCAGTGCACATGGGAAACGTCATCCTTCTACTAAAAAATCACCTTCGGCTCTCTCTCCACACATGTCTCTTTACGTTTTAAATATTTGCAGTATGTTTGTTGATCAAGGTGTCATTATCCAGAAAAGGTAGTTTCTCAATCCACAAAAACTGGTACTTTTCCAGAAACTTGACTTTGCTCAATAACACCTTCCATCCGTACCTCCTAACACGACGACAAATCGAAGCTGCTCCATGTGAGGCTCAAACTTAAAACTTCGGCAGAGCACAGCCCACTATACTGGCACAGAGATACCATGCACTGGTCACCTGCAGCACTGAAGCGACACATTACTGCTTGCCTCACATTCCTGGCTGTACCTTAACGGTAAGGAACCGAGTTTCTCTGATTCCATAGCTGGTAACTGGCATTATGCGATCAACTTCACCAGTGGTTCTGACCCCGTTTGAGAAATGTGGTGAGCTACTTATTGCAAAGATGGGTAGTTTGTTGAAATGTACAAATTCAACATTGCATTCCCTGACCCATGAGCCTTTTATTTTGTTTTTCATCGGTAGAAATGCTAAAATCGTCATCTTGAACACACTCAATGACAGATGTCCATTGTGTCTCTGGCATCAAATTCCAAAGTGTAAACCCCCTCTGAATTCTTCCACCACACTCTGCTGTTTGGGAAGTGTTCCTGTTGTGGGGAATGCACTTCTCCGTGTGTCAACTGCTGCTCCCAGCATGCGCTCTGGCACTGCACTCATTTTCCTTCTGACACTTGCTCACTGTGTTGCTGTGATCATAAAGTGACTTGGTGTCGCACGGCCCAGGAAAATGATACAGTTCAAGGTTTTTGCATTCTTGAATTCAATTGTCAGTTTAGCCTTATTTAGGATTTTGAAATTGTCTGTCCTGTACACAAGGGCGTGTCAAAAATACCTGAGCGGAAGAAAGGTGCTCCGAATAATAACATTGAGCACTATGCACTCTCCTCCAGTTTGGAAAAAAATTCCTCAGACACAACTTTACATCTCCTCCTGACACTGGCTCTCCACTCCATTGACTTCAAATCTTCACAGAATTCAACAGATCTTGTTGCAATCATTTCTTCATTTTTGCTCTGATCACTGTGAGCAGAGTGTCACATTTGGAGTGCGCTTGCCCCACAGCCCAGAGGTCAGACGATACTCTTGGAACCATATGTGCTATTTATCATTTCACCAATACCAAGGAGAAATATCTGTGTACATAATTTACGCAATTCATAAGATCAGAGGGATAATCGTCCGTCTGACGAGGTGGCCGAGAGGTTAAGGCAATAGACTACTAATCCATTGTGCTCTGCACGCGTGGGTTCGAATCCCACTCTCGTCACTATTGCTGACGATTTTCAATGTGGCTATATTTGGATGATCACAGCTGTCTTATTGAAATTGGAACTCCAATAGTGTGTTTATATGCATTGACGCTATTATAAAGTCTCAAGGAATAATTTGAGCCTGATGCCTAAACTGCATTGAAATGTAGATTGAATTGGAATAATTAAGAGGAACGCCATTTTCTTTTCCAAGTCAAGTTGCCGTGAACTTTTATTGTCTGAAAGAGATCCAGGAAAACCAAATAACGAGAGATGCGAAGTGCATGTTTGTGGATGGGATTCTTAATGAGTGTTTTGTCAGATGTAATCTGTCGAGGTTGGGTAGAAGTGATTCACCTTGGTGAAATGAGCACAGAGAGACAGCACAAAACAATGGAGATATTTCAAAAGTGGCAGGGGCTGGATGTAGGAGTACCGATAACTGCTGTAAATTCACAGTGGAGAATTGTCGATGTGGGAGCCGTGCATGGGCAAGGACAGACTTACACATTGGTCTCATCCTTTCCCCTTGCTCTAGCCATTGGTGAAGGCTGGACATAAGACACATATAAACACAAGATTTGGGAAACAAGCTCCCTCTCGTTCTACACACACTTGATGCATCACATTGAACTATGAAAAACTGGAGAAGTCAGCAAGGTAACTGCAGGGACTGAATCTAAACTGTGGATCAATAACCGCAGATTAATGCAGCATAAACATGAAATGATTGAAACAGTCTTTATTCGCATGTCATTTCGTTCTAATATCCGTGTGGCTGAATGAAGCAGCAGTGAACCCCATTTTTGCCCATAGACTGAAGCACGCAGACACATTTCCCCAAGAGTGACACCGGCCTCTGGAGAAAACAAGCACAAAGTAAGATTTCACCCATTTGGCTGATATTGTCCCATTTCAGACTTCAACACCAGTGTCTATTTACAGTAAAGAAAGGAAGCATTAAGCCCCTCCCGTCCCAGTGTTCCTGGCCCATTCTTTCCCCATCACTCTGTAGTTCGTACTGCCTCACCTCGTTCGTGCTGCCAAACGGGATCATTGCTCACGCCCGTATCTTTCCTGTCCTGCCGAACCTTTTTCCTCAAGTTATTGGAATGAAAAACAGGAATGGGCTATTTCAAGCACTTTTCTAGTTTACAAGACCAGTGTTATCACCACTGAGCCAGCACGTTGCCAGCTCAGAGAGAAGGTCTCATACATCAGAAACTGAAATGCAACAGATGATTGGATAGCCTCAGTATTGTAAACCATCCAACAAGACCAGAATAGAGCTGAGGGGATCATGCACAAAAGGATGGCAGAATAGAATGATGAATCTCATGGTGTCCAGGGTGGTGATACCAGAATTCCTTCCTGGTAGCATAGTGATAAGAATTCAATGTTTTCACTGTCATGGCTTGTTAAAGGTTAACATTTACAGTAATCAATACGAAATACTGCTGATCTTCCGAAGCAGAATGATGCTGTGCTGCAGTCAGAATCGCTTTCCTGCATGTTTCAGTTCCGCATCAGCAATGTCAGCTGCAATGAAGAACGGAGGGGGTGTCAGGAAAATGGAAGGGGATTGATGGTTTGTGAGAGCTAACGACATGCCTAGTGGAGCCAGGTTCAATGTCGGTAAAAATATATTGGTTTTTCCGTTAACTTTAGTATACTGATCACTCCAAATCAATTACCCACATTTTCTGCCCTTTGTGTGTAGTTCTTTGTACATTTCACCTCGGTTCAGTGTTCGGGGGGACCACGCATTTTTAATTTGCCACATTTTACTCAGGTCGGTTTTCCAGCTTCAAATTAAGGCCAACAATTTTAGGAACAGAGAGACACCATTCAGACCATCAAGTCTGTTCAGCTATTGAATGGTTTCATGTCTGATCTGCAAACCTTGAACTGCACTTTCTTGTCTTTCCCCATAACGCTTGATATCTTTGCTGTTTGAAGATCTGCCGATCTCAGCCTGATTACACCTAATGACCCTTCCTCAACAGCCTTCTGCTACAAGAAATTACACAGATCCTGAACTGTCTGAGAGAATAAACGCTTCCTCATCTCTGTGAGATCCGCATTCTAATACGAAGTTAAATATCGCACAACACCAGGTCATCGTCCAAGAGGTTTAATTGGAAGCATTAGCTTTTGGAGAGCTGCGCCTTTGTCAGGTGGTTGTGGAGTACACAGTTGTAAGATACAGAATTTATAGCAAAAAATTACAGTGTGACGTAACTGAAATTATACATTGAAAAATAACTTGATTGTTTGTTAAGTCTTCCATCTGTTAGAATGACTACGTCAGGTTCATTTCTTTCTTATGTGAATCGCAAAACTTTCTTTTCATAGTTACACGCTCAGGTGAACTTTACCAATTGGTGTCAACCCAGATAATTTGTTGAAGGTGTTCGTCCCTGTGTGCTGTGTCGATGCCATAATGTTTAGACTGACGCTAAACTAAAAAAAAACACGCTGCAGGCAAGGATGCTTTGAGGCATGGCACTTTGGTGAAACTGAGCAGAAGCTACAGAACGGATGAATGGCGAATGCATATCAATTAACAGACCGGTGTGCCCCTTCCCTGTTGGGGAACACTTCATTGTCCAGGACATTCGACCTCAGACCTTCAGGTGACCATCATCCAAGGCGGACTTCGGAACTGGTAGCAGCTGAAAGTGCCCGAGCAGAGGCTGATAGCTAAGTTCGATATCCATGGTGATGGCCTCAACCGGGACCTTGGGCTCATGTCACAGTACAGGTGATACCATTACCCTCCTACACACACACACTCGCATATATACGTTTGTGTGGTGAATTGTACTTGCAGAGTTACATTGTACTTTGCTCATAAACTGCATGAATCCATGGAATTCTTCTGTTAAATCATTTTGTACGATTAGTATCAGTCTAAACATTATGGAACAGACGGCAACGCACGGGCAGACACCAATTGTTAAAGTTCATCTGAGAATGTCACTTCAAAATAAAAAAAAATGCGCTTTACATATGAAAGAAGTGAAGCTAACACAGTCATTCTAATAGATGGGAGACTGAGCAAACAATTAAGGTATTTTTCAATGTATAATTTCAGTTAGATCACACTGTAAACTTGTTCTATAATCTCTGTGTCTTACAACTGTTTACTCCACAACCACCTAATGAGTGAGCAGAGGTCCGAAAGCTAGTATCTTTGCTGTTTTGTAATGTCAGGGATTCATGTTCAATTTACGATTTTCATAAGGAACAACAAATATTTTTCCCTGACTGGAAATCAACATTGGGAAAGAGCAGTGACAGAGCTGAATTTCAACACTTTCACAACAAGGAAGACATATGCAATGCTTGCAAATTTTCTTGGTGACTTTGTTTTAGCCTAATTAGTTCAGTTGAAAAATGACTGTCATTGAGTTTTAAAAGCATGGCGAGAGGCCCTTCAGCCTATTGCATCATTATCAGTCATCAAACATCTTGTTTGTTAACACAGTTTCCAGCACGTGACTCATTTCCTGGTGTGTTGTATAATTTCAAGTCTTCAGTTAAATTGTTATTCAATTTCTTAAGGCCTTAAGTGGTACAAAACACCTCTGTGAACTAACAGTACTGAGAGTGAAACTCTTTCTTAGAGCCGATTGTCGGTTTTCCTCAAGGTCTTGCGAAAAACGTTTATGCACTCAGATCTGAATTGGCTTACCCTGTTTCTTCTTCAGCTTCCTTATTCTTTCTATTAAATGGTTTAGGTTCCAGTACAGACACGAGGTGCAGGTTGCAGAAGTCACGTGTTTGTACTTTCACTGATACTCTGTATCGCCAGGAGCTGCTGTCCTTCCACACGCTGATTCAGACAGCACTGTCCTTCCTGTGACATTTCCCATGGAGAATGGAAGGACAGGCACTAATAACCCGCACTTGGGAACGGAGCGGCAGTTTTAAAGCATGTACACTGCCCCCGCGAGGAATCGAGCTCCTATCTCCCGCATAACATGCGGCGACACGAACCATTATACTACAGAGGACAACACTTTCAAAGCAGACACTTCAGCCCATTGTGGCTCCATTTGTCAAAAACAACTTCTTAACGACCCGAATCGCTTAGCCCATAGCTTTATAGGTATTGGCAGAACATATTCAAATCTGAATATTTCTTCAGCTTATAAGGGTTCCTGCCTCCCTGACACTTACAGACACAGTGTTGCAAATGCCTACACCTGCCGGCCTATAACGCTTTTACACACATCTACTTAAACCTTTCTGTCTTTCTCATTAAATTTCTGGCCCACTATGATCGATATCTCCGTCAATGGGAAACGCTACTTTCAGTCTACTTAATACATACCCCTCATGATTTTGTCCAAGTTAACCATGTCTTGTCGCAAATTCCTCTGCACGGTGACAAACAATCCAAGTCTGTCCTGTCTTTCTTCATGACTGAAACTGTTCAGACCAGACACTATCCGAGTGAATCTCTACTGCACCTTTCCCAGTGCGATCACATCCATGGACTTATGTGAACTGCAGATAATAGTCTAGGTAGAACCGAATGAACCGTTTTTACGTTGTCGCACCAGCATGTGGTGTGGCAATGCAGCATTTATCGCCTTGCGGTCTGGGGACACGTGGAAGCCAATGGAGACATGGCCGGCAGCTTCCTTCCCTCAAGGACGTAAGTGAAACATATGGGTTTTTCAGACAACGGATTTGGCATATTCTTAATTGGAGGTATTTCTTGCGTTCATATTTTACCATTGTCGTGGTGTGGTGGGAATCGAACCCATCCACCTTGGAATGTTACCAGGCGTTTTGTATTACAATCAAACGATAATACCAGCAGGCTATCGCAGAAAGCCGTCAGGGCTGATCTATTCCAATAGAGTCTCTTTTTTCCCAATTATTCTCTGTGTCCATTTATTGAGCCTCACGTTCCAATAATCTCTGGTTCATGTCAGTAAAAACCGTTCAAGGAGAATTGATCACACAGCTACGATATCCAAACGAATCGAAGAATTTAAACGTGCAAATGAAGAGATTGGGGCATGGTCATCCAGCAACAGTGAGTAGATGGTATCAACGTGAAAGTGTATGATAGATTGTGCAATGCCTCAGTCAAATGAGACGAGGGTCGGGAAAAGAGAGTTAGGGTGAGTGGGAGGGAGATACATCTTCAAGAACTTTTGGGGTTAAATGCTGATACATGAAATGCAGAAATATCAGAGAACGAAATGATGGAAAACAATTCATCACCTCGGAGAATATTATCTTTTAAAAAGGAATTTTTTTTACCGTGTTTCACCAAAAGTAAAAGTTTGAGAGAACTGACTGTCATGATGTCGAGTCGATCCGAAGTCATAGCAATCACAATGCAGCAAACGAAACACTAAACGGTTGCAGCACACCACAGACTACGCTTGCCAACTGCAGCTAGTATTTTAGCAGAGGAAATGTCAGGAATAATACACAATATCAGGACTTAACGACAGGCATGTGGGAACTCAGAATGGGCTGAATCTTTAACTTTAACGTCCTCAGAGTCTGTGGAGATTCCATTAATGAGAGCATTGGAGAATGGGATTAATGAAACTCTCGAAACTCATGGGACTGTGCAGGATATTGTTCAAATATATGGTTCAATAGCATTATAGTTTAAAATCGGCTTTTCCATCACTTTGCCCACACAAGGCAATAACAACTGCTGCAGGCAATCACACTTAATTCCAGTACCAGACTCGGATTCAGGGAAACTGTGTGAAGCAGCCATGAAGATCAAATTCGAAGTTGGGAAGAAATGACGGGAGAGCAGCACGTGTATTTCTGACGTCAAAAACGGGGCGAAGGGAATACTTGCCCCCATTTATAATATTATACCCATAAGCAGTATATGTTGTTGAGACAGCCGATTGGCACATCTAAGGAGTGTTAAGACTTTAACTTTGGGGTGGCAAGGTTCGCAATTTCATTTTCATGTTTGGATCCATGTTTTTGACATTGGCGGTAGCCACTGCCTTTGCTGGCGTCAGCTCAGAATCAGCTTCTTGTTCCCAGTAAATACTGCAACCTGGAGAATGTAGTGTTGTACTTATTTAATAAACGAGTCACCCTTGGAGACTCAGACACGGAACTGGTAATGTTAAAATTCGTCGAATAAAACCTGGAATGAAAAGCTGACCTCAGGAACAGAGA
This sequence comes from Chiloscyllium plagiosum, assembly GCF_037043375.1. Classification (NCBI taxonomy): domain Eukaryota; kingdom Metazoa; phylum Chordata; class Chondrichthyes; order Orectolobiformes; family Hemiscylliidae; genus Chiloscyllium; species Chiloscyllium plagiosum. The sequence goes on from NW_028270177.1 coordinate 75,276,842, forward strand.
ACATGACTTTAATTTCCTGCAATCCCATTTATGCATGTCCCTTACGCAGGGCATGCTACCATCTTTACCCAATCCTGCCTACTTGTGACTCCAGGGCCAGAACGACTTAGCTGACCCTTAATCCGAGAATGCCGACCGTGTGGGGACGCAGGCCATTCGGCCCTTTCAGTCGACATCATCCCTCCGAAGCACATCCTATCAGACTCACACCCCATATCTATTCCCCTTCATTTCCCATGACTGATTGCAGTAACCTGCACACCTTCAGACTGTGGGAGGAAACTCACACAAGCAAAGAGAGAATGTGCAAACTGCACACAGTCACACGACATTGGGATCGAATCCATGTCTCTCGTGCAGCGAGGCAGCAGCAAATCAGGATGAACAACAAATGCCGTCCTGACCAGCGACATCCACACCCAGTGGGTATATCGGGAAGAATAAAAACACATTCACAACATGGACAACGAGACTTGCGTCTGCGAGGACATGATTTGAACCAATCGTTCACCCTGGGTAGTTACAAGGACACCGATATCACAGAGAAACCAGCGCAATGCGGGATTCAATTACCTGCTGAAGTGGAAACTCATTTACTCAGTCAAACTGGGGACAGACTGTTAAACAGTTCCGTGTGTGACGAGGACTCAATGAGCAAAGCAAAATTCCAGAGTAACCAACAAGATTACATATCCCAGAACGAGATCAATTAAACTGTCAATGCTGCACTTAATCCCAACCAGCTGCCAGTTTAATACCGTCAAAGTCATTGACTCACGTAACATTAAAACAGGCCGTTCACTCCTACCAGCTCATACTGAAAATAATGCCAAACTAAACGTGTCGCATCTAACAGTTCCTGTAATTGTTGAGGGTTAATAATGCCCTTGTATTATTATTATTACTGCATTGTTAATATGAATGTCCAGGTTTAATTATGTTCAAATCCTGGTTTGGCAGATGCTGGAATTTTATTTCTATAAATACCTAGAGTTGAAGAGTCTAATGATGATGTTGAATCAGTTGTTGTAGATCTGATTCACTAATGCCTGATAGAGAAAAAACTGCCAAACTTATCTTCGTCTGGCTGGCATGTGACTCCAGATCCATAATATCGTGGTTGATTCCGAACTGCCCTCTGGGCAATAAATAATGGACTAGGTATGAATGAACAGCTATTTTTAAATCCCACTGAAACTTTCCAATTCATTTATCTAAATATCCTGTAAACATTGTAAATGTACTTTCATTCATCACTGCCTCAGGAAGTGAATTGCACACATAACCCATCCTCTGTTAAAAATAAGCCTCTCATGTCTTATTTTAAATCTCTCTCTTTTCAACGAAAACATTTGCCCTCTCGTTTTGTCGTCCCCCTCCTTGGAGAAAAGACAGTTCCAGTTAACACTATCCGAACTCTCAAAAAATTATAAATTTCTATCAGGACGCCTTTCAAACTCCAGTGCTCGAGTGAAAATATTCTCAGCCTATCCAGACTTTCGTTTTAACACAAACCTTCCCCACTAGCCATACGCTGGTATACCTCTTCTAAACCTACTCCACCTTAATAATTTCCTTGCTATTACTTGGCGACACGAACTGGACGCAGTACTCCAGAAAAGACCTCACCCAATATCCTACTCAACTTCAACAATACGTACCAACTCCTATGCTCATAGGACTGAGCAACGAATGGAGGATGACAATTATTTTTAACCATTCTGTCGATATGTGAAGCAAACTAAAAAGAATCATGCACCTGCGTCCCTAGCCTCCGTTTTCCACAACGATATGCAACACCCTATCACTAAATGTGTAAGCCCTACCCATATTTGATGTAGCAAAACACAATACCTTCCATTTATCCAAATTGAACTCCAAGTGACATTTTTCAGCCCAAAGACGCATTGGAATACGATCCTTCTGGAATCTTAGATCACCTTCTTTACAGTCTCCAATTCTGCTGTCCTCTGTGAGCTCATGAACCATGACTTCTATGAGTTCCATTGTTTTCTCATATTGGTCAACGATTTTTAATTATTTGTCGTGGTGATCATTTAGCAGTGTGCAAGTTATGTAACAATTAGTCATGCAGTTAACCATGGGGAAGAAAGCCATAGACTGCAGGGAGATCGGAAACAATTGGCAAGAAAATGTGCTGAAATGAATTCAATCCAGTGAAGTGGGTGACAATGAACTTGGGGAGGAACAATGATAAATGTTGGATACTGAGTGGTTTACAGTAATAAAAGAGAAATTGGAGTAGGCATTCAAGAATTTTTGAAGGGGATTGGACAAGGGATCAAGTAGTCTCGAGGGGTTGGAGATATTTTCTGTTCTTGATCGCAGGCAGGAATATAAGAGCAGGGAAATGATTCTGGAACTTTAGCAACTGCCTGTTCAGAGATGAGTCAGAGGACTGGCCACAAGTCTGGTCATTGCATTCATCTTTTTATGAAGAATGATAAAATAGAAGATGGAGGGCGGAAATAGACCATTTGGTGCATCAAGTCTGGATCAGCACTCAATCGGATCTTCGCTGACAATGCTCCCAGTCAGGCTTGCACGTTCCTTGGAGGAGAACTCGCAGATGGAAGTCATTCGATGCATAAGTGCATTAGACAGTAGAGCAGAAATTAAACAAGTCAGCGCAGTGTATCTGCTCTGCCATTAGGTCATGGCAGATACTTTCAAAACTCAATTCTCCAGCTTTCGCCCCATAAACCTTGATATCCTTGACAACCACGCTGCTACATACCTTAGTCTTACATATAATCACAGCCCTGGCTTCCACAGCCTTATCTGGCAACGAATTCCAAACATTCACCACTCTGGCTGAATAAGTGTCCCTTACTACTGCTCTCAAATATCTTCCCTTTTCTCCAAAGCTGTGCCTTTGGGTTCTAGTATCTACTAAAAATGGAAACACCTTCCCAGCATCCACTCTGTCTAGGCGATTTGTGCTTCTATAAGTATCAATTAGATTTCCTTTTATTCTTCAAAACTTCATTCAGTATTGGCCCAGAGTCCTCGAACATTCCTCATGTGTCAAGCTTTTCATTTCGGTCACCATAATGGTGAATCAGCTCTGAACACCAGTGCATCCTTCCTGAAATTTGAGGACCAAACGTACACACAGTAATCCAGATGTGGTCTGACCAGACTGTTATAGAGCCGCGGAAGTGCATCCCTGCTTTTATATTCAAATATTCCAAAAATAAATGTCAGCATTGCAGCCGTCATCCAAACTGCAGCTTCAATCTGCAAGTTCATCTTAAGAGAATCCTGGGCTAAAATACTCAAGTATCCTTGCACTACAGACATGTGCACCTTCATCCCATTTAGACAACAGTCTGTGTCCTTATTCTTCCTACCAAAGTGCAACACCTCACACTTATCCACATTATGCTCAATCTGCCATTTATTTTCTGATGCTCCCTACTTGTCCATATCCTCCTGCAGTATCACCGCCTCCTCAATGCGACGTGTCCTTCTGCCATTGCATTGTCTGCAAAATGACACACAGTGCCCTCAGGTACTTTACCTCGATCGCTAATGGATAAACTGAAAGGTTGTAGTCTCAACACAGCCTTAAGGAACGCCGCTTGTCACCAGCTACCATCCTGAGAAGGATCATTTTGCTCCCAATCACTGCTTTCTGTCCTGCCAGCGCAGCTTTCCTCTGAAACCATGGGCCCTTAGCTTATTCAGTCGTCTCCTGTGCGACAAATATCAAATGCCTTCATGAAGCCCAGACACATAACATCCAATGGCTCTCCTTGGTCTACCTTCCTCGTTACTTCCTCAAAGAGGATTTTTTGCAGATTTGTCAAGTATGGCCTCTCCATGACGAAACATTGCTGAGTTTGCTTGATTTTAACATGCACATCCAAGTATTCAGAAATTTCTTCCAACGGAATGGATTCCAGGATCTGATCCACAACCAAGTTTAGGCTGATTGGTCTGTAATTTGCCAGCTTTTATGTTGTTTCTTTTTAAAATGGGGTGTCACGTTTGTGATTTTTCAGTCCTATAGCACCCTTTCTGAATCTAGCGATTCCTGAAAGCTCTCCACTAACCTATCCACTATTTATTCAGTTGTCTATCTCAGAACTCTAGAGGGTACTCTATCTGATCCAGATGATGTGTCGACCTTCAGACCATTCAGTTATTTTGCACCTTCACAGTGATGGCAACTGGACTCACATCTGTTCCCCCATTCTCTTGTATGTTTGGGTATAACTCATGTCTTCCACCGTGAAGACTGGCATAAAATATTTTTTTCAGTTCCTCAACAATTTCCTTGTTCCCAACTACTTTATGTCAATTGTAATTTCCCAATGGCCCATTGTCAACGTCTTCCTCTCTTTTGCATTTATATGAATAAAGACACAACTACAGTCTCCCTTTATATTAGTAGTTGTCTTATATTTAATCTTCCCCCTCCTCATTTGTTTTGTTGTTGCCCTTTGTGGGTCTTTGTGATTTTCCCAATCCTCTGATTACCCACTGCCCTTCGCCACATTATATATTCTCTCTTTTGCCTTTCTGCTATCGATGGCTTCCTCAGTCCGCCATGGTTGCCCCATCCTCCTTACACCATGCCTCATCTTCCACAGGATGTCTCTGATGTGTCTGACGAATTACGCTCAGACACTCCTGCTACTGCATTTCCACTTTCCTGTGTTCTTGCTGGGCTCCTCTCCTCACCAATTTCACCCAGCTCCTCCCTCATGCCAACGTACTTGCCTTTATTCAACTTTAATACCGTTCCCTCTCAGGGTAATTGCAGGGTAAATTCAATCATATTATCATCACCGCCTCCTAAGGGTTCCTTCATCTTCAGCTCCCTTGTCATGTCTGCCTCATTGCACAACGCTAACTCGAATATTGCCTGTTCGCTACTTGACTCCACCACATGGAGCTCCAAACATCCATGTCGTCGACATTCCACAATTGAATTGAATTGAATTCATTGTCACGTGCACTGAGGCACAGTGAAAAGCTTTGTCTTGCGATCAATGCAAGCATATCACAGAGTTAAGTTGCATAGATGTATAAATAATATGCAAACATATAATAGGTTGTCCTTTGTGTTTGTCCGGGCCGAGTTCACCACTCGCTGTAACCGTCTCTGATCTTGAATGGTACAGGTACCAATCAAGGTAGTGATACATCCAGACAGAATGCTCTCAATTGCGCACCTATAAAAGTTGGCAAATGTATTCTCAGTGGTACTTCAAGTGATCATCGATTTGGTTTTAAATTTCCACCATCACTAACGAGATGCCATCATCAGACATATATCCCTCTCCCGTCCCTGTCCACCATCCACAGTGACCATTCCCTACAGTAAACCCTTTTGCAATCTGCCTTCACTCCCAAAACCTGAACCAAGTCGCCCATGGAGTCTGCACCCTGCATCTCTGCTTTTCTGACATAAAAAGAACGTAAAAATCCGAGCAGGTGTAGGTTTCCGGCCCTTCAAGCTTGCTCCGCCGTTCAATCATATCATTGCTGATCTTACTAAGGACTCAAATCCGCTTACTCGCCCTCCCACTGTCTCCCTTGTTTCATTTATTATTCAAAAGAAGTATCGCTCTTGGCTTTAAAAACTTTTTTTGAACGAGCATCAACTTCTTCGCTGGGCAAGGTATTCCATATATTAACATTCGTCTGGGTAAAGAAGGTTTTTCTGAACTCAGTCTAAGTTTGCTCCCTCTAATCCTGAGGCTATGCTCTATTGTTCGATTTTCACCCGAATGTGGAAGCATCCTTTCTAAATCTATCTAATCTATTCCGTTCAAAGTTTTATGTTTCAGTAAGATTGCTCCCTCATTTTTCTAAATTCCAAAGAAAATAATCCTAATCTACGCAGTCTCTTTACAGGCTAACTCCCTGAACTTCGGAATCAATCTAGCGAACCTCCTCTGCACCCCTCCGGACCCCCCCCCCCCCCCACCCCACACCCAAGTGCCAGTGCATCCATTCTCAAGGACGGGAACCAAAAATGCACACAGTACACCAAGGGTAGCCTCACCAGCACCTTGTACAGCTATAACATAACATCTCTGCTTGAACCTTCATGAACCTACGTTGGTGCTTTCCAACTTCAATCTCGATGCCCTGTTTATTCTTTCTTGATAATAGCCTCGAGCATCTTCCCCACTGCAAAAATTAAGCTAACTGATCAATAATTCCCAATCTTTTATCCATCTCCCTTTTTCAGCTGTGGTGTCACACTAGCTGTTTTGCAACTTGCACGGACGGCCACGCAGTCGGGTGAATTTGAAAATTGCCACAAGAGCACTTGCCGTTTCTCCCGCAATCTCCTTTAATACCCTGAGGTGCATTCCCTCACGGCCAGGCACCTTGTCGATCCTCAGCTCCATTAGCTTGCCTAACACTAGCTCTTCCGTAATAATGTTCTTTTCCAGGTCCTCACCTGCATTTGTCTCTTTAAAGCTTACTGGCATGTTATTAGCATCCTCCACTGTGAAGACTGACACAAAATACAATGCCTCGGCCATTTCAACACATCGCATAACTAAATGTCCCTTTTCATCCTCGAAAGGACGAACCTTTACTTTAGCCACTCTTCCTTCGTTTTATATTTTCATAGAAACTTTTGCTATCCGTCTTTGTATTCTGTACTTCGTAATGTTTATCTTTACTGTTTCCCCAATCTTCCAGGTTCAAGCTGTTTTCGGTTACATACTATGCTTACTCTTTGACTTTGGGAGCCTCCCTTATTTCCGAAGTCACGCAGATTACACCTTTTCTTGCAGTCCTTCCTTTTCACTGGAAAATACTTTTGCTGAGCACTTCTACAAAAAAAAAACTTTTTTTGGAAGTCCTCCGCTGCTCGATATCTGTCCCACAAAATAACCTTTGTTTCCAGTCTACATTAGCCAAGTGCACTCTCGTTCTATAGTGCCCCCTCTACATGCATAGGTTTTTATCTTCACACTCCCCATCTGAATTCTAAGTTCTGCCATATTGTGATCACTCGTTCCAAGAGGATCCCTAACAATGAGATCATTAATTATTCCTGTTCCATTACACAGGACCAGATCAAGGATTGCTTTCTCCCTCGTCGGTTCCATTGCATACTGTTCAAGCAAACCATCATGGGTAGATTCATTGACCTCCTCGTCAAAGGTACTGTGACTGAGCTGGTTCGAAAAAGCTACATGTAGATTAAAATCCCTAATGATAATAGCTGACCCATTTTTACAGGCATTGCTTATTGGTTTGTTTATTGCCTTCACCAGTGTAACGTTATTAGTTGCTGGCCTATAGACTGCACTTATCAGTGACTTTTTCTTCTTAGAATTTCTACTTTCCATGCAAAGTGATTCAAACTCATTCCTAATAGAACACATATTGTCTCTCCACACGGCTCTGATGTTGGCCTTGAATAACAGAGAGACACCAACTTCTTTACACTGCTCTCTAAACTTCGAAATACTCTCGTACTCATGGATATTTAACTCCCAATTGTGTCCAGCCATTAACTGTATCTCTCTAATGGCTATTAAATCATTTTCATTTGTATTGATTCATGCCATTAAGTCTTCAACCATTTACAAATGCGATCAGCATTCATGTGAAGTTCCTTCTATTAGGTGTCTTGTCCTCATGATTTCTCTAATCATATTTCCGTTTGCTTCTTGTCTCTACTGACCTGTCTATTGGCGTCTTCTCTCCTCTGTTTCCAATTGCTCAAACACACTTTCCATGTGAAGCAACACATGAACAGCACTTCACGCAACCCAATCTACTGCAATGTGGTTTCCACTATTTTGGGAAACGAAGTTTGCATTCGATGAACACATTGCAGACCATTCAAGTTCTGTCTTCAAGAAGAGTTCCAGTGAAACTCAGGGCATGCTGGAAGGACACCGCCTCAGTTTGTATTTGGGGAGTCTGCAGCCTTCCAGACCCCATATTATTTTCATTTTTTTAGGGCCTGAACTCTCCCAATCCTATCTCTCTATCAAACACGCAAAGACCCGGTTTAAACATAGCCTGCCATAACACACTACATATGCTTCGCCACTAACAGTCTCCATTAACAGCTATTCACCCTGCCAGCCAGATCATGATCCACTCCTTTGTCCAACTGTTCTTCTCTCTATTTGAACTCTATCCATCCCTATCGTTTATTCCTTACCCACATCCAACCCCCACTATATCTTCTGCAGATAAACCAACATTTTGCAAGCTATCGTCAGTTCTGAGGATGGTCACTGGACTCGAAATGTTAACTCTGATTTCTTTTTCAGATGCTACTAGACCTGCTGAGTTTTTCTAGCACCATCTGGTTTTGCTCTAGTTAGAGTCGGATACTGTGAATATTCGAATAAGAATGACTGCGCATGACCTGGTAGAAGCCTGTTACTCTGCTTGTGCAATGATCCCCTGCTCGGATGACAGAACTGTGTTCCTCTTGAAATGTTCTCTTGTGGATAGTTCCCATTACAAGGTGAGCCATCGGCATCAACTTCTTAGGTCAATGAACACAGCAATCATTTCTACCGCAATTCTATCAAGGATATGATGAACAGCAGAGAGAAAAAAAATCCCTCATGTCAGATATGAACGGATTGGAGTCCACGCAAGAAGTATCATCAAGTGGCGGTCTTTTTTCGAACAGAAAACACTGAAACGCTTTCTCACTGTAACAATGTGCCATTGGGTATCAAAGCTAAAGGCTTAATAGGCGCAAAGGCTGAAAACAGCGTCTTCCCGTTAAAATAGGTGAATGCGTTCCCTCCAATGTGAGAGTACAGTAGTTTACAGTTGTAAAGATATATGGATCAATCACTTTACACATTCAGCTGGCGAGCAGTCCCTTTGTGGGAAGAAATCTGTATAGAATGCAGGAAAATGCACTGCGAGGTTCTTGGTCAGTTTCAAATCGGATCTGAGACGATTCTGGAGGTTTTGAGAGTCTTAAACGTGGACAAATCCCCAGCTCAGAGTTGAGTTGTACCTCACGTAATATTGTGAGACAAAGGAGCAATTTATGGGTTTATGACCAATGTTTCTCATTCCTTTTTGGCCACAAGGGAGTTGGTCGAGGACTGCAGGACTACTAATTGGGTTCCACTTTTTTTTACGAGGCAGGTAGAAACAAACCAGCGAAATACAGCTAAGAGAGTCTCACAGGAGTGGTCGGGAAACGTTTGGAGAAACCTTTGAAGGCGAGAATTAATTGTGACTTGTCCAAGCAAGGTTTGAACAAGGAGTCAGCATGGATTTGTCAAAGGAGGTGATGCAAAACAGATCTGATTACATGATTTGAGGAAGTGATCAGATGTTCAAATGAGGGGAGTGAAAATGATGTCGTGTATGTGGGTTTCAGCGAAATCCCCCACGGGAGACTGATAACAGGCTAAAAACGTAAACAATTCATGATCACGAGGTGTCAGCCAAATGGATCAGAGATTAGGTACAAAGCTGGCAAGCAGTTTGATTTAAAAAATTGACATCGCGGTAAAGAAATGTACCAGGCTGACCCAGAACCGATTCTCTGCACAGATGGCAAGAATGTCCTCCCCCTAGCAGAGAGTGCAGACAGATTTCATCGGCGTACAAAACAAAGAGAACAATTTTAAAGCTGTAACAGCATAGTGGCGAAAATTGTCAAGGCTGTTTGAGAAGTTATTATCTGGTCTGGGATTAGCTTAGAATATCTGGATTCTATGTTCGCCTGTTTGACCACGACTGAGGCATTGTGGGTGCGTTCTGTGTCTGTTGGCAGGCATGATTTCTGTGTTTCGCCAACATGCTTCTGTGTGTTTTTTTTATGTGGTTATGCTGTGAGTGGGAAGTGTACCAGATATTCTCCCGCAGATCGCCCTTTGCTGAAGAGCATGTTGAAAAGGTGCAATGTAGACCAGACAATTTGCTGCAGAGATGTTCATACCTGGACATGAGCCTCATGGATACCACATGAGTTGGAAACCTGTGTGGGATTTGACGAGAAGCGACTCAAGAAATTTTACTAAATTCCATGGTGCTCATAAGAAATGCAGTTTCTGTTCACGCCAATCTAAAAGGCAGTTTCTGAACATCGTAACAGAAGTCAAAAGGTAATTAGCTCACCCCACCCCACCTCTCAGGAAGAGGTGCTAACTGCCCTTGAATGCTTTTTGTTCTCGATGTGAAGAGCTCTCACGCCTGAGTCACCTTCACGTCTATAGTTGCTAAGTGAATCACAAAGAAGGTGTTTCACCAGAGCTGCAACTGCCTCACTTCCCCACTCGTGCTCCCGTTTACATTTTCCTGCTCGTCAGTGATTTAAAGAAAACCAAATGGATGCGATGTCATTCTGTAGCCTCTCTGTCGATTGCTCCGTTTCAGTACCAACATGGCTTAGAACTCGGAGCGTACCTTAATACTAGCGACGCGATGAAATCACAAGTGCAGAAGTTCCTCTGAGAGTGTAATTTCTTTCATTGCTGTTGCTGATTGAATGACTCACGAACGTGCGAACTGGTCCAAAACATGATTCAGGACCTCTGGTGCCAACTCTTGCACGTTGAATAACGACAGACAGCTTCCAAATGAGCTCTTTCAGAGACGACTTTGGGGTACATTTGACAGACAGACTAGTTCAGGAATCCGTGGTGCGCTGTGACATCAGCGCATCAGCTTCTTTCCTGTCTTTGAACCGGGCCGCCTGCGCAAGGAATGCAAATGCCGTACTGCGTTTCGTGGAAGGATCAGAAGGTGGTAACTACACTCTCAAACAGAATGGCATATGATCAGAACCAGGTTGGAGAAAAGCTTTACAATGCTTTGCACAGTCATTAAATGGAATTGCATTACATTTCACTACGAGGGCAGATTTGGTCAAGCAAATTCGAAGGCAGGTTTGCAGATGGGAAAGCAAGCAAGAAAGCTCAGCTCTTGTCCATGTAAAAGGCTGCAGTTGAAAAAACAAAGCAGTTTCTGCCCAGTTTCGAGCTGGGGACCTTTCGCGCGTAAGGCGAACGCGATGAACACGACACAACAGAAACAAGCCTCAGCCGCCCGTACAGCAGCTCAGCGGCATCCAGCACTGAAGGTTGAAGCCATTCTACCTTTCACCTTCTTGTTTCCAATAGTTTGTTGTTTAATGGGACTTGTTTAATTTTGGCTATGTGGTGAGCATGGACGAGATACACCGAAGTATCTGTTTCCATACGATGTGCCCCAATAACGTTGTGTTGCTTACACCGGCCTTAAAGGATTACGTTTTAGCGGAGCTTGCCGTCGCAGTCTGTGGCACAATCATTTAGTCTGTTCGACTGCTCACGGGAAAGGTAGTATTGCGAAACACTGCAGAAACGAACGATTTCCTTACTTTTGCTCCGACTGACCATACTCCGGGAAATTTTGCCAGATTCTCAGTTGAGGATATTTGCAGCTGGAAGTTAACTCAGAAACCCTGTTAATTCGTAATGTATTGAACGAATCGCAAAACAGAAAGCATTTAACACGGAACACAAACAAAACTGGCAAACCGAATGCATGTTCAGACCCAGCGAGCATGATTGCTAAATGTGAGACAGTCCGGGGGCAAGAGCCATAAAGTAATCTCACAACTAACAACAGGGCAATTCCAAACTACTCTTTCAAACATACTGCAGCCTGAGTGCACCACCACTTCCCAGACAATGCTAAAAAGAGACAAAGAAACAACATAATACGAATGGGCCATAAAAAGTGAATTTCACTAATCACAGTCTCGATTAGATTACCTTTCCCTTCCGATGTCTCCAGGATGGAAATGAAGGAAATGGGAGAAATTCAATAACATATGACATTGCAATTCATTGGAACAATTTTCCCATTGGCCAGAAAACCAAATAGCGACGAGTCGAGTCACCGCAGAACTTTGTTTCACAACAGCGATGAAATAACAGTCTCCATTCGGTTCCATTAAAAGCGCAACTTGCCTGCGAATTTCTGCGCGGGAGGCGAACGTGATCATGACAGCAGAGACACTTTGAAATATTTGCACTACCCCACACCACAGTTAATTGCCCTGGAAACAAACCGATTTTTCTTATGTTTTCAACATCAACACAGTGGGGACCGAAACAGCACTTTAACAAGCGGCGGCGTTGGAGTTGATCAGCGGAAATGGCAGTGGTGGGATTCGAACCCACGGCCCTTTCGAGACGGGAACCTGAATCCAGCACCTTAGACCGCTCGGCGATAAGACCAGCTGGCCACGGTTGCCCAGTTTCTTCATTTCCAATTGTGCTCCTGCATGCAAAGTCACATGAAAAGGATTCCATGATCCCTCTCCGACTCGCACAGCTGCTGGGATGTGCCCGGTTACAATGTGAATTTCGCAGCAGATAATGATAGCCAATCAATCCAGACAAAAATCAATGATAAGCTGAGTCTATCTTCTCTGACTCTTTTCAGCTACAAATGTGTCTGTGAGTGCGTGAGAATACATGTTCGCTTATGATTTGGTCAAATAACCATGAACTACTTGACATTACTGCAATTCCGATTCTTGCTTTGCTAAATGATTTCACCCATTGCTCGAAACAGGACGACTTTCACGTTTACACGGAACACGAAACACACCGGATTATAGGAAAAGTACACAAAGCTGAGCAGGCCGTGTTCCATCATACCGTGCAGCATAGTTTCAGTCACTGTGTCTGTCTTGCAGAATAAGAGACGCAAAGAATGTTCTCCACCCTAAAACCGGAGGTCGCATTACAATCCAAGAAGGAGCGAACACATTGTGAGGATGCTCTGACCTCGGAGCCAGTTCGAGATGCCACTTTCCTTGCCTTTTACCTCAACCGTGCAATTTGCTGCAGAGATTTTAACTACTGGACATGAGCCACATGGATACCAACTGAGTTGGAAACCTGTGTGGGAATCGACGAGAAGCGACTCAATAAATTTTGGTAAGTTCCATGGTGGTTATTAGAAATGCAGTTTCTCTTCACGTCAATCTAACAGGCAGTTTCTGAACATAGTAACAGAAGTCAAAAGGTAATTATCTCACCACACCACCACTCCGGAAGAGGTGCTAACTGCACTTGAGGGCATTTTGTTCTCGATGTGAAGAGCTCTCACGCCTGAGTCACCTTCACGTCTCTGGTTGCTGAGTGAATCACAAAGAAGGAGTTTCACTCGAGCTGCAACTGCCACATTTCTCCACTCGCCCTCTCCGTTTACATTTTCCAGATCTTTAGTGATTTAAAGAAAACCAAATGTATGCGATGTCATTCTGTCGCCTCTCTGTCGAATTCCTCTGTTTCAGTTTCAACATGACTTAGATCACGGGACGCACCTTAATACTAGCGATGCTATGAAAGCACAAGTGCAGAAGTTCCTCTGAGAGCCTAATTTCTTTCATTGCTGTTGCTGATTGAATGAGTCACTAACGTGCGAACTGTTCCAAAACATGATTCAGGATCTCTGGTGCCAATTCTCCCACGTTGATTAACGACAGACAGCTTCCAAACGAGGCCTTTCAGAGACGACTTTGGGGTACATTTGACAGACAGACTAGTTCAGGAATCCGTGGTGCGCTGTGACACCAGCGCATCAGCTTCTTCCCTGTCTTTGAACCGGGCTGCCTGCGCAAGGAATGCAAATGCGGTACTGCTTTTCGTGGAAGGATCAGAAGGCGGTAACTATACTCTCAAGCAGAATGGCATATGATCAGAACCAGGTTGGAGAAAAAAACTTTACAATGCTTTGCACAGTAATTAAATCGAATTGTATTAGATTTCACTTCGAGCGCATATTTGTTTAAGCAAATTCGAAGGCAGGTTTGCAGATGGGAAAGCAAGCAAGATAGCTCCGTTCTTGTCCATGTAAACGGCTGCAGTTGAAGAGCAAAGCGATTTCTGCCCAGTTTCGAACTGGGGACTTTTCGCGTGTTAGGGAAACGTGATGACCACGACACGACAGAAACAAACCACAGCCCCCTGTACTGCGACTCAGTGGCATCCAGCACTGAAAGTTGAAGCCATTCTACGTTTCACCTTCCTGTTTCTCCCATAGCTCGTTTTTGTCCAGCGTAATTGACATCTTGAAAACGTAAAAAAAAACGACACGTGAAATTGATGACAAAATATCGACAAGGATGTCGTCGATGTTTGGACCGTAGGCCGAGGGGGAATAGGCTGGGACGACATTCCCTGCAGCCTAACGACTGCGACATGATCTTATGGAAGGGTTGTAAACTGAGTATTTACGTGTTTTACCCATGTTGGTTGTAAACTGAGTATTTACGTGTTTTACCCAAGTTGGGGTGAGTTGAAAACTCGACAGCATTAGTATCAGGTGAGTGGGCTGAAGTTGACAAAAGACCTGAGGCACATTTCCCACACAGAAGGTTGTGCGTGTTTGGAATGAGCAACCAGAGGAAGTGGAGGAGGCTATTACACTCAGAAAATTGCAAAGGTAATCGGATGAGTTTCTAGATAGGATGGGTTTAGAGGGATTGGGGCCAAATGCTGGGGAACGGGACTTGTTTAATTTTGGCTATTTGGTGAGCATGGACGAAATACACAGAAGTATCTGTTTTCACGTGGTGCACCCCAATAACTTTGTGTTGCTTGCACCGGCTTTAAAAGATTACTTTTTAGCGGAGCTTGCCGTCGCAGTCTGCAGCACAAGCATTAAATCTGTTCAACTGCTCACGGGAAAGGTAGTATTGTGAAACACTGCAGAAACGAACGATTTCCTTACTTTTGCTCCGACTGACCATACTCCGTGAAATTTTCCCAGATCCTCAGTTGAGGATTTTTGCTGTTGGAAGTTACCTCAGAAACCCTGTTAACTCGTAATGGATCGAGAGAAACGCAAAACTGGAAGCATTTAACACGGAACACAAACAAAACTGGCATACCTCATGCATTTTCAGACACAGAGATGCATGAATGCTAACTGTGAGACAGTCCGAGGGCATGAGTCATAAAGTAATCTCACAACTAGCAACAGGGCAATTCCAAACTACTCTTTCAAACATACTGCAGCCTTAGTGCACCACCACTTCCCAGACAATGCTGAAAAGTGAGAAAGAAAGAACATAATAAGAATGGGCCTAAAAAGTGAATTTCACCAATCACAGTCTCGATTAGATTACCTTTCCGTTCCGATGTCTCCAGGACGGAAATGAAGGAAATGGGAGAAATTCAATAACATGTAACATCGAAATTCATTGGAACGATTTTCCCATTCACCAGAAAACCAAATAACGACGAGTCGACTCACCGTCGGACTTTGTTTCACAACAGCGATAAATAACAGTCTCCATTCGTTTCCCGTAAAAACTCAACTTGCTTGGAACATAAAGCAACAGTCGAGGTGTTTGCGATTTTCCGCGTGGGAGGCAAACCCGATCATGACAGCAGAGACAGTTTAAAATATTTGGCATTATCCCACACCACAGTTATTCCCCGAGAAGCAAACCCATTTTTCTTCTGTTTTAAACATCAATACAGCGGGTATCGAAGCAGCATTTAAAACCAGCTGTGCTGTTAGAATTCATCAGCAGAAATGGCTGCAGTGGAATGCGAACTCACGCCTTTGTCAAGACTGTTGCTTTAATACCGCGCCATAGACCGCTCGGCCACACGACAAGTGGACCACGCCCCCCAATTTTCTTGCATTTCCAATTGTGCTCCTGCATATCAACAGATGCAAAGTCATGCGAAATAGGTTCCATGATCCCTCTCCGACTCGCTCAGCTGCTGGGAAGTGCCCGTCTACATATCAATTTCGCAGCAGATAATGATAGCCCATCAATCCAGACAAAAATCAATGGTAAGCTGACTGTAACTCGTCAGGCTCTTTTCAGTTTAAGAACAAAGCAGTTTCTGCCCGGATTCCTACTTGGGACGTTTCGCGTGTGAGGTGAACATGATGACCACTACATTACAGAAACAAGCCTCAGTCGCCCGTGCTGCGGCTCAGTGGCTCTCAGCACTGAAAGTTGAAGCTATTCTTCGTTTAACCTTTCTGTCTCCAATACCTCGTTGTTGTCCAGCGTAATTGACATCTTGAAAACGTCAAAAACGACACGTGAAATTGATGTCAAAATATAGACAAGAATGTTGTCAATGTTTGTACCGTAGGGCGAGGTGGAATAGGCTGGGACGACTTTCCCTGCAGTGTAAACGGCTGCGACATGATCTTATGGAAGGGTTATAAACTGAGTATTTACGTGTTTTACCCAAGTTGGGTTGAGTTGAAAACTCGAGAGCATAGGTTTCAGGTGACTGGGCTGTAATTGACAAAGAACCTGAGGCACATTTCCCACACAGAAGTTCGTGCCTGTATGGAATGAGCGACCAGAGGAAGTGGATAAGGCTATTACACTCAGAAAATTGCAAAGGTAATCGGATGAGTTTCTGGATAGGATGGGTTTAGAGGGATTGGGGCCAAATGCTGGGGAACGGGACTTCTTAATTTTGGCTATTTGGTGAGCATGGACGAGATACCCTAAACTATCTGTTTCCACGCAGTGTACCCCAATAACGTTGTGTTGGTTACACCAGCTTTCAAGGATTACTTTTTAGTGGACCTTGCCAGTGCAGTCTGTGGCACAATCATTTAGTCTGTTCGACTGCTCACGGGAAAGGTAGTATTGTGAAACACTTCAGAAACGAACGATTTCCTTACTTTTGATCAGACTGACCATACTCCATGAAATTTTCCCAGATCCTCAGTTGAGGAGTTTTGCTGCTGGAAGTTACCTCAGAAACACTGTTAACTCGCAATGTATTGAGCTAATCGCAAAAGAGAAATCATTTACCACGGAACACAAACAAAACTGACATACCTAATGCAGTAAGGCGAACATGATGACGACTACATTACAGAAACAAGCCTCAGCCGCCCGTGCTGCGGCTCAGTGGCATCCAGCACTGAAAGTTGAAGCCATTCTACCTTTCACCTTTCTGTTTCCAATAGCTCGTTGTTGTCCAGCGTAATTGACATCTTGTAAACGTACAAAAACAACACGTTTCCAACTCAGTTGGTATCCATGTGGCTCATGTCCAGATGTGAACATCTCTGCAGCAAATTGCTCTGTTAACGTAAAATGCAGAAACACATCCACACAAACCTGCACCAATACATGTCTCCTGTTATTAAACGGTTATAGACAGAAACACAAGCACACAACCTTCCACCATTACCCTGTCTCCTGCCATTCAGCAGATATATGCAGAAACACACACAACCCTCCATTATCACGCTGTCTCGTTCCATTAAATAGATACACACAGAAACACACACACAACTCTCCACCAAAACCCTGCTTCTTTCCAGTAATCAGATATACACTAAAACACACAACACATGTCCTAATAGGATCCATTAAATCTGAAGAACAAAAGGGGTTTGAAGCACTCAACCTCTCGTATGGTTAATTAGCATTTTCAGTTGGCAATAAGTAAAGCAAATGCAATGTTGGCATTCATTTCAAGGTATCTAGAATACAAGAGAGGAGACATACTGCTGAGAACGTAATGGGTTACGGTCAGACTGCATTTGGAATATTGTGAGTTGTTTTGGGCACTATCTCTGGGGAAATATCTCCTGGTGTTGGAGGTGATTCATCCTGGGGATGATGGCTTGGCATATGAATGACAGTGTGTGTACACGATGGAATTTAGAAGAAAGAGCGGTGAGCCATCTGATAGAAACTGATTGGCTACTGCAAAGGTTGATACAGTCAGTGTGTAGAAGATATGTCCACCAGTCATAGAGACTGTGACAAAATGGCAGTTTCAGAGTGAAGGAATGGGCTGACAGACCTAAATCTATAGCTATACCTCATGCCCTTGCTGTCATATGGTCTATTAGTCAGTGCAGAATTGTAATTATCTGAACTGCTCTTGAAACCCTTTTATTTGTTTGTTGATTTTACTTCACGTTCTGCTCAATAGTAACCCCTGGGATATGGATGGTGGGAGGATTCAGTGTCGGCCAGTAGTCCATTAAACTTTGAATATAAACAGCTATCTGTGAGTCTCATCTGGCGCGAGTACGTTGTCTCTCCGATGCTTGTCATTTTCAGTTCGGTATTGCCGAAGGATCGATCCTGTTACGTTAGTACTGTCGAAATTAGCAAAACCGATGCAATTTATCACAGTACACAGCAACAATAAGTCATCGAATACTGAACAACCTTCTAATATCAGAAACGACAAAAATGTTCTGTATGAGAAACACTGCTTTCCTGTTCATGTTCAAATGAGATAACCTGTCCCATCAAGATGCTCAACTTGGAACTATTATATAAAAAATCTTTTTTTGAATGCAGGCATCGCTGGATGGGCCCACCATTTCGTGTCTGTCCCTCGTTGCCCCCTTGAGAAAGTGGTGCTGACCTGCCTTCTTGAACCGCTGCAGTCCACCTGCTGTATGTTGACCCACAATGCTATTAAGGAGGGAATTCACGGGGTTTTACACAGCAACAGTGAAGGAACGCCGATATATTTCCACATCAGGATGTTGACTGGTTTGGAAGGGAATTTGTACTTTGTGGTAATCCCATAAGTCTGCTGCCCTTTTCATTCCAGATGTAAGTGTTTGTGAGATTGGAAGGTGCTGCCTGAGGATCTTTGGCGAATGTCTGCAGTGTGTCTAGTAGATAGTACACACTCCCGCTACTGCCCGACGTGATGTGATGCCAATCAAAGGGGCTATTTTGCCCAGGATGGTAACAAGCTTCTTGGTGTTGTTGGGGCGGCACTCATTCAAGCAAGTGGGAGAATTCCATCTCATTCCTGACTTGTGCCTTATAGATGATCGACAGGTTTTGGGAAGTCAGGAGGTGAGTTACTCGCACAGTATTACTAGCTTCTGATCTGTTCTTGTATTTATGTGGCGAGTCCAGTTGGGTTTCTGGTCAATGATAACCCCCAGCATATTGATAGTGGGGAATTTAGTGATGATAATGCTGCTGAATACGAAGTTGTTATATTTTTTTTATTGGTGATGGTCATTGTCTAGCATCTGCATGGTGCAAATGTTACTTGTAACTTGTCAGCCCAATCCTGGTGAGGGTCTAGATCTTGTTGCTTTGGGCATAGACTGCTTCCATATCTGAGCATTTGCGAAAGGTGCTGAACATTCTGTAGACATTGTCGAGTTTCCCCACGTCTGATATTATGATGGAGGGAAGGTCATTGATGAGGCAGCTGAAGATGCTTGGATTTAAGCTTTACCTGAAGAGTCAATGATGATGTTACCTAGTATGGTGATGAAACCTCTGATAAAGAACCTTCCAGCTCACCGAGAAGCCAACGTCCACATTATCCTGACGGACTACTGCAGAAATACTCTGGAGCTGAGATGACTGACTTCCAACAACAATGATCATCTTCGTATCTGACGGCTATGACAGTAATAATGGAGTATTTGCCCGCAATACACTTTTTGCTCGGGTTCCATGATGCCACATTTGAAAGAATGTAGCCTTGATGTCAAGGGCGGGAATTCAGTTCCTTTTTCTATGTTTGAACCAAGGCTGTAATGAGGTCAGGAGCTGAGTTTCCCTGGTGGAACCCAAACAGGATGCCACTGAGCAAGTTATTGCTGAGCAGTTGCTGCTTGATAGCACTGTTGATGTCCCCTTCCATCACTTTAGTGATAATGGGGAGGTGACTGATGAGGTGGTATTTGGCCGGGTTGACTTTGTCCTGCTTTTTATGTACAGAACACACTTGAGCATTTTTATCCATTGTCGGTTTGTAATCGTACTGCAACAACTTGGCTAGGGGAGTGGGAGGTTCTGGAGCACAAGTCTTCAGGAAGATTGTCAGCATGTTATTAGGAGAAAGTGAGGTCTGCAGATGCTGGAGATCAAAGTTGAAACTTTATTGCTGGAACAGCACAGCAGGTCAGGCAGCATCCAGGGAACAGGAGATTCGACGTTTCGGGCACAGGCCCTTCTTCAGGAATATTCCTGAAGAAGGGCCTGTGCCCGAAACGTCGAATCTCCTGTTCCCTGGATGCTGCCTGACCTGCTGTGCTGTTCCAGCAATAAAGTTTCAGCATGTTATTAGGGCCCATAGCCTTTGAATTATCAAGTGCCTTCAACTGTTTCTTGATATCAGTCAATCGAATTTCTGAAGACTGCTATCTGTAATGATGGAGACTAGAGGGAGAGGCCGAAATGGATCATTACTCGAAACTTCTGACTGAAGAATTCAATGAAAGTTGATGTGATGGGCTCTTCTTTCATTGAAGTTGGGGATATTTGTGGAGCCTTCCACTCGGGTGAGTTATTTAATTGTCCACTACCATCCACGATCAGATTGGCAGGACTGCAGAGCTTAAATCTGAAGTGTTGGTTCTGGGATCGCTTCGCTCTGTCTGTCCCTTGCTTTTTATGCTGTTTAGCCTGTAAGTAGTTCTGTTTGGAAACTCCAGCAGATTAAAATTTTATGTTATGCCTGCCTGGTTTCTGCCCCTGGCTTGCCCTTCTGCACTCTCTGTTGAACCAAATTAATCATCTTGCTTGATGTAATGGTTGATTGGGGGATATGATGGGTATATGAGGTTACAGGGACTCCAAGAGCATCTACCGCCCGACTCTATCGCACTGAACTGCCTCCTGTGCTCGATCGGTCCTGCCTTTGGGACAGGACATATCCAGGGATGGTGATGGTGCTGTCTGGTTTATATCTGTAAGGTAAAGGTCCGTGAGTATGCATATGTCAGGCTGTTGCTTGAGTAGTCTGTAAAACAGTTGTCCCAATTGTGGTATGAACCCTCACTTGTTCGTAAGGAGGACTTTGCAGGTTCGACAATGATGTTTCTAATGTTCAATTTTCAGCTTTCGAGGTCAATACATCCGGTTTCATTTATTTGAGATTTTGCAGCACATCTGACTGACTCGCTCAACCATTTCAGAGGGCGATTGAGAGTCAATCACATTATTTTGGGTCTGGAGTCAACGATCGGCCAGACCAGGTGAGGAATGGAAGATTCCTTCATTGAAGGGTATCAGTGAACCAGATGGATTTTTCTGACAATCGGCAAAGATTCTTAATTCCAGGGATTTTTAAAAATTATTGAATTGAATTTCCATCACCTGCATTGGCAGGATTCGAACCTCGTCCACAGAACAGGAGCTAATTTTTTGGATTGATAATCTCGCGGTAATACCATGAGGACTACTTGGAACCACATGTTGTATGCAACTGCTATTCATTGTATTGCTCTGTTTTGCTATCATAGTTATGTTATTCTGGAAACTCATCCTTCAGTAAATCCTGTTTGAAATACATGGTGATTAAAGTCATCCCGACTGCTCGAATTTCATTCAATCTGTTTTGTTTGAACAGACATTTCAAGGCAGCTGCACATCAGAGAAGAGCAGGAAGAGATAATCGGTAATTGTGCACTGTACCTGTCACCAGACCAGTGTGCCTGTCCAGGCACCGAAAGTATTTATTGTGGGTCAGAGAACCGCAGAATTATGATAGCACAAATGCAGGTCAGTCACCCCATCGTGGGGTCACAAACTCTCCAACTGCACAATTGGAGATAAAGAGAGGGTGTGGAGATAGATTGTGTGAGAGAGAAATAAACAGAGAGAAAGGAAGTGAAGAGAGATATCACTGAGAGAGAATAGGAAGGGAGCGACTAACTGAGTGGGAGATGAAGAGGTGTTAGATGAGGCTGAGGATAAATAGTTCAGAAGACAGCATGAAGGTGGACAGATATGGACAGACAGAAGTTAGAAGTTTTATTTAGAAACACCTCTGGACTGCAAACCCATTGTCTGGGTGCCATACACTGTAAGCAGTGTGCTGACACTGGCTGACATCCCAGACCACTTATTTCCAATAATGTCACAGAGCTAGATTATTGACAGCTGGACAAAATCCATTCGGCCAATAGATTAGTACCATGGAGAAGGTGGATTTTAAAAAAAAAAAGACTATGCCAAGAACATCAGGGAATGAGAACACCCCCACTGTGTGAGAGACTGGTCCAGTGAATATCAGTCAGGTGGATCATTGACTGTCGTGGAAATTAAACTGACAGGACTCAGGTGCTAGCAACAGCAACGGAAAAACTTTATTTTTAACCAGGGAGCAAATGCGCTTGGCAAACACGCCTTGTGTAAGGGCGCTGAACAGAATTAACATATTTCTTTTATGCCCTTGTTATCACACGCTCAAAGACAAGGATTTGGAAACATTCGAGTTCTTATTTTCTCACTCCCTTGCCGTGGACATAACTCTCTTTCTGTTTTCCTTCGCTTTTCTGCTGAATTCGACTGCTCGCCAGGCTAAGTTGAATGTATACAACGTTCAGCAAAGACAAGCTGTCTCCTCCACTGCAGAATTTAGCAAAGTGTTTGCAATGTTCAGAAAAAGTTTTCGAATTAGCATAGCATTCTCTTTCAGGTGTCACAGAAAATGTTCGTTTTGTTAATTTTTCATTACACTGACGGAGGGGAAATCAGGATCTCAGCTGTGGATCAAATAATGATTGATAAATATTACACATCATTTCCTTAGTTTTGTAATCCACATTTCAATTTATATAGCTCCCTATCAGTAGTGCATTTTATCAACCTTATCTTTTGTAGTGTGCATATTTTGGTCTGTTCAGAAAATCATTTTTCCCTGTATTTTGTATTGCATAAATGTATTTCATTAATATTGTCTTTGCTAATTCCTCATTGTAGATATACCCTTGAATCTGTTCTTCATATGAGATACAAAGAGTAACGTTCCATTGCTAGTTATTGGGGAACATCACTGTCTCTCTGCCCAGACTGAACAGTCATGTCCCCGAGTCCTCTCCCTCTTCCCTCTTTTCCCAAATGTCCTAATCACAATGTAAATGAAGCACAGTAAATGATACTTCACAATAGTTCCTTAGCATCGATAACATCAACAACATGACCTTCACCTGCCTTCTCTGATTCTGGAATAATAGTCTGAACTGTGTTTGTCATGTACAACATATCCATGCTGTTTGTTTGTTATGAAACCACATTGTCTCAGACACATTTTGCCATCAGATCATGGATGAAAAATGCTCTCTCAATGTTTTACTGATATTGCAATGACTGAACTGCAGTTACAGGATTTATTTCTCTATGTATGAGCACAGAGGCACATTTGTGTTCTGTTAAACATCGAGCAATATTTCCATATCCAAGGCAGACTGAATGATTACACACATTCAATCTTGCATCTTCAACATTCCTTCCTTCAGTCACACTCACATATCACACCCAGGATGCATAAATGCTCAAATTTATTTTGAATTTTGATGATATAGTATTAAATTGAAAGGGATTAACTGAACTGTTTATTCAGCGATTGTGACTATGTCACTCTCCATGGATCCTATGCGTCCCGAGAGAATTTCTCTCTTCTATGAGTAAGGGAATGCTTTCAGTGGGCGGCACGGTGGCACAGTGGTTAGCACTGCTGCCTCGCAGCGCCAGAGACCCGGGTTCAATTCCCGCCTCAGGCGACTGACTGTGTGGAGTTTGCACATTCTCCCCGTGTCTGCGTGGGTTTCCTCCGGGTGCTCCGGTTTCCTCCCACAGTCCAAAGATGTGCAGGTCAGGTGAATTGGCCATGTTAAATTGTCCGTAGTGTTAGGTAAGGGGTAAATGTAGGGGTATGGGTGGGTTGCGCTTCGGCGGGTCGGTGTGGACTTGTTGGGCCGAAGGGCCTGTTTCCACACTGTAAAGTAATCTAATCTAATCTAATCCCATCGTATACACCAGTAACAGGGATCCACAGCTTCAGAGAGTGGGTGATCAGAATCTGTGAGCATTAGACTGGAATGTTCCAACATTGGACAGGAGTTTATCCTTGGGACTTTGCTCGCTTTCCCAGCCTTGGATATCATTAGTATCGCGGATTGAAGATGTTCTGATGGTTATTCAAACTGGTTACTATACTATCCTTGCTATAGTTGGTGTTCCTGGTAAGTCACTCGAGATGTCTAGTTACACGGTCTGAACTGAATTGATGATCAGGATATGTAAATGTTGGAAAGATGCAAGTCAACGTTTTCATGTCCAATCAAAAATTCCATTCTTTAGAAATGATGACTAGCAAATTACTCAATACAAGTTGCTCACCAATATGCGAGGATGAAACAGACTATTCTCAATCTCCTTGATTTATTTTCTCCTGCACAGTTGAGATCTCTATACCCTCCCCTCTCACCAGGCCTTTCCAGTACCGCAACTGTGACAGCCAGTGTCCTCCTCAGGCCCAGTTCAACTCCTCAATAAACCATCGTTTGTGCCTTTGTTAATTCTGCATACAACTGTTTCAAATCCCTTTTTATCACGTGCCCATTGCGAAACATTGTTCTCTGCACAGAATCTGAAAGATGGGAAGACAATGTATGGTGGTCACATTCTAGAGCCACAGAATAATAATCTGTTGATATCGATTTGCCTCATGCCCATTAGAGAAAGCAGTATCACCCGTCCCTGGTCAGGTATCTGTTTAACTGCAAAACCACAGCAATGTGTTTTGTTCTTTACTGTCCTGTGGAACAGCTGAACCAACCCCTCAGTTAAAGATAGACATAAAACGCTGGCCTGACCAGGCCTGCACACATCCCGTGAGAGAAGAACAAAAGGAAATATAACTCCCTTCCTCTGCCGGCATCCCATATTCCTGTAGTTCATTTCCATTCAGATAGGTGGCCATTCACTCTTTTCGATGTATTCTTTGTGATTGTCTCTCTCCCCGAGAGTGATTTCCATCTCGATAGGCACATCTGGTGCTGGCTTTATTGATGCTGACCTATAGATGTAAGGAAGTTTTAAATTCCAAGTCAGTGACAGTGCATCGTAAATGAATGGCTTACTATTTCACACAAAATAAACGGAGCCAGCTAAGTGGGGGAAAGGAATTATTGCGATCAAACCTGAGAGTGTTGTTGAGGCAGTATTTGGGGCATTGTGGGCAGATTTTCTCTCCTTTATAAGGAGTGATCTTCTTACCACAGAGAGAGTGAACAGGGGTTCCACCAGATTAATCTCTGGGATGATGGCACCAAGAGGAGTGAGTAAATGTTGACCAGTGGCGCTGTGAGGGTATACGAGGTGATTGCATTGAACACTGAGTGGGATGAACACTCACTGCTTATATTCTAAACAGACAATGAAAAGATGATAAATTCTATGTCTGCTGTTTCACTCAGGATGCATGATTCTGGATAGTTTAAGTGCCTCCAAGGACGTTACGCCCTCCCACCCCAAACCCCACTCCTCACGGCGATTGACAGTGAAGGAGAGGTCCTGGTTTTGAATAATCTTTCCCGACAATAATACAGTGCAGTTGGTGCGTGATCCTGCACTGAATCTAATATCATCTACTACCGTGACAGCAGCCACAATATCTTCATTCTAAAACAGTTAATTATTCCCACCAGTTTCTGAAATTCATGAAGAACACGGATCCATCTTCTCAGAAATGCAAGGTGCCTCCTTGAGGTTTAAACCATATGACGATAATACATTTGGGCAACAATTAGGCTATTTAGCCCATCGAGTCTGCACCACCATTCAATCATCGCTAATACGTTTCTCAAACCCATTGGCCAACCTTCTCCCTGTAACCCTTGATCCACTGGATAATCGAAAACGTATCTATCTCCGTCTCAAATATACTCAATGACCTGGCCCCCACAGCCATCTGTGGCAATAAATTTCAAAGATTCGCCATTCTCTGGTTGAAGACATTTCTCCTGATCACTGTTCTAAAAGCTATTCCCTTTCATCTAAGTCTGTGCCCTCTGGTTCTTGTCCAATGGAAACATCTTACCAACATCCACTCTGTCCAGGTCGTTCAGTATTCTGCATGCTTCCATTACAATCCCTCTCCTTCTTCTCAACGTTATCGTGTATAGACACAGAATCTCAAACATGCCTCATACGATAAGCTTTTCATTCCTAATACCATTCTCATGAAGATCTTGTGAACACACTCCAGGGGCAGTGCATCCTTCCTGAGACATGGGTCTCTAAATTACGCACAATACTCTAAATGTGGTCTGACCAGAGCTGTACACAACCTGTTTTATATTCAATTACTCTCGTAATAAATGCCATCAATAATAAATGCAATTGCACTCCTAACTACTGCATCAAACTGCAAGCTTACCTTGAGAGAACCTTGTCCTAGAACTCTCAAGTACCTTTTCACTTCAGATTTCAAAATTTTCTCCCCATTTAAAAAAAATAGATAATGCCTCTATTCTTCGTGCGAAAGTGCATGACGTCACTTTCCACTGTTGGAATACATCTGCCAATCTCTTTACCTGTCCACATCCTTCTTCAGCATCTCCGCCATCTCAATCCGACCTGGCCATTTGGCTATCTTTGTATCGACTGCAAACTTAGCCAGAGTGCCCTCAATTCCCTCATCTGGATTGATTCGGAGATGCCGGATTTGGACTGGGGTGTACAAAGATAAAAATCACACAACACCAGGTTATAGTCCAACAGGTTTAAGTGGACGCACACTGGCTTTCGGAGCGACGCTCCTTCATCAGGCAATCACCTGATGAAGGAGCATCCCTACGAAAGTCAGTGTGCTTCCGATTAAACTTGTTGGACTCTAACCTGGTATGGTGTGATTTTTAACCTCATCTATATTGTTAACCTAACTAGTAAAAAGTTACGATTCCAAAACTGAGCCTTGTGAAACATCACTTGTCAACGGCTGCCATCCTGATAAGGACCATTTCATCCCCACTCTCTGCTTTCAGCCAGACAACCAAGCTTCTAATAATGCCACTAAATTGTCTCAAACATCAGGGGTCATTATCATACTCACTAATCTCCTGTGTGACGCCTTGTCCAAAGCCTTCTTGAAGTCCAGGTGGATAACATTCATTGGCTGTGCTTGGTCGAGCTGCTCATTTCGTCTTCAAAGAATTCCATCAGATTTATCAAGCATGACTATCCCTTGATGGAGTCATAGTGACTTTGTCCTATTTTACCAAACACTTTCAAGTATTCAGAAATCTCATCCTTCACGAAGGATTCCAGGATCTTACCCACGATCGAGGTTAAGCTATTCATTGCGGATTCTTTTGTCTTTTTCCTTATCCCTTGTTAAAAAGGGTGAAACGTCAGTGAGTTTCCAGTGCTCTGTGATTGTTCCTTCCTCTAGTGATTCCTGAAAGATCATCACGATCGGCTCCACTCCCTCTTCAGCTATCTCCCTTCTAACACTGGGATGTAATCCATTTCTGAGCATTTTCTCCATGGTGGTGGCCATCATACTCAGCTCTGGCCGCTCAATCTTTTGAAAGTTTAAGGTATTATTCGCGCCTTACACCGTGAAGGCTGATGCAAAGTAATTATTCAGTTCCTTGGCCATTTTCTTGTTCCCTACTACTACCAGAGCAGACAATGTGTTGCTAGAAAAGCACTGCAGGTCAAGCTGCATCCAAGGAACAGGAGAATCGACGTTTCAGGCATAAGCCCTTCTTCAGAAATAAGAAAAGTGTGTCCAGCAGGCTACGATAAAAGGTAGGGAGGAGGGACTTGGGGGAGGGGCGTTGCCCCATAGCAACACGACGGTTGGAGGAAGAGCGCCTCATCTTCCGCCTAGGAACCCTCCATCCACAAGGGATGAACTCACATTTCTCCAGTTTCCTCATTTGCCCTCCCCCACCTTGTCTCAGTCAAATCCCTAGAACTCATCACCACCTTCCTAACCTGCAATCTTCTTCCTGACCTCTCCTCCCTCACCCCACCCCGGCCTATCACCCTCATCTTGACCTCCTTCCACCTATTGCATTTCCAACGCCCCGTCCCCAAGTCCCTCCTCCCTGGTTGTTTGGCTGCAGGAGGGTGTTCTAGCACATCTCCTCAACTTCCCGCAACTCTGCCATTGAATGCCACCCTTCCAATTACAACAAGGATAGAACCCCTCTGATCTCCAGCATCTGTGGTGCTCACTTTCTCATCCTGAAGGTTTTGCACAGGTATGGGGAGTGAGCAAAGAAGTGGCAGGTGGAGTATAATGTGGGAAAGTGTGACGTCATGCACTTTGCCAGGAAGAATACAGGCATGGACTATTTTCTAAATAGTGAGCAAGTTCAGAAGCCTGAAGTGCAAAAAGAAGAGGGTGTTCTAATCCAGGAGTCTTGTAAGGTAAACTTGCAGGTTGTCAGTAGTTAGGAAAGTAAATACAATGATGACATTTCTTCAAGACGGCTTGAATATAAAAGCTGGGATGTACCTCTGAGGCTCTATAAGGCTTTGGTCAGGCCATACTTAGATTGTTGTGCACAGTTTAGGGTCCCATATCTCAGGAAGGATGTACTGACCTTGGACTGTTTTCCAAGAAGATTCAAAAGAAAGGACCCAAAAATGAACAGCTTAACGTATGAAGAACATCTGAGTGCTCTGGGTCTATATTTGATACAGTTCAGAAGGATATTACGAGGTCAAATTGAAACTTATGGAATACTGAATGACCTGGAGAGAATGGACTTGGGGAATATATTTCCAATGGTAGGAGAGACTAGGACGCGTGATTACAGAGTAAAGAGGAGACCTTTAGAACAGAGATAAGGTGGAACCTCTTTTAGCCAGAGAGTGGTGAATCTACAGAATTCACCCCTGCAGAAGGCTGTCAAGGCAAGGTCATTGACTATATTTAAGAGTGAGGCAGATAGGTTCATTATTCTTATGAGAATCAAGGGTTACAGGTATAAAGCAGGAGAATGGAGTTGAGAAGCTTAACAGCCATCATTAGATGATGGAGCAGGCTCAATGGGCTGAATGGAAAAATATTTGCTCCAATGTCTTCTGGTTGTATGCTTAATATTGGCTCTCCTCATTATTCTTTGGAGATGTATCCTGTAATTTGATCTTAATATGATTTATAAAGAGCAACATTCCAATACTGATGTTTGGGAAATATCATGTTCTCACCCTCCAGTCTCAGCAACCATGTCCCCAACATCATAATCGCAATGCAATTGAAATTCAGTGAATAGTACTTAGTCACCGTTCATTGACGTCGATAACATTAATGTCATGGCCCTCGCCTGCGCTCTCTGATCCTCGAATAACCATCTGAATTGTGTGTCACATCATATTCTCTGTTAACATATCCATACCCATTTGTCAGCTATAGCTCATGTTGTCATCGGCACATTTTCCTGTTAGGTTATGGACTAGAAAAGTTATCTCCATGTTTCACTGGCATTACAATCACTGATCAGTAGTTACAGACTTTATGTTTTCTTTTATAAACGGATAATCTTGTTTATGTTCGGACAATCCTTTTGCATTTCTTCCATATCCATTACACACAACCATCACCAATATTCCTTCCCTTAGACATTCCCACATACCCCATGCCAAATGTGTAAATGTTAAACGTTCTTTTGATTTTTGATAAAATCAGTACTGAATTGAAAGGGGTTAACTGGAGTTATTTGTTCAGTGACTGTGATTAATGTCAATCTCCGTGCATCCTAATTATTCCAATGGAGAGTTTCCATTGTTGAATGATAAATGGGCTCTGGCAATGTGTTATCTCAAAGTATGAGTAGGAGTATCACTGACAGCACGAACAGGGATCAGCAGCTCGAGAGAGGGGGAAGGAGAGATCAGAATCTGAGAACATTAGACTGGAATGTTACAACAATGGGCAGGAGTTTATTTGCGGGACTTTACTTTCTCTCTCAGCCTTGGATATCATTAGCATCACGGATCCAGGATATCCTTTGGATTATTCAAGGTGGTTATTATCCAATCCTCGCTATAGTTGGTGTTCCTGGTAAGTCATAATATTTGATTTCTTAACCGATGGATCTGAATTACTGCTCATGTGATATAAATTTTGGAAAATGCAAGTCAATGCCTTCAGTTCCAAACAAAAATTCCTTTCCTTATGAAATATAACTATCAAACGACTATTTATAAATTGCTCACTGATATGCGAGAAGGAACCAGACTGTTGTCAAACTCCATATTCCAGTTTGTCCTTCACAGATTTACATCTCCATGTCCTCCACATTCACCAATCCTGTCCAATGCCATCATTATGACATTCTAGTCTCATCTACAGTCTCAATGCAGCATCTGAATAAACCATGATTTGTGCCTTTGTTCAACAGTTTCAAGATCCTTTTAACCACATGTCCGTCACTAAATAATTGCCCTTGAGGATGTTTAACTCAGTCTCTGCACATACAGGAAGACAGTTTATGATGGGAAAACTATTGACTCATAAGCTAGAGCCGCAGAATAATAGTGTTGATATCTCAAGAAGGAAATTGTTGGAATTTAAAAGCATCCATTATCATTTGATATAAAAGCTCATCTGATTGCCTCAAGTTCTTTACGGATGTCAATGTGTCATGCTTCCCTAGTCAAGTTTCTGTGTGACTTCCGTGATGAACATATGGGTGTACTTTTGAGAGGATTAAAAGCCAGTACAAACTACCTTACGGCACCAAGTGTTCTGAAAAATAGACATAATGTAACATTTGTTTGAACAATTAGCTCATTGTCATGAGTCAAAAAACAAATTCAGCCAAACAGTTTAAATTGTACCCCAAAATACCCATCTCCAATCAAGTTGGAATTTAGTATACTGACAATCTTAAAAGCCAATGACACAATCCAATGGTTTGGGGTACAAGGCCATGGAAATCGAACAGTTGAGAGGAGAACTGCCAAGCTACCAGTATGGAAAGACTGCCGGAAAAATAGCTCTCTTAAAGGTACCTTTATTGATTAGTAATTGGTGAAGTAGAATCCCCAAGAAGAAAAGCAGCCAGGAATATGGAGAAGAGCCGAAAGCTTTCTGGATTTGAGATAAGATGTTTTGTTTCATAAGTCTTAATTAGGTGTCTTATTGGAATAGTATTGTGATGGGGGTGGGGAGGTAAAAGATAGGTTCGAGGAAGCAGTTGTCAATAGTCTTTCATTTATTATTCTCTGTCATACTTTAAGAAATAAAGTTGTGATTTTTTTACTTTAAATAGTTTTGGAATCTAGGATTACCACAGATTACTGCATGGGATAAACCTTTTCTCTGTTGCTGGTTTTAATTAAGAAGGAGAATATATCCTGTGTTGTAACACTACAAACACCCAGCAATGTGTTTTACTCTTCACTGCCCTCTGGAACAACTGACCCTGCCACTCAGTTTAAGATTGGCATATCATGCTGCCCTGACCAGGGCTGCATACATCCTGTGAGAGAAGAACAAAAGTCAAGATATCTCCCTTCCTCTGCCTGTTTCCCGTATTCCTAAAGCTCATTTCTATTCAGGTAGGTGATCATCATCTATTTTAGGTGCATTCAATCTCATTGAAATTCTCCCCGAGAATGATGCACATCTCCATATGCATCTCTGGTGCTGGCTTTATTGATGCTGACGTAAGGGACTTATAAATTCCATGTCAGTCGGAGTGCATAGAGAAGTAATGGCGTTCTATGGCACAGGAAAGAAACGGCGATGTCTAAGTGAGAGAAAGGGATTATTGTGATCATCCTGAGAGTGTTATTGAGGCAGTATTTGGGGGACCATCGATAGACTTTCTCTCAAGTCTCACCAGACTAATCTCTGGGATGATGGCAACATGAATAGTGAATAAAGCTCAGTGAATGAATAAGAGGTGAATGCATCGAACATTAAGGGAGATGAACAATCACTGATGATGTTCTAAACAGAGACTGCTACGGTGATAAACTCCATGGCATTTTTTTTCACTCGGGTTACATGATTCTCGATAGTTTAAGAGCCTCTGAGAACGTTCCACCAAACTACCCCCACTGCCTATTTCGATATTTCGATTGAGACAGAGAGAGAAAGAGAGAGAGAGAGAGAGAGAGAGAGAGAAGAGAGAGAGAGAGAGAGAGAGAGAGAGAGAGAGAGAGAGAGAGAGACACTCAGGCTTTTGAATTAACTCTTCCAACATTAATACAGTTCAATTGGTGTGTGATCCTGCAATGAACGTTATGCTATCCGTAATCCCCACAGCAGCCACAATACTTTCATTATAAAAGAGTTAACTCTGCCCAGCAGTTTCTGACCTACATGGAGAACGTGGGTGTATCTTCTCGGGGATGGAAGAAGCCTCCTTGAGACTTGGCACAAGTCATTTGGCTTCCCTCCTCACTGCCAGCAAACTAAGTTCAAGTAGCACAGGTTCTACAAACTTGGAGCCCTCTATCACTGCAGTCTCGGTTTGTCATGTTGGAGTATCAGTGACACCCTCCTGTTCTTGTATAACTATCACGTGTGGCTGAATAGCCTCCTCCTGGTCACATGCAACAGGTTTAAGGATCTGATTGGGCTCTGTTCCTGTTCACAGCTCGATGGACTGACCAGACCCTTTGTCTTTCTGTGGAACAGGCAGGAGGATTAAATGGGCAGTCCCTTTTCTTCTTCAGTAGTTTCCACAAGCTCATTAGGTTCCACATATCAGTGTGTAACTAAATTGAGATGCTGTATGAGCTCCTCATTCAATTGTCGAAATGTGCAGTGTCTGGGCCGTGCTGTTACATGAATGTTATCAACACTTTAACAGCACAAACCGGAATGCTGACCGTGTCTCGTTGCACATGAGCACAGAATGGTTCAGGAGATGATGGGAGAAAAATGTTCTGAACGTTGTGTGATCTGCAGTAATCATCCACACTTCAGACCTTATGATGGGGAAAGACATTTTTGGAGCAGCTGAAGATGTTTGTGCTGAGAAAGCTAACCTGAGGAACGCTTGCAGAGATGTCCCAGAAAAGTGTTGGCAACCGACCACAAGCATCTTCCGTTTTACTCTGAAAGAGCCAAGCCAGTGGGAGGTTACACCTGATTCCAATTCATCTCAATTAAGTAAGTGGTCCTGATGCCATCGTCAGACAAATACCGCCTTGACATCAAAAACATTGACACTTTACTGAGCCCCTGTGCTCACCTCTTGATCGAATCAATAGGTGACAGCGTCTGTGCAGGGGGTCTCACAGAGGGTAATGACTGTTAGGAATTAGCTGGGATCGAGAGTTATGGGAGCTAAATCACTGAACGCATTTAAGGAGGAGGTAGATGCATTTCTGACCTGTCAGAGAGCTAAGGGGTGAAAAATTGGGCATTAGAAATGATTTAATGTCAACAGTTGATCAGCCATGATGGTATACAACGGCTTGATCATCCAAATTATCTGATCCTCTTCCTTATGTCCTCATATTCTGTAATTATAAAGTTAATGGCTGTATTTTTCCTGAACGTTCCGTTATTGAACATTGCAATCAGAGAAAGCAAAACATTTTGTGAGTCATCTCAGGGTGAGGTATGGGGCCTGTATTCACAGGGGATCTTGGCCAACAAATGAAGCACAAGTTGCAGGGAGGACACACTCTGTAAAGAGACCAGAGGTGTCTTTCAACCCCAGCCTCAATTTCCCCAAAAAACATTTTCCAACCCACATTAAACCTTGTGTGACAGTCTAAAAGGAATGAATTATACCCTGTGTTACTGTGGACCAGGTATTTGGAGCAAGTGACCTCCATCTGCTCCTTTCATGAGCTGTGAGTGGCTGAATAGAACATAGGAGCATAGGACAAGCAACAGGATTGGGATATTAAACACTTTGTCAACGTTCCACCATGCACCAAGATCATGGGTGATGTGTTTGTGGTCTCGGCAGAACCTTTCTGTCTATATACCATTTTAGTACATTCACTTATCTGTCAAATGTCACCAAAACATCTTTGAATGAATGCAAACATCCAGGCACCGCAAACATCGGTGGAAGGGAATTTCAACTCAATCAGTCCGTTCAGAATTCCTCATTTGTGTTACAACTAATGTTGGAGGGTCACTGTTTCCTTTCCCAGTTCCACTCCTCCACTGGTTTCACCAATCTTAAATAGTTTAGTGATGCGGCCAATGATATAGGTCTCAGAGTAACTAATTGTCTCGAAAAAAGTGAGACATAGACAGTTGAACTGATAACAAATGTTAAACTGATAGAGTGTCCCAAACGCTCTTCTGATTTTGAAGTTATTCTGCTCACCCAAACTACTGGTAGTGGGATTTCTTTCTGCAACAGTTGGATTTGGCTGAATTCCTTTTGTTTCAGGCAGTGGAAAGATTGCAATGAATCCTCACCAGGAATCATTCACAAGTGGTAAAGATAACTCAGGGAATTTATGGACTTACACTTTGCTATTGGGCGGAACAAAGTAACAGGGAAGGATCAATCGGCTGCTGCTTCTCAGGCACGGAACATTTTTCTCCCTTGCTTTGTTCAAACATACAATGATGTCAACTGCCACCAAACTGGACCATGCGTGCTCTCCTGGTGCATTCTCTGGTAAACTTGATTACAGATTATATGCAAGTGTGTCATTCCTTTCAATCGCAAAAGAAGTCTTCACTTTACATGTGTCTGTGTAATTTGTAAATATTGGTAGGTGTCTTCATAGCATGCATGTTAAATCAATGCATATTTTTCTTTAAATTTATTCTCTAGCTTTATACTACCTGACAAGAGATAATATGCATCCAGCTGATACATTTTTCAGAAAGTCATGGATGGTTCAGTACTATTTCTCAGCTAAGATCAAAACTGATAATCCCCCAGAACAAAAGGCCGACAGTCGAGGAATGAGTAAAGGGAAACCTCTCTGAAAATCTTCGAAAAGAATGACATCATTTTATTTTAGTTTAGAGGTTCAAAACTGCATACAGTGCCTCAGGTGTGGTCTCAGCAAAGCCCTGTACAGTTGCAGTAAAAGATTCCAGCGATTAAACCCAATACTCTGTTAAAAACAGCATCGTTCCACTTACCTTCCAAATCACTTTCTGCATCTGCAGACTGACTTCATACGATTCATGTCCCACGAACATGGAAACCCCCTGTATCACAGGGTTCTGCAATCTCTCTCCATTTAAAATGATTACCATTGTTTCATCCTTCATGCCAAAATAGACAACTTACCTAATGTTATTTCTGCTGAAGATTTTTCTTACTAAACTTTCCTGCCTATATTTGATTGCAGACTAACTACCTCCATTTGATGACACATTGAGTGACTATCTTGGTGTCCGAGCTAACTGAGCTTCAAGCCATTCCCTCTCCTTCCTCCAGATCTTTGATGCAGATTGTTGACATTGATGACCACACAGTGATTTCTGAGGCACTCCATCAGTTACAGCTTTGCAGCCTGAAAATAAACGTTTGCCTCTTCTCTCTATTTCCGTTTAGCAACAGCTTCCCTGTTCCTGTGTAGCTGTTCAGGCAGATTGAATGGCCTACTCCTGGGCTGTGCAATGTACTCAACGAGCTGAATTACTTCATTCTATATTCCTGTGTAATTCCTTAGATGGGTAGAATTGTCTCCTCCTGTCTGAATAAATGAGGTGGTCCCCTACCATGTAAGTGCCTCGAGGGGTGGATTGAGGGAACAACACACAGGGTAGGGGCAGGAGTATATCTCTGCAACAGCATCGAGGGCTGGATTGAGAGGACAACACATGGGGTGAGGCAACAGTATATCTCTGCAACAGAATCGAGGGGTGGGTGGGTTGAGGAACAACACATGGCGGACGGGCAGCAGCTGGCCATTCGGCTGCACCATTCAGAATGTTCATGGCTGATCCGAGTTTGCCTGACCATCCGTCTCCGTTCTGTTCCCAATAAACATTTACTCTCCTGCCCAGCAATGATCAGTCGAATTCAGCCTTGAATATCTTCAAAAACCGAGTCTTCACTGCTCCCTGATGATGAGTACTCCACGGGAAGCACAACACTAAAGAGAAAGGGACGTCCTCATTTCATTGCGGGACCTGTTATTTTAAAACTGTTAATTGAACATCAAATCAGCACATCTTTTCAGACATAAGAACAGAATAATTAGGAATAAACATAACCCATTCTGGACTCTAAACCTGTCCCACAATGCACTGACCCTTTCCACTTAAATATGTATGAAACCCAGCCTCTGCTGCTTTCTCATTCAGGAATCAGATTGACTCACAGGCATTTCTCCAGTCCATTTTTATGATGAAATACTCACCCTACACGGAAGCCCTCTCTTCACCCCTTCTTCTCTCCTCGCAGCTCTTTTTGAGAGGCTCCTACAGTGTCATAGACGGTGTAGATACAGTCCATTCTTTGTGGTCCTTGCAGCTGCGGCTTGGTACTGTGGAGCGATGGTCAAACTCTCACAGAGCCAGGATTCTTAGTTTTACCTTTCCCCAGTTGTTGTTGGGTTTACAGCAGGGTTGGAAGGCTGGAAATCTCTCCCGGCTGTTGCACACTCTCTCTGAGATTTCTCTCAGAATTGTCTTTTGATGTTCTTGCCTCCTGGATTGGAGAAATGCCTGTGAGTCAATCTGATTTCTGAATTTGTTTTTTTTTTGACAAGAGTGTGTTTATAGGATGTTACATTATTGGAGCCGTTAGTGTGTACTAGT
This sequence comes from Chiloscyllium plagiosum, assembly GCF_037043375.1. Classification (NCBI taxonomy): domain Eukaryota; kingdom Metazoa; phylum Chordata; class Chondrichthyes; order Orectolobiformes; family Hemiscylliidae; genus Chiloscyllium; species Chiloscyllium plagiosum. The sequence goes on from NW_028270177.1 coordinate 75,313,291, forward strand.
TAAATAACCTTTTACTCTACTAAGTTTCCAGTAGAATGAGAAAGCAGCAAAACAAAACATAAACAAAGCTTCCCCAGCAATAGGATAAAACCTGAGACCGAGGAGAAAAGAAAATAGCATGAAATTAGTCAATAAACTAATTTAAAGAAATTATTGGAACTGAAATAATGGGCTTCAAAAAAATCAACACACATTGATGAAATGGGAAACACATTTGAGAAACAGACTGGCAGATTAATTACAGAAAAACAATAGAACATAGAACAGTACAGCAGAGAACAGGCCCTTCAGCCCACGATGTTGTGCCGATCATTGATTCGCATGCAAGGTAAACTTAATACACGAACCCTCAAATTTCTGCGAACATATGCATGTCCAGCAGTCTCTTAAATATCCTCAATAACCTCGCTTCCACAACTGCTGCTGGCAACGCATTCCACGCTCTCACAACTCACTGTGTAAAGAACCCGCCTCTATACTTTCTGCCAAACAGCTTAAAACTATGACCACTCGTGTTTACAATTTCTGCCCTGGTAAAAAGTCTATGAATATCAACTCTATCTATGCCTCTCATTATCTTGTACACCTCAATTAGGTCCCCTCTCTTCCTTCTTTTTTCCAATGAAAAATGTCCGAGCTCAGTCAAACTCTCTTCGTAAGATAAGTCCTACATTCCACGCAGCATCCTGGTAAACCTCTGAACTCTTTCCAAATCATCCACATCTTTCCTATAATAGGGCAACCAGAACTGGACACAGTATTCCAAGTGCGGTCTAATCAACGTTTTATAGAGCTGCAACAAGATCTCACGGCTCATAAACTCAATCCCCCTGTTAATGAAAGCCAAAACACCATATGCATTCGCAACAACCCTGTCCACTTAGGTAGCAATTTTAAGCGATCTATTTACCTGCACACAAAGATCGTGCTATTCCTGCACACTGCCAAGAATCCTGTCTTTAATCCTGTACTCAGCTTTCAAGTTCGACCTCCCACAATGCATTACTTCGCATTTATCCAGGTTGAATTCCATCTGCCACCTCTCAGCCCATTTCTGCATCCTGGCAATGTCACGCTGCATCCTGCAGAAGTCCTCTGTACTGTCAACAACACCTCCAATCTTTGTGCTGTCTGCAAACTTGCTAACCCATCCTTCAATCTCCTCATCCAAGTCAATAATAAAAAAAAACATAGAATTGAGGCCCAAGAACAGAGCCCTGTGGAACATCACTGACCACTGACTTCCAGGCAGAATACTTCCCTTCCACTGCCACTCGCTGTCTTCTGTCGACCAGCCAATTCTATATCCAGACAACTAAGTTTCCCTGTATTCTTCATGACCTTCTGAACGAGCATATTATTAGCAACCTTATCAAATGCCTTGCTGAAGTCCAAATACTCAACATCCACCGCTCTACCGTCATCAACCTGTCTAGTAACATCTTCAAAGAACTCAATAAGATTTGTGAGGCATGACCTTCCCCTCACAAAGCCGTGCTGACTGCCTTTAATCAAGCCATGCTCTTCCAGGTGGTCATAAATCCTATCCCTCAGAATCCTTTCTAACACCTTGTAGACGACAGACGAGAGACTAACTGGTCTGTAATTGCTGAGGATTTCTCTATTTCCTTTCTTGAAGAGAGGAATAACATTTGCCTCCCTCTAGTCCTCAGGTACGACTCCGGTGGAGAGAGAGGATGCAAAGATCTTCGCAAGTGGCGAAACAATCACATTTCTCGCTTCCCAAAGCAGCCGAGGACAAATCTGGTCTGGTCCTGACGACTTGTCAATCTTAATGTTTGTCAAAATTTTCAGCACATCAGCTTCCTCAATCTCTATCTGTTCCAGCAATGCTTACCTGCTCCTCAATGGTTTCATACACTACAAGGTCCTTTTCTTTAGTAAAGACAGAAGCAAAAAAACTCATTTAGGGCTTCCCCTACCTCTTCAGACTATGTACACTCTATGCTATCCCTGATCGGCCCTATTCTTTCTTTGATCATTCTCGTATTCCTCACATACGTGTAAAATGCCTTTATATACTCCCTGATCCTTCCTGCCAAGACTTTTCCTTCCCTCTCCTGGCTCTCCTCAGACCATGTTTGAGCTTCTTCCTCGCCTGAATGCAATCTTATAGAGCTGAGCAAGACCCTTACTTCCTCCACCTTACATAAGCTGCCTTCTCTCTTTTGAAGAGAAGCTCCCCCGTTCTCGTCATCCAACTCTCCTTTATCTTAGCCCTTCATTTGCCTTTCTCAGAGGAAAACATTTATGCATCACTCGCAACAACTGTTCCTTAAACAGTCGCCACATGTCTATAGTGCCCTTTCTATGGAACAATTGCTCCCAATCCATGTTTCCAAACTCACGTCTGAAAGCATCAAAATTTCCCTTCCCCAATTAAATATCCTCCCTTTGTGCCTGCTTCTCTCCTTCTCCATAGCTATGTAGAATGTGAGGCAGTTGTGGTCACTATCACCAAAATTCTCTCCCACCACAAACTCTGACACCTACCCCCCCCCCCCGCCCTCATTGGGAGCACCAAATCCAAAATGGCCTCTCCCCCCGTCGGTCTGTCAACGCAGTGAGTTAGGAAACCCTCTTGAACACACCTTACAAAAACAGCTCCTTCCAAACCAACTGCTCGAAGGAGTTTCCAATCAATATTGGGAAAGTTAAAGTCACCCATTATAACAACTCTACTGCATTCACACTTTTCCAAACTCTGCCGACCTATGATTTCTTCAATCTTCTTGATGCTCTTGGGTGGCCTGTGGTAAACCCCTAATGAAGTGACTGCTCCCTTACTGTTCCTAATTTCCAGCCATACTGACTCAGTAGGCAGACCCTCCACAACAATGGTAACTTCTGTAGCGTGTAACCCTCTCTAATTACCTTCTCTAATAGAGGCACTGAACTTGGATTTTCAGAAAGGCTTTTAATAGAGTCCCAAGCCTCGTGTGCAAAGTAAAAGCACGTGGGATAGGGGATAATATATGGACATGGTGTCACAATGGGAGAGCTGACACGAAACAGTGAGCAGGAATAATTGGATGATTTTCAATTTGGAAGGCTCCTGCAGCATCGCAATGATAAGTGCTGGGGCGCCAGATATTCACAATACATCTCAAACATCTCGTTGAGGGAATCAAATGCAAGGTTTCCAAGTCTGCTGACGGAACTAGGATTTTGAAAGGTAAGGAGGATGTGGAAAAAAAAACTTCAAGGTGATTGAGACAAATGGAGTGAATGAGTAAATATGTGGCAGATGAAGAGCTTCGTGGATAGATGTGATATTGTCCACTTTGTTGGGAACAGTAGAATGCCAGAGTATCATTTGAAAAGGGAGTGGTTGAGAAATATCGATCGAGAAAGGGAACTAAACGTTTTTGTTAATTGTTTAGACAGACCTCCGCGTTCCATGCAGGTCAGTGAGTTCCGAAGACAGAAGCCAGTACTGGAAATACATTGGCACACAAACCAGTGTACACAGACGCACCAAGTGGGGAGCTGTAATATTGAAAAGGATCTGGGATCTCCCTATACACCAGTCACTGAAAGCAATACTGCAGGAGCAGAAAGCAATTAGGAAGATAAATGATGTGTTGACCTTCATTACAGAAGGATTTGATTCCAGGAGTAAGTGTGTCTTACTGCACCTGAACAGGGCCTTGGTGAGATCCCATCACAAACATTGTGCAGTGTTGTGTGCAGTTTTGGTCTCCTTACCTATAAAGGAATTGCCTGACATTGGAAGTTGCAGAAAAGAATGACCAGACTGATCTCTGGGATGACAGGCTTGTCGTGGGACCAGAGTTTGGGGACCTGAGCCTGTATTTCATGGACTTTAGGAAAATGAGTGGAGATCTCAGTGAGAAATATAAAACACTGACAGGGCGAGACAGATAGGAAGCAGGGATGATAATTTCCCTGGCTGGGACGTCTAAACCAATGGGCCAAGGTATTAGGTACAGGCAGGTCACACTTCATTGAGATGAGAATAAATGTCTGCACTCAGACTGGTGAACCTGGGGAATTCTCTCCCACGTAAGGCAGTGGACGACAAGGCACTAACGACTAATAAGAACGTCGAGACACTTAACGGATAGGGGAGAGAGCAGGAATACGGTGTAGAAATAAAGGACCAGCGATCATTATATTGAATTGGGTTGCAAACTCGACAGACCAAAGGGACTACTACAGTTCCTATTTTATAGCGTCACAAGGTGTACAGTCTGTGGGGAAAGTGCGTGGAGGAGATCTTCAGTCCTGAACGAGAAAGGGGAGGCTGAATGTGCTGTATGGCCTACTCCATTCCCAATGTGCAGTCTGTGGGAAAGCTCTGTCAATGTTGTCACAAACTCTCAGATGTCAGGAAGGAGATCTCTGCAGCGTCGACAGGACTGTGTTTCCCATTCCCTTTTCCGATACCGAGGCGAGTGCTGTGTGTTCTGTCCGGGTTTGTCCTTTAAGACCTCGGAGCAGTTTGATACAATACAATAACTTGCTTGACTGTTTCAGAAACCTTTGAAGGGTTTATCACATGTCTGTTTGTCTGGAGTCACTTTTAGGCCAGAAAGCACAGGAGATTTGTTTCCTGAAAGTACACTGGGGAAACATATTGGTGTGTACAATCGACATTGGCTTCAAGGTCACTGTTACTGACACCAGATTAGGAATCTCGATATTTAATTAATTGCTTTTAACTTTCCCCAGCTGCCAGACCATTAGCCTGGTCTGGATTAGTAATCCAATGACATTCCACAACAGCACCATATCGACATGGGGACCTATCGGAAACCACACTGAGCAGATTATTTCTGTGCTGCTTGACAGCTCTGTCAAAAATAATTCACACCAGTTTGGCTCTCGTGACGAGACTGAGGGAGTTGTAGCTGGTCAGATTGTAATTATTCCCCTCTTCGTGGACCGGACATAGCTGTGTAATTTTCTACATTGCCAGGGAAATGTCAGAGTTGGAGTTGGAATGATATAGATTTCCCAGGGACACGGCTTGTTGTGCAGCACGTCTTCAGTCCTATCGCAGGAATGGTCTCAGGGTCTATTGCCTTTGCGTATCTACTGTCTTCAGTTGTTTCTTCATGTCATGTGCAGCGAATCGAATCGGTTGAAGACTGATCTGTGATTCTGTGGGCATCATGATGAGGGTGAGTTGGATCATCGACTCAACATTCCTGGCTGAGGATGGCACAGATGCCATTTACTTGTTTTGTACACTGATGTGCAAAGCTGATCCATTGATATGATTGAGATAATTGTGCAGACCACTCCACCAGTGAGTCATTGAATCGTCAATCATGATGTTTGGCTGAATGCGGCAGGCTGCAGAGCTTCAATGTGGATCTGTTGACCTTGTGAAAATTTCACCCCTCTCTATCATATTATTTGGTTTAATTTGATTTGATAGGATTTATTGTCGCATGTAGCTAAGTAGAGTGAAACTCTTTGTTTATACACAGTTCTGGCAGTTCATAGTGGGTGGTGGAGCTGCCTATTTTTTTAGAGACATGGAGTAGCCGAAATTTAAAAGTCTACTTCAACTGTCTGTTTTTGAACAGCTACAAAATAGCCAGAATTTAAAATAGATTGTTTCAGCATAAGTGAAGAAAGGGCTTTTGAAAAGGGAATTATTCCAAGGCAAAACAAAGAATAAACTGATTCGCAAGATTCTGAAACATGCTAACATAGTGATAAAGACAGTTCTTTTTTTATTAAATTGATGATTTGTAACAAAACACGGATGAAATAATGAAATTGCAGCAGAAAAAACATTGAAGAATCACTACAAAAGGTAACTTATTCTGATCTCTTTAAGGATGTGTTCAGCCACAAAACCAGCAACTCAAATTATCTTTACGAAGCTCGCTGTGCCTTTGAAACTATTTACAATAGTAATAAGTTCTCGTTAAAGATTTGGTAAATAATCACGGAGACAGATTTCAACGTAATTCGAAAACCTTAAAGAGATGCCTGGCATATTTTTTTAAAAAAGTTAACAATAGAAATAATAATAATAATAATAATAATAATAATAATAATAATAATAATAATAATATGAATTTTGTAACATAATCAACTTTTTAATGTAAAACATGGTAATGAAATTTGTAAGAGATAGCCTGCCCAATGGAGAATAGAAGTAATGCCATCCGTCAAGATAAAAAAATGATGGTTATGACTAACAAAAGCACACCCACTACTTTGGATTGCAACATAGAAAGATCCCAAGGTTTAGCGATAACAAAGTAGTTAAACATTGGAAATAAATAACAACCTAGGGTTGTCCATGCGCGTGTCCATCATTGATCAGATGTTTTACAAGACTAGTTCTGAAGAAGGGGTGTAGAGGGGTCACTGATTACGTTGTGTATGATCGTTGCAACACAGAACATATAGAAATATTGTGTTTTTGCTAAAAATCGAAGTGTATCTTTGATCTCTCTTTTGATCTGAGCTGAGGATTAAGGAAACCATTGTCTTCTCATGTCAAATCCAGATTTGAGGAATATCCTTTGGTAAGTTCCCTGCATTAACCTGTCATGTCTCTTTCCATCGCGAAAGTAAACATAATTGAATTGTGATCACTATAACCAAAGTGTTCACCTACCTCCAAATGAAACATCTGTTCTAGTTTATTACCAATAACAAATCAAATTGGTCTCATCCTTTGTTGGCCTATCTACATACTGTGTCAGGAAACTATTCTACACACATTTGACAAAAACTGATCTGTATAAAGTACTTCAACTGTAGCGGTTCCGGTCAATATTTGGAAAGTTGAAATCCTCCATAACCATTAATCTGTTACTTACGATCCTATCCAGTATTATCTTTGTAATCCTTTCCCCTACATCTCTGGAACGTTTCAGCGGTCGATAAAGAACTCTCAGCAGGGTGATCTCTCTTTTTCTGTTTCTAACCCCTTTCCATACGATCTCAGTGGAAGAGTCCTCATCAACCATCCATGCTGCCACCTTAATACAATACCACCCTCCCCCCTTTTAGTACCTTCCTTGTTCTTGATGAAGGATCTAAACCCCAGAACCTACAACAATCATTCCTGTCCCTGCTCTACCAATTTGTCCAAAATGGCCGCACATCAAGCTATACAACTGCACAATTTGGAAACAGGGAGTGATTGGAGGGGTGTTAAACGAGGGTGAGTTGGATAGATGAGAAGACACCATGAGGGATGAGTGACAGGAAAAGACAGAAAAGTGAAGTTTTATTTAGAGATTCTCACGGACTGCATGGCCTTTGTCTTGTGCCATACCCTGTGAGCACTGTGTTGATACTAGCTGTTGTCTCAGATTATTTATCGCCAATAATATCACAGTGCTGAGTTGCTGACACTTAAAGAGAGTCCAAATGGCCAAGTGATATTTCTACAGGCAGAAGGTGGATTAATTTAAATAGACTATGTGAACAGCAGCAGAAACTGTAAACCGCCCTCGCTACTGTGATACTGCGCCAGAGCAACTCAGTGAGGTGGATCATGACAGAGGGGAAATCAGCAGCTCAGCTGCGCGTCAGATAATGATTGAGAAAGATTGCACACCTCTTCCATGGTTTTGTATTGCACATTTCAATTTATGTAGCTCAATATCGTGAGTGTATTTTAACTATCTTATCGCTTTGTACTTTCCATAATTTAGTATGGAGAGAAAATAATTTTGTCCCTGTATTTTGTGTTCAAAAGCAGATTTTAGTCCTCATTCCTAACTTTAAATATATCCTTGAATTTGTTCTTCATATGAGTTATAAAGATTAACATTCCAATATTGATGACTGGGGAATATTATTGCCCCTCCCTCCAGTCTGAACTGCATGTCCTCCAATTCTCTCTGTTTTCTGTCTCCTCCACAATGCCATAATTACACTGTAATTGAAGTCCAGTAAATGACACTTCATCACAATTCGTTAACATCGATAACATCAATAATACAGCCCTCATCTGCCCTCGCTGATCCTGGAATAACAATCTGAATTCTACTTGTCAAGTACAATTCTCTGTTATCCATGCCATTTGTCTGTTATAACCCTACGTTTCTCAGGCACACATTCCCCTCAGATCATGAACTATAACAATTTTCTCAATGTTTTATTGAAATTATAATGCTTGGTCAGTAGTTGCAGAATGTATGTTTTCATTTATAAATAGAGAAGCATGTTTACATTCTGATAAACTTCCAGCGTTACTCCAATACCCAAGGCAGATTGAATGGTTACACACAATTGATCTACTAGCCTCAACATTTCCTCCTTGAGTCACCCTTGCAGACCCCATCTAGAATGTCAAAATTTTAATCATTGTTTTGAATTTTACTAAAACAGTATTGAGATGAACGGTGTTGGCTGGAGCTATTTGTTCAGTGACTGTGATTAATGTCAGTCTCCGTGGATCCGAAATGTGTCACTGGAGGGTTTGCTTCTTCTATTAATTAGAGACTCGGTTCAATGTGTTATCCCATAGTATGGGCGGGAGCATCACGGACAGCACTAACGGGGAACAGCAGCTCGAGAGACGGGGGAGGAGAGATCAGACTTTGAGAACAATAGACTGGAATGTTCCAATAATGGATCAGCATCTGAGAACACTAGACTTGGATATTACAATAACAGACATGACTTTATCCTTGGGTGTTTCCTATCTTTCTCAGCCTTGGATATCATTAGCATCACGGATCGAAGATATCCTTTGCATTATACAAGGTGGTTACTATTCCATCCTCGCTCTATTGGTGTTCGTGGTATGTCATTCCATCCGACCATTAAACTGAGATGAACTGCATTGCTGTTCATATTTAAATTTTAGAAGTTGAAAGTCAACATTTTCAGATCCGTCAAAAATTGTATTCCTTGCAAATTATAACTAGCAAATTACTATTCACAACTCACTCAACAATACCCGAGGAGAAAACAGATTGTTCTCAAACTCCAAGAACTTTTATCTCCATTTAGATTTACATTTCTACATATTGTCCCCACTCACCAATCCTGTACAGGACAACTATCAGGATATTTCAGTCTCCTTCTCAGCTTCAGTGCAACTGATGAATAATCCATCGCTGTGCCTTTACTCAGTCCAGATATAACCGTTTAAACTCCCTTCTAACTGTGCTTCCGTCACAAAATATTTGCACTTGAGATGGTTAGTTTGTTCTCTGCACAGAATCTGTCAGATGGGCAGACAGTGCATGGTGTTCAAGTCATTGAATCATAATTGAGAGGCAGCGAATAATAATCTTTTGATGTCTCATGAAGGAACTTGATGAAATGCAAATGAAATCATCACCACTTGTTTTAAATAGAAGCCTATCTGCTTGACTCATGTCCTGTAGAGAAGGCAAAGGCATCGTTCCAAGGTCAAGTCTCTGTTTAACTAAACTAACAGCAATGTGTTTTACTCTTTACTGTCCTGTGGAAAAGCATAACATGCTGGCCTGACCAGGGCTACACACATCCCGTGAGAGCAGAACAAAAGAAAAGATAGCTCCCTTCCTCTGCCTGATTTCCATGTTCCTTCAAGTCATTTCCATTCAGGAAGGTGACCATTCCCTGTTTCGAGTGAATTCTTTCTGATTGAGTCTCCCTCCGAGTATGATATCCATCTCCATATTCCCGAGGGTGATATTCATCTCCGTATTCACTTCTGGTGATGACTTTATTGATGCTGACGTACAGATGTAAGGATCTTCTAAATTCCACATCATTTTCAGTGTAGAGAGAAGGAATGGCTTCTTACGGAACAGGAAAGAAGCTGAGACAGCTAAATGAGGGAACAGAATTATTGTGATCAACCCTGAGAGTTTTGCTGAGATAGTATTTGGGGTATTGTGGGCAGATTTTCTTTCCTTTATAAGGAATAATCCTCTTGGCAGAAAGGGTGTAAAGGAGTTTCACCAGACTAATTGTAGGGATGATCGTACCATCGGTTGTGCATGAGGATTAATCTGTAGCACTTTGAATGAATAAGCGGTGACTGTATTGAACCTTAACGGGATGGACAATCACACATTATATTCCAAACAGACACTGATACGGTGATAAATTCCATGGCTTGTTTATTACTAGGTTTACATGATTCTCGATAGTTTAAAAGCCTCTGGGAACGTCCCTCTCACCCCACGCCACTCCCCATTTCGATTGAGAGAGAGAGAGAGAGAGCGCGAGGATCGGTCTTTAACTAAACGCTCCCCAAGTTAACACAGTACATTTGGGGTGTGATCCTGCATAGAACTTCACGTTATCCACAATCGCGACAGCAGCCACAATACTTTCATACTAACACAGTTAAGTATTTCCATCAGCTTCTGACCTCCATGGAGAACAGGGGTCTATCTTCTCGGAGATGCAAGATGCCTCTTTGAGACTTGACACAAAACACTTGGTTTCCTTCCTCAATGCCAGCAAAACATCTTACAGTATCATGTGTCCCACAGACAATGGAGCCACGAGGAACATCGTGAGCCGTCTATGAGTGCATTCTCTGCTCCATTGGTTTTTCACGTTGGAGCATCAATAACACCCACATGTTCCTATGTAAGAATCTCGAGGGGCTGAATGGCCTCCTCCTGGTCCCATGGAACAGGTTTAAGGGTCTGATTGGGCTCTGTCTGTTCCTGTTTAACAACTCAATTTACTGACCAGACCCCTCCTCTTCCTGTGGAACAGGCAGGAGAATTGAATGGGCTGTCCGTCTTCTTGTTCACTCATTTTTTATGGGCTGAATGACTTCCACAAATCCATGTGCACAGCTTGAGATGTTGAACGAGCGCCTCTTTTAACTGTGGAAATGTGCAGTGTCTGGCCGTGCTGTTACGTGAATGTTAACGACACTGTAACAGCACAAACCTGAATGCTGTCCACATCTTGCTGCACATAGACAGAGAGATTGGTTCAGGAGCTGAGGGGTGACAAAATGTTCTGAATATTTTGTGATCTTCAGTGATCACCCCTCTACTGATCTTATGATGGACGGGGGGCGCTGCGAGTGCGTAGACATTGACAAAGAGTTGAAAATGTTTGTGCTGAGGAAGTTAACCTGAGGATCCCCTGAAGAGATGTCCTGGGGCTGAGAGGATTGGTAGCCACAGCCAAATAACATCTTCCTTTGTGCTCTGAGAGACCTCAATCAATGGGGTGGGTACAGCTGATTCCCATTAAGTTCAAATACGAAGGTGGTCCCGATGACATCCTCAGTCAAATACTGCCTTGATATTAAGGCCATTCACTCTTTCCTGAGCCCCTGTGTTCACTTCTTGATCATATCAATAGGTGACGGTGTCTGTTTGGGAGTGTTTTCCTCTCACAGAGTTTAATCAATGTCAGGA